>NC_057727.1:39230267-39279948 GCF_004010195.1 Chiloscyllium plagiosum | reverse complement strand
GTTCACCTATTGTACTCTATGAGACTTTCTCCCCACCTCCACCCTCCTCTCATTTATCTCTCCACCCTGCAGGCACTCTGCCTCTATTCCTGATGAAGGGCTTTTGCCTGAAACATCGATTTTCCTGCTCCTCGGATGCTGCCTGAACTGCTGTGCTTTTCCAGCACCACTCTACTCCAGAATCTGGTTTCCAGCATCTGCAGTCATTGTTTTTACCAACATTGATGTGGTGGAAGATAAATTACATAATTATTTTGTAAACAAAGTCAAGCATTTATTAATGTATGCTTTTTTCCTCTTTGTATTTTCTTCATACATATTTTATTGATAATATTTGTATAAATGACATTTTTGAGTATGGAGATGATGATGATGCATAATTATCCTATGCCCAGTCTCACTAAGGCAGGCAGCACAGATGTTCCATGCTGCCAACTTATTGTGATGATTTAAGGATACAGTCCAGTACAAATTACATTGCTGGCTAATTAACTGCTCAACAGAGGGCTAAACAGAATCAGTGGCTAGACAATGTACAGCTTGCCTGGCTGTCTTAAAGGCAGTCGACATTATTTAAAGGGGAAGTGTACTCATGAAAGGAAAGTTACTGAGACATTTTATGAAGGCTTAGCTCAACAGTCAAGGGAGACAAAGGAAGCAAAATGCCAGAGAAGGAGGGATCTCGGTTTTGGATCTGCTATTGGAATCTTTTTGATGCTGCTGGAAAGGAGGAGTGAGGCTGCCTTTTCAGTCAGGATGCCTTCAAGTCACATACTGAGATGTGATAGGAATGGGAACTGGTAGCTAGGAAGGTCAATTCTGGGATTTGACCCCAAATAACAAGTTGCATAGCTGGAAAATATTCAGAGAACTCACATGAGTCGTCATAGTCACCTTCATAGGTGATATGACATCCTTTGCCGCTGCTTAATATGACATAGCCCAACACTCACTTTTCAACAATCAGGGTTCCTAGTTAATGTTCAGGGGTTCAACCTTTCCTTGTACATTTAGCAATGTTGCCAGGCTCACATTCACTTCTCACTCCATGCCTTCAGCTTTCAGCAATGACAGACATGTTTCCCAGACATGCTGCAGCACACTCACTGGCATTCTTCCCTCCAATACTGAACAGGGTGTCTCTCAATCGCAGGGAACTGGAAAGACCCAGCAGGGAAGAGGCACACCTACATTTCCTCAGCCCTTTGGAGGATGCAGAACATTGCATCACTGGGCTAACTGTGGTAGAGGCCATTGTACCCAGTGTCACTGAAAACCTTCAAGACTATGGCACGCACCTGCTTTTTGTATAATTTAAAATCCCCTTGTCATTCATCTTTTTATCTGGTATGAACTGCAAGCCATGAATGATGTGACCGTGGGCTTCTTACTTTCCGTTCCACATCTCTTCCCTTATTCCATCCAACCACTCAGCAATATTGCTTTCAGATGCCCAAAGAACAGCCAGCTGACCCACCAGTGGTCCCTCATCATGAAGGGTGAGAGCTGCACCTGACTTCATTGAAGAAACACCATCACCAGATTTGACATTTGTAGTCACCAGCGCAGGTTCTGTCCCTGTACAATGTTTAGGGGATGGTGTAGAGTTGGGATCAATGTGTGGCACATCATTAGACAGGAACAGGCTGTAACCAGGCCAAGGAGGAAAGGCAGTTCCTGTGCCAACTCACTCGAAGGCAAGGTCACAGGCGAGGTGTGCTGTAGAGGGCGTGGGTGTGAATTTTGATAGGGCTGTGAACAGTAGAATGCTATTGAACATCCTCACAAAGAAACTTGGTACATTTGAAGACCTAACACAGCCCCTATTATAAGGGTTAAGGAACATGAGGAGTCCATTCCAATTGGCACAGGGTTTCTTATACAGCAATAGACCAAGTCTTTCAAGCATGGAGATGGTGGCAAATTCTATGACAGAACTTGTGAACCCAGTGTTGAGAACCACATATTGGAATTGGTCCTTACTCACAGTCACAGTCACGCACTCTTAGCTTCCACAACAGCACAGGCCTCCCAACATCGCAGTGCTACACTGGAAGTCCAGAGTGAGGTTGTGAGCATGATGTTGGTTGCTATACAAGCTCAGCTTGATGACATGTAAGCTCAGACTGATGCCCTCAGCCTGTGGACGTCAATGCTCAAAGAGACTTTCATGTTCTTCTTCATAGAAAACCAGGATTACTGAGATGTGTCTCAGGCTGTGCATCCATGCTGCACAAAGCTGCATTCATGTAACACCATTGCTCTGCCAGTGCTCCTGCTGTTGCCCCCACTGCAGGCAAGGCTGGGGGCAAGAGGTCAGCTGAAGTCTCTGCTGGTGAGAGTCATAAGCGATGATAGAATCTAATTCATGACTGGTGCATCCTTCACAAGGGATGTTATTGCACCAAATATACCAGAACTATATGAGCACCAGGCTTTAGTTTGTCATTTAAGTAAACTTCAGAATTTTTGCTGCAGAAATACAATTAATTTAAATGCACATGATATAACTCTAGGAATTCAGTACAAAGTTAATCTAATGTCTGTTTATTTATGCAAGTGTTCGAAGAGTTGTGGTGGTGGTTCAAGAAGGCGGAATGCTGTTTGTGTCAATTCTGTGGGGACTGTTCTTGGAGATAGTAAATGCAGTCAGCAAGAAAAGATGACTGTTCAACGATGCAATGAATATACATGTCCTGTGTGGAAAACAGGTGAATGGTCAGAGGTTAGTTAGATTTATTTCTTGATGTTTTCTTGGGAACGTTTGGTCACATAATCTGCATTCTATAATACTTTGTTCCAATGAAACTGCAACTTGATTTGTTAACTTAAGCCCATAATGCTGAATTTCTCTCTCTCACTCAGCCGCTTACAGTTTGAAGGATATATTTTCCTTTGGGGCCCCCTACTGGGTACCTGTTGTGCTACATATTTGTTGTGTGTTGCACCTGCAGGGAAAATATTGGGCTGAATTTTGCCACCGTAGTTTTTATAATCAGGCAACATTTTTTTGCCCCACTGTCTCCAGTTGAAGGTGGCCTCCTCTTGGATTAATCATCTGCAAGGTAGACAATTAAGAACACATATCTGGGAAACAATGATAAATTAAGGATAATTCACTCTTTTGTGTTTATCACCTCAGCAGCACTCTGACTCAGCCATTTTCTCCACTGAAAGTTCAGATTGCATGCTACCATCATGGCAGTCAGACTTCCTGCTTTGCACTTGCCTCCTGTGAAGTAGTGAGTTATATGCATTGCTTTGTCTCCATTTGCTACTTAGCTAATGGCTGACTCACTAACAAGTTCAGTCAACGTCCTACCACTGCTAGGTGGAACCTCAGATTTCTAAACTGCTTCTGCGAGGCTAAGAAACAATTCCCTCTATCCTACCCTCACTCTCCTGGTGTCTCCAAATAACATGATCCAACCACTTTGATTAGCCTACATACTGCAGCAATGGCCTTCCTTGGGCTAGAAAGCTGGACAGAAAACAAGAAACAACAATGTAACAGTAGCTGAGAGACCTCCAACCGGAAAGTCTTCTGATCCTAAGATTGCCCTGATCACTGGGTGGGAGCAAATGAGAAACATCTGAGCAACGTTAGCTTGGTCTCCAATTTTGTCTTGGTTTACATTGCCAATGCAGTCTTTTATTAGGGGGTTCGGACAATGTATTTTTGATGCATTTTGTAAACTGTTTTTCTGGTTATAACCATTATGGTTAATCTGGTAGTTACATGATCAATGGAGCTGCAGACTATAATTTCCTGTGTACAGCCTTCATCGCAGACTTAAATGTAATATAATTTTAAGTAAAACTGCCTTTCACATTTTAACAAATGTAATTTTTTAAATAGGAAATACAAACATTACTGTTGAGATTGTAATGTCAAAGAACACAAGTGAAATGCATTTTCATCATACTAATTGGATGTCTCATGTCATGTCATAGTGGCAGTGGGAATAGAATAGAATAGAATAGAATCCCTACAGTGTGGAACAGGCCATTTGGCCCAATAAATCCACATTGACCCTCTGAACAGTAATCCACCTAGACCCATGCTCCTCCTTTATGACTATGGGCAATTTAGCATGACCAATTCACCCAACCTGCACATCTTTGGAGAGGACACAAAATGTTTAGTCATGAAGACAGAACTTATTACGTTGAACTTGTTTGCACTACAGAAAATAAACCTTAAGAAAACATGACTAGAACTTGAGAATTTTGAGGTACAGTTAATATACTTAAATGAGTTTTTAATTTTAACTGCACAGAGCTAGAGGATTCAGGAGAGGTGACCAAGAATACAGGTGAATACTATATTGACTTTAGTAAGGTTAGATCACAGGAGATCCAAGGAGAGCTAGCCTATTGGAGACAAAATTGGCTTGATAGTAGGAGACAGAGAACCATTATTTTAATAAGACAAAACATAGGCTCACTTGCTTTCTACTGGTGGTGTGCTTTGGCTGTGAGTAATGCACCTCTGTTATGATGGCATACTTGCAGTGTGGAAACAGTAAATCAACAGTCTCACAATTCCAAAAATATGGTATCAATCTTTACGAAGGTTTGATTTTTTAAAATTTGATTTATTATTTTCACATGTACCGAGATACAGTGAAAGGTAGGAAATGGACGCTAACCAGACAAATCATACCTTACATAAGTACATCAGGGTAATAGAACAGAATGCAGGTTACAGGTTACAGCTACAGAGCAGAGAAAGATCCATTTTAATATATATGTGGGCGGCACGGTGGCACAGTGGTTAGCACTGCTGCCTCACAGCGCTGGAGACCAGGGTTCAGTTCCCGCCTCAGGCGACTGACTGTGTGGAGTCTGCACGTTCTCCCCGTGTCTGCGTGGATTTCCTCCGGGTGCTCCGGTTTCCTCCCACAGTCCAAAGATGTGCAGGTCAGGTGAATTGGCCATGCTAAATTGCCCGTAGTATTAGGTAAGGGGTAAATGTAGGGGTATGGGTGGGTTGCACTTCGGCGGGTCGGTATGGACTTGTTGGGCCGAAGGGCCTGTTTCCACACTGTAATGTAATCTAATAAAGTCATAGAGCAATGGAAACAGACCCTTCAGTCCAACTTGTCCGCGCCATCCAGATATCTCAACCCAATCTAGTCCCACCTGCCAGCACCTGGCCCATATATTCACATACCCATCCAGACGCCTTTTAAATGTTGCAATTGTATGTTGCCTCCACCACTTCTGGCAGCTCATTTCATACATGTACCACCCTCTACATGAAAAAGTTGCCCCTTAGGTCTCTTTTATATCTTTCCCCTCTCACCCTAAACTTATGCCCTCTAGGTCTGGACTCCCCGACCCCAGGGAAAAGACCTTGTGTATTTATCCTATCCATGCCCCTCATGATTTTATAAACCTCTATAAGGTCACCCCTAAACCTCCAACACTACAGGGAAAACAGCCCTAGCCTATTCAACCTCTCCCTATAGCTCAAATCCTCCAACTCTGGCAACATCCTTGTAAAATATTTTCTGAGCCCTTCCAAGTTTCACAACATCCTTTCAATAGGAAGGAGACCAGAATTGCGCGCAATATTCCAACAGTGGCCTAACTAATGTCCTGTACAGCCGCAACATGACCTCCCAACTCCTGTACTCAATACTCTGACCAATAAAGGAAAGCATACCAAACGCATTCTTCACTATCCTATCTACCTGCTACTCCACTTTCAAGGAGCTATGAACCTGCACTCCAAGGTCTCTTTGTTCAGCAATACTCTCCAGCACCTTACCATTAAGTGAATAAGTCTTATTCTGATTTGCTTTTCCAAAATACAGCACCTCGCATTTATCTAAATTAAACTCCATCTGCCACTCCTCAGCCCGTTGGCTCATCTGATCAAGATCCCATTGTAATCTGCGGTAACTTTCTTTACCGTCCACCCCACCTCCAATTTTGGTGTCATCTGCAAATTTACTAGCTACACCTCTTAAACTCGCATCCAAATCATTTACATCAATGATGAATGAGAGGTCCATTCATAAGTCTGATAACAGCAGGGATGCTGTTCTGGGATGCTGTTCTGGGGGTTAATGGTGATGTTATTATGGAAAAAGCCAAATAATGCAACATTAGATTTAGTTTAAAAGAACACTTGCAATTATATAAAGCCTTTCAAAATCTAAATTGTTTTATAGCAAATGCAGTATTTTTGAAAATATGTACTCTGTAGTGGGAGGAATAGCAGCCGGTTTGCACTCAGCTAGCTTCCAACATCAGCGAGGCAATAATACCCAGATAATTAGTTTCTGCAATGGTGATTGAGAGATAATGACTGGCCAGGATACCAAGGTTAATGTCTGCTGCAGTTATTCAACATAGTGCCAGATGATATTTAAACCCACTTTAGAGGGTAATGAGGCCTTGGTTTAACATCTCAATTAACAGATGGTACCTCTGACAATAGTATTGTGATATTACATTACAGTGTCAACTGAGAGTGTTGTGCTCAAGCTCTGGAGTGAAATTTAAGACTATTACTTCCTGACCCCGCAGCAAGAGTATGCTATCCTCTGAGCCATGGTTAATATTTTTGTTTATTAAACTATCAAATCTAAAATATTTGTAGACAGTGCCCTACCACCTATCAGACAAACTAAGGCACTTTTGTTGTTTCAGTAAATCTTCCTAAATTGTGAAAATGTCTGTCCTTATTTCTGTTGGAGTAGGTTTAGCTTTTGTAATAGACTTATTTGCATCTAGGTACCTTTTAATGCAAAATACAATGAAAACAGCTTGAGATCAGTCATTTAAAACTCCAAAGAATCACCCTGATAATACAGTGTTTAATGTTTATCAATTGTTGCTTGAAGATGATTGTTAACCATTATACTAAAGTACAATAGAGCAAATTGCTGGATATTTAACGTTATCTGGAAGTGCAGTAAATTTGCTGACATCCATAAACATTCACAATGTATCTGAGTTTATATTTTCACTATATTTGCTTGTATAGAAAATTATTTCTGTACTAAAAGCTCTTGAAAAGCATGGTCAATTGCTTTTATATTCCAATGTAAAGATATATTTAAGTCAGAAAAGACATAATTAGTCAAATTGATATCAATTATAGTGCTTAGTGACCTGTGGAAAGGGATACAAGCATCGTCAAACATGGTGTCAAGTTGGAGAAGAGCAATTAGATAATGGATTTTGTAACTCTGCAACTAAACCAGCATCAGCTCAACCATGTCAACAACAGGAGTGCGCAGCATGGCAAGTTGGTCCGTGGGGGCAGGTAAAACTCCAATCTTATTCTTGCACTTTGTTCACATTTTCCAACTTAAATGTATTTTTGCTGTCTGTTACTTTGGTGGGTTTTTTGCACAGACTTCAGAACAATTGTCCTCTGAAACAAAGAGAAAAATGGTGGGTGAGGTACGTGCAGAATATACAGCAGGTAAAGAATTAATATAATTGGGAAAACAACAATTCACAGAATAGGGAAAAACATTCATTTCTGATTAAGATTTACAGCCCCTGCTGAGAGTCACAAACTCATAATACCAACATGACACATTTAGATTTAACAAAGAAACATTTGCCTGTTTTAGAAATCACGAAATAACATAGCCAGAAATGGTCTAACTTACCCATTAATTTTACACCAACATGCTTCATATGAGCCAACTGATCCAGTTCTACTCTTCATTATAACATGATTCTGAGGCATCTTCATGGAGTAGGTATAAAGAGAATGATTCCTCTTATGACATAAGCTGGAACTAAAGGCCATTGTTGAAAAATTGAGGAAACACCCATTTAAAGCACAGATTATGTGATTTTTTTTTCTTTCAGGGGGTCTCGCATCTTTGGAACTTTTTTCTGAAAAGCAAGTGGATGCAGAGTCTTTGTTTTTTTTAAGACATGGAGATAGATTCATGTTATCAAAAGGGTGAAAGGTTATTGAGGTAACTGGGAATGAGGATTTGAGGTTATGATCTCATTGAATGATGTAGCAGGCCAAAGGAGCTGAATAACTGACTGCTCTTGTTAATATGTTCATCTTATTTTTTATTCCTGGTGACCCTTTTGTCTTGGAAACTAATTGCCTTATAACAGAATTTAACAATAGTTTATGGCAGTGAAACCTTCATTTCATTTGCATCCTTTCAAAACTTTTTAAATTCTTTTTGGTGTTATTTTAAATTTCTGCTACATCTTTAGCAATTTACCTCACCACAACTCTTCATAGATTCATACAGTGTGGAAACAGGCTCTTTGGCCTAACAAGTCCACACCAATCCTCCGAACAGTAACCCACCCAGATCTATTCCCTTACATTTTACCCCTGACTAATGCATCTAACCTACACATCCCTGAACAATATGGGCAATTTAGCATGGCCAAATCACCTAACCTGCACATCTTTGGATTGTGGGAGGAAACTGGAGCACCCAAAGGAAACCCACGCAGACACTGGGAGAATGTATAAATTCCACACAGTCGCTCGAGGCTGGAATCGAACCTGGGTTCCTGGTACTGTGATGCAGCAGTGCTAACCACTGAGCCACTGTTTGGCAGATCTTGAAGTGAACATCATAACTTTGTCAGCTTGAATCAAAGAGATCCTTTAAAAAGTCAACATCTCATTCTATTACATTTCTGTTAAGACTGAAAAAGGCGAAAGGCATGATATTGTTTGCTCAGGAAATAAAATGTTGAGAAGTTCTTTCAGTCACTCATCCAGAGGAACAGTCAGGGTTGGCTCAAAATTCTCTACAAGATTGCTTTCACATGCTGATCAGCTTGTTCTGTAGTTGGCTTTCTTTAGCTGAAAAATCCAAACACAAGCCTATCAAAACTGCAAACTAAACAGCCATAAAACCCGGTTGTAAAAATTTCCAGGTGTTTTCCTTGAGGTGAGTTTAAGCAGCCAGGGCCAGCAATTATCTGCAACCATGTGGCTTCCAAGAAATAGTTAAAAAATTTCATTTCTTTTCATTGACTATTTAAAAATAGTCCAGACATCTTCAGAATGCTTCAAACTTGGGCCTGTAAAACGTACCTTGTTACAGCCTTCACTGATTTTTCATTTATTAAAAATTCATTTATCAATTTTGGTATGGAGCTGTGAGCTAGTGATGAATTTTGGACTGTGGATAACAGTTTATGTTAAAAGGAAAACAGACCAAATAAGCTTTTGTTTATTCATGAGGCCAGGCCTGGAAGTTAATTGCACATTGGTTCCTGATCAAAAGATTCTGCAGATGACTTGTCACTGGGAAAGAGCATTGTGTTTAAACAGATAGCAGAAGTCAGTAACTGGGAATTAGTTCCAGTAAGTCTAGAAAAGACTCTATTGTTCAACCAGATAGTGAATATTGAGTGGTGACTGGGACTACGTGAAGGAGATGGCCAGTCTGTCAGGGAGTGCTCTAAATTTGAATTAGATTTTGTACTGTGTTTTCTGTGAAAGTGAATCTGGCTGTTGATGCTATAGCATAAAGATCTGAAATTTCTCTTCCTAACGTCCCGTGAGCAGCTCTTGGAAGCACAGAGAATAAGAAACTAAATTATAAGTATTACTACCTTCATCTTCATCTTAACCTTCGTATAAAGGTGACATCTTCCCAAAAGCAACAGAGGCAATTATTTATGCCTGTGGAAAAACCCATTATAAAAACCACTGAAATAACCTGGCCAGTTTGTTACTTTTGTTTATACCTTAGCCGTGTTTGTTTGTTTATCTGTCATTTGTGTACATGAGATTGAAAACAAAGACATTTGGTTTTATAGCCAGATTAATTAGATTACTTTGTTGTTTAATTTTGGTCAACAAAATTATCGTGTTGTTAATAAATTGCCAAGTCTTTTGTTTAAGCTACGAACCAATATTGAGAATTGAATATTTTCAAAATCTAAGATTGGCTATTCAAAAATTTTTAATTTTACAGTGTTGTGAATACAGAGGTAGGAAAGTTGATTTGTTCAGCCTTCTGCCTCCATGTTGTAAGAGTCTTCAGAACATACCTTACTCTTGTTGTGGTTATTAACCATAGGAAAAGTAGTGGTTTGAAGGCACTAACTGACTAAACCAGAATGCACTTGAAGTTAGTCAGAAATGAAGAAAGCAACAAATATATCTAGCCATTTTTTAAATGCATGTTGTAATTCATAAATAACACTTGAGACAACATTATGAAAAAATTCCTTGCCTGAGAGCTCATTTGGATATAAAATTTGTTATTGATAAATAAGAGTTGGTTAGTCATTTGGTACTTTGATTAATCTGATACCTTACTAAATAAGTTGTGCTTCTAACTGACACAACAAAAGGATTTTTCAGCAACTAAGTTGTTCTCCTTAAAACATTATAACTTTCATTTTTCTTGTTATACTCAAGAAAAAGATTGATAAATTTCCAGATTTTAAAGGCATCAAAGGGTATGGAGAGAAACTAGGAATGTGGCAGTGAGGTGGAGGATCAGTTTTGCTCAAACTCAATGTTAGAGCAGGTTCAAAAGGCCAAATGGCCTACTCTTGCTCCTAGTTTCTATATTCCCTAATTATGTCTTAATTTTTCAACCAGTTACATTGAGAATATTCAGCATTCACCCTACTTCTGTCATTAATGCCCAGACCTTGTAACTTTTTAAATCCGTGGTGCCAAAGTTTCAGCTTCACTGACCAGACAGGGATCTGGTAGAGCAGATTTTCCATCTCTTATTGGTGTACCTAATTTTCATTTCACACTATCAGATTGCTACCTAAATGGAGAAAATAATAACCCCCCCCCGCCTTGGCTCTCTCTTTTTATTTGGATTTTCAAGGTACGTTATCCTGCTGGGAGATTATTCAACTCTGAGATGCATGTGCTAATACAAAAGGAATGAAATATTGCAAATCCAGAAAGACAAATACATTGAATTTGAGGTTTCACTTTAACTTTAATTGACTTAGATTTTGCAGTTGCAATTATAAGCTATGATTTGAGAGAGCCATTATAAACATTTATAGTTCTGAAGAAGTCAAGACTGAATCAAAACATTGATTGTTTCTTCCTCCACAAATGCTGCCAGACATTCTGGGTTTCTCCAGCATTTCCAATGTTTGCTTCAGATTTCCTGCATTTGCAACATTTTCTTTGATAAATGTTTACTATTCTTGATCAGTTACAAGCTCCTTCCCATGTACAAAAAAGTTTTCATAAGTTTTGCAGCATGAGCTGTGATGCTGACTTGTGCATTCCCACTTTTTAGGGGGTCTGCTTCTACAGACAGACATTTATCCACTAGCCAGTGGTAGGTAGCCAATTAAGTCAATGCAGGTGTCCATTCTAACCACTTTTCCTACACTACCTGTAATTTTTCAGGCAGCATACAAGCATACAAAGTCTGTCAGATGGATTGAGGTGGCCACCCAGTGGCAGGTTTTCCTTCCGCAATGTAGTTTGGATCACATTTTATTTTTCAACTTTCTACAGGCTTTAGATGGCACCTCCACCTTAAAGCAGTTGTCTCCACCAGCTGCCAACAACCAGAGGTTCAGTATTCTGGCTTTCCCAGAGCCTGTCCACTGGCCTTAGTTGGACTGGACTCCTGCATTCTCCAAAATCTCTGTCAGGGTTTTGTCACCAGCATTTCCATGTTACCATCCCCCATTTCATTCTGAAGGTAGGAGCAGGAATCCTATAATAAACATTTCGTCCATTCATTTCACTCCCTAATTGAAACAGGATTTTTCTTTTTTAGTTAAATGATATGCTACCTTGTTAAGATTTAATTTTATTGTGATTTGAAAGAATTAACAGCATACCATCTTCATAGTGCACAGCAACATGTGGGACTGGCTATCAAATGCGAGCAGTAAGATGCATAGCAGGCTCGTATGGCACTGTGGTCAATGATAATGAATGTAATGCTGCCACCAGGCCGACAGATACTCAGGTAATTATTATGAGCAGCTTTAAAAAGTCAAGCTAAACTGTTTGTTGGTTCATTGCTGTTTTTGTTGTTGTGTTTCAATTGGTCAGTGCAACTGAGAATTGCAAAACACTAGTCATAGTTGAAGTGCTTGGAGCTGGTCCTGGAGTAATTGAAGAATATGAGTTTATTTTGTTTATTAGCCAATTATTTGCATTTTCTTAAAATGTTTAAAAGATTTGAAAGCACCTGTTTATTTTCAACCCTTTATTTATGCTGTAGGACTGTGAATTAGCTTCATGCCCTGATATGCATCCAGGAAGAAGAGAAGAGAGAATCCCCAACCATATGACCTACAGAACTGAATGGAGATTTGGATCCTGGACACCGGTATGCAGATTTAATTTTAATATTGTCATTAAGTAATATTCATCTATGTTATGAAGAAAATTGATCAAAGTATTGAATAATTGCTGATATTGACGGTGAATTAATTGAGTACTAACTTAAATTACAAGTCAATGTCATCTGCACTTTTCAATCATTTTGCTTCAGATTTTATTTTCAACTAACCAATATTTTCCATAAAATATTTATAACCATTCTTATCCAACAGTGTTCTGCCACCTGTGGGAAAGGTACTAAAGAACGCTATGTTAGCTGCCGAGATTTCCAAGGTGGAGTGGCTGATGAATCAGCTTGCTCACATCTATCAAAGCCACCATCTAGAGAAGAGTGTATTGTCATCCCATGTGGACGCTGGAAGACTCATGAGTGGACTCAGGTTAGAAATATTGCTTTTCATTATATCAAGCTGCAAATCCACATACAACAAACAATGTATTTTTTGCATATGTGACTTTGGTAAAATAAAGTTCTGCTTCATTTAGATTCCAGTGTTTGAAGCACATATGTCATTGAGTGCCACAACAAATAAATGGTCAAAATTAACAGAGCGCAGTTGAATATTTTCATTAATACTTGTACATCTTCAACAACACTTACCTTGGAACTATACAATGTATTGCACTAAGGCACATGCAAACAATAAAATGACATGTCTGCTTCTGGAAAGCAAAGCAGCAACCGGAATGCAATGTTCTGCTCCAAGAACACTTTCAGAAAGTTGAATGGTACTTTGTTCCCTTAGTTTCACAGTTCTATTTTTCTATGTTCGATTTTCCACAATTTGACCTTTAATTAACACAGAGAATGGTGGAAAAACTCAAAGTCTGGAAGCATCTGTGGAGAAAGAGACAGATGTTTATCTGATGTGAATCTTACTCAGCAGCATTCAGCATACTTTATATTTTCTTCAGATTTTCAGTGTTTTGCTTAAGTTTTGACTAGTTTCCATGCCTGTCTTTCTATAAGGAATGTCTGTATTTTAATTACTATAATTTTGGCACTGCAATCCAGAACAGAGGGTGTGAGCTCAAACCTCACCTGGAGCAGCTTTTATTGACATGGAACAGCAGAACAAGGATAAAGACCATTTTTGAGGAAAATTGTCTTTTGTGGACATTGAGAAATGTCTGGTCCTGGGGACATTTCTCAATTTCCAACAGAATTCCTGAAAATATTCAACATGTGAAGAAGTGTGTGTAGAGATTGAAATGAAGCTTAAGGAAAATGTTGCTGAGAAAACAACGAGTCTTGGTGCTGGATTTCTTGGACGGAACCTATAAATCATGACAATCATGGTCAAATGTTTTTGGGGATTTCTAACAGCAATAGGGCTGGAGACTGGGCTCTTGGTGATGTCAGATGACAACCTGCTTGGACATATACCTGAAACTTCTGACCCAGAAGTTATGGTGCTACTGCTATGCCACAGGAGACTGTATGCTCCCATAGTCCACACATTTCACTCTGCTACTTTCAATTTCCCCAAAAACCTTTGGGGCATCAGTGTCATCCTTGCTGTCCCTGGAGCGGGACTCCTTGAGGACCAGAACACCTTACAGAAGCCTTGGAGCTGTGCTTGAGACCAATTTAAACAAAAGATAAACTCTTATTTAAGCGATATCTTTTTATTCTTTTAGTAGCTCAAAATGGTGCCAAATTTGGCGGCAAAACACATTTCACTGTATCTTCAAGATTATATGTGACAATAAAATCAAATAATTCAATAACAATTCAAAACATGGCTCACTTTCTTGATAAGAGTATATAAATCAAAATCTCCACTATTCTCTGGGTTCCATGCAGCTGCCGACAAGCAAAAACATAGCTATATACTCTTTGTAAATGCAACGTGGAATTTTTACATTGAGGTCGTTGCCTATCAGACTTGCAAAAGTATCAGCGCAAGTATCCAATCAAAAGCTCTTTCAACTCATAAAAGCACATATTAAATCAAATAATCATGAAGTGTTGCAGTGCAGAAGCAAATTATTACATGTGAATTAGAAATGAGCATCTAATCCCTCTTTTCTTAAGCAGTGATCTCATTCTATTATGAAATAATTCATGGACTGGGCTTCTACAGTAATGTGTCTAGTTGAGCATCCTAGAGCAGATTTATATTTAATTATAAAATTGACTGAATAATGTCAATTTACACTCTTCCTTTCTCATGGCTTCTGCTCAACCTGCTGCTGAAATGATTTTATCTATTTGAGTTTCTTGAGGCTTCTGTTTCAGGTTTTGTTCCTTAGCCCCAATTTGGTACATTCAGCTTCAATCAACCCTCGTGGTCTAATGTAAAATCTTGTCTGAAATTTAAAAAATGCTGGAAAACATTTGACAGGTACGGTAGATCTGTGTAGAAGGAGAAACAGAGGAAGTGATTTTCAGCTCCCAGAGGAGGTGAGAAGAAAGGCAGCAGAGAGAAATTAATTGGGCAAGAATCCAAAAACTAAGTGCTTGCTGTCAAGATAAACATTACTAATGAGGTTCTCTCGCTCTGAAGGCAAGTCAACTTTCTTACCATTAACTGTCAAGAATCTCATCAGCATGAATTTGTATCCCATTAATTACACAACTCACGAGAATTAATTGAACCTTTGCAATTCTGGTTAGCATTGCTGAATTGGACTGAAGGGTCAGTTTCCGTGCTGTACAACTCTATGGCTGTAAATGATTTTCCTCCTATTGAGATACTCGATGCTTCAGATACTTGACAGCATATAACAGAAACGTACCTGGTGGCTTGGTCTCTGGGTGGGCTCTTTGCCTTTTCTCCTTGTAGTGAAACTTTGTAAATGTTTATATAAATGCTACAACTACTGCAGACATGTCTAAGGGTATCACAGCAGGACTTGACACCGGACCATCACAGACCCCAACAGGAAGATAACTGTGCATTCCTCAGGGATGGAAACTTCACACAAAAGACAGGGCAGCAGCTTGTGGTTGAGAGGGTCATGGCATCTTCGAGTCTGTAGGCAGATCAAGTCTGTGGATGGGTCTGGTTGTATTTGCTATTACAGAGAATGGTAACAGTTTTTGGGGAAATTGAAAGTAGCAGAGTGAGATGTGTGGACTATGGGAGCATACAGTATCCTGTGGCATAGCAGTAGCACCCTTACTTCTGGGTCAGAAGTTTCAGGTATATGTCCAAGCAGGTTGATTAAAAATTATTTAGATGTCTTATGGTGCAATGGTAATGTCTCTGACCCTGAGCCTTGGTTCATGACTCACTTCCCCTTGAGCTGTATCATACCTTATGCAAATAGATTGATTAAAAAGTCTTTTTTTTTTAGCTCACACCATCCAATTGTAACCTGATATTGTTAAGTAATGAATGGAAATACTCTGGCCTGATTGACATCTCGTTCAGGCCCACAATAGTCAATGGATCAAGGTGTATTGACTCACTACCTCATCATCCTCATTGGTGATGCCAGACTGTTACAAGGACTATAGGCTGTACTGTTGTAGTTGCCATATCCTCATACACAAGATGGTAAGAGAGGTCTAATATGTGAGGGAAGGAGGGGGTTGCTGTTTTCTTGGAACAATATAAATTAGATCTGGATGGCTATTGTGGATGTGAAATGGTATTGATAAGCTAGAAGGTAAGGCATCTTTAGTAGAAGCCTCCATGCTCTTGTGAGGTTGGAGGCAAGGAACTGTCTTCTGAAGACCCATAACAATACAGAATCATGTAAATGTAAGCTACCTGGGGCCTTTGCCAGGTGCAGGACTAACCTCTGAGATGGAATAAGATGAAGATTCACAGGGAGGGATATCAGGGGTAAAACATACCATTCTTAGGACCATACTATTCTTACAAATTTCCTGTCAGTGAAAAGGCCATAGCACAGATCAAAGTGGCCATTCTTCTTGTGCTCTTACAGCTTCAAAGAAACCCATGTCAAGGACTGCTCAGACAACAACAGCAGGAGCAGCTATGGTGCACTTTGCTGATGGAGATGCACAGGACAAGAGCCGTCATGTCCAAGAGGAGTTCTTGTGTGAAACAGGATCTACTGACTTTGATGCAGCTATCTCCAGATCAAAGAGAGCCAGTGTAAAAGACACCTCAGGATGATCCATGCCTAAGCCAGCTGCTGAACAAGGACCTGTGGCTGCAATGGATTGTGTGGCAATGCCATCCTGCTGTTGTTAAAGATAACAGCTACCCTTGATTTTTATGTCAGGATTGTATCCAGGAACTACTGGGAATCCCTGCCATGTTTTGGAGATGCCAGTTTTGGACTGGGGCATACAAAGTTAAAAATCACACAATACCAGTATATAGTCCAATAGGCTTATTTGGAAGCACTAGCTTTTGGAGCGATGCACCATCAGGTGGTTGTGGAGTATAAGATCATAAGACACAGAATTTATAGCAAAAGTTTACAGTGTGATGTAATTGAAATTATATATTGAAAAAGACCTGGATTGTTTGTTAAGTCTCTCCTCTTTTAAAATGACCATGTTGGTTTCAGTTCTTTCATATGTAAATCGCAAAACCTTTTTTAACAGTTACATTCTCAAATGAACTTTAACAATTGGTGTCATATCAGCCCAGATAATGCATTGAAGGTGTGAGCTGCCCTGTGTGAGGCTGTCTGTGCCACAATGGTCAGACTGATTCTCATCTAGAAAATGGATTAATGTAACTTTTAAAAAAGTTTTGCGATTTACATATGAAAGCATCCCTATAGGTTTTAAAGAGCAAACTCAACTCCAGAATGAAACAGAGGTACCAAAAAGAAGATACAACACCACGACACTTAAGAAAGTGCACAAACACAAATCCCTGGAATTCCCTCCCTAAGAGCACTGTGGTTCATGATGCTCAGCTCACCACCACCTTCTCAAGGGTAACTAGAGATGGGCAATAAATGCTGGCTCAACGAGTTACATCCATGTCCCACAAGTGAATATTTAAAAATTGGTTTGTGATGTCCTTCAGAAATCCTCAATATGTCACCAAGGAGAGATATAACATTGTCCACTTTTCAACTGCAGCCATTACAGAACAAACCGTAGGCCTCCTGGGCAACAGAAGGAATGATGTTTGGGCAGGTCAAGCAGTGCAGTGCAGTAAGCCCCAGGCAGAGTGGTGTGTGGTGCCCAGCACAAGCACATTTAGCAAAGGGGCATGTGGTGGCTGAGGAGCAAGAGGAAAACCTCTGAGGAGGAAAATATCCATCAAAGAGATGAACGAAACATGGCAATGTTTTGCTGAGCCAGGGAAAATTTTATAGCAATCCACTTTAAAGCCAGACCAGCTGAGCACCATCCCACAACTCACTCTTTCCTACATGATTGCACCAAAATGGTCTTTGTGTCAAACTCATAAAAGTCACAAAGGAAAGTCCACACTCTGGTGAATATGAGCGAGTTTTCCCACATCTCGAGACTGTTCCTATGTGCCTTACATCTTCACCATCCCTGCAGTGCTGCAGAATACTATGAGCCTTCATTGTATGTTTGCTGCTGAACAGCCTCATTGACAATGCTTCCAGTATTATAACATTGAAGTCTTGATCTACTCATTTCATTTGTCTCTACAATTACAAGATATTGACATGTGGCATTGCCATTGCCAACCTCATCCCCTTAGATTTTCTAGCATAGCTTTAGTAACCCCAGACATGTGATAGACCTTTCTAGCCTGGAGCTTGTAGTTACATGATGGATTCTGTAACAGCTCCCATAATCCACTATTGTACAACCCAGACCCTGGTTTCTCCCTGAAACCTTATCACTAAGATCAGTGTTCCCAAGAGTGGAACATCTCCATGTGGAGAGTCTTGACGACAAGCCCTAATCTCGTTAGTATGTAGTTACTGATGGACAAGGCAATCTCAGTAACTCACGTTGATTAGGAGAGAGCTACCACGGTGTGGGATTTTTAAAAAAGCACAACCTTTTGATGGTGGAAGATGCTTCACAACTTTCACTTCTGACAACCTTCTCAGCTCCTATTGATGTCATAGACTTATGCAAACGTTTGAATATGTAAGTGATTATGTTTGTGCAGAAGTGCAGATTATACCCTGTCACCAAACATGCCTTAGATTTGTTTTTCCTCTCCATCTCAGAGCCGTGCCTTCTACTTGGGGCTCAGAACATATCTGATCTCAGATAGTGCTCTGAGTGTCAGAGGCCTTGGCCATTTCTTCCTGTATCAGCTGTGGGCATGTATAAGTGATGTACTCACCAGGCTTTGTCCCTAAGCCTACTTTAGCTAATATACCCACTGAGGTGACTGTCTCTGTGTTGGGAGATGGTGCAGGTGATTACCTCATCAGTTGGCTCCTCTGTGGTGATGGTGTACAGAGCTGAATCATTAATTGTTTCTGTCTACACAAATACTGCCTATACTGCTGAGTCTCTTCCAATATTTCCTGTTGTATGTTAGCTTTCCAGTAACTGTCATACTCTGCCTTCCAATAAGATTTTGTCTTATGGTTTTGTTCTTGGTTTAGCTTCTGGAAAGATTTATGCATTTTTATTTTTATTCTCCCAATGCAGTGTTCTGTGACCTGTGGCCAAGGTAAAGCAACACGTCATGTGAGTTGCATGAATTACAAGAATCAGATTGTAAGTGAGAGTGAGTGCGATCTCGATGATCAGCCGCTAACTGAGCAAGAATGTGCCATGCCAAGTTGCAGTTCACGACGTCATGGATATGACAGATCTGGGCAGAATGATCACCTATTTCCTCGGGTTAAGAACATGCCAACACATGATGATTCAGACCGCACCCCACTACCTGGAGGCAGTCAGTGGAGAACTGGGCCTTGGGGAGCAGTAAGTAGCTGTTGGCTAGGATCGAATTTTTATTATTGACCATTTTTAATATAGGCGCCCGTACATTTAGCAATTATATCCTTTTGATTCATTTATTTCTTGCCCACAATTGCATGTTTCCTTGTCATTGATTTCTCCTGCCTTTCAATCTGTTCCTGAATCTCAACTTTCATATCACCCAAACTCTCATCCTTGGCATCACTCGAACCTGTACTTTCTATCAGTCATCCCATTGTTGATGTTCAATGATCTGAAATTTGTTCAAAACTCTGCCGCATCTAACTTCTCAAATCAAGTCGATTCCAGGCCTAAACTGGCATATACTAGTTCCCTAACTCCAGTACATTCAATTCTATATTTTTTAATCAGCCAGTTCAGAGACCAAAACTGCACAGTGGTCCAGGCGTAGTTCCACCAAAGCCTGGTAGAACTATAACAAGATTGTTTGTTTTATTTCTTGTACTCCACTTGCCTTGTAATAAAGGCCATGTTATTCACTCTCCAAATCGCTTGCTGCACTTGTTTACTAACTGCGCCTTGTATGGGTATACATACAAGTCTCCCTGAACATCAGCATCTACAAATTTCACATCCTTCATCATAAAACTTCTGCTTTCTTAGCTTTGGAACAGGTGGTACTAGAACCCAAGCCTCTGGACTCAGAGGAAAGGATACTACCACTGCTCCACACAAGAGCCCTCCATTTAATTCTGTATCCTTGTCCTCATTTGTAATACCTTACTTAATTGAATATTGGCAATCACTTTGAGTTCTCTACTCATCATTTTTGTATTCCCTCCCTTCATCTTACTGGTGATGGCAGACAATTCTGTTACTGCAAATTGACTTTGAACCCATAAACCTCTCAGTTCTGCATCTCTCTTTCCACCCTTGAAAAGCCATATCAAGTTTTATTCCTTTGAGCAACCTTTCTGTCACTCCTCCTAAGCTTTACACATACAATTTGCTGAAGTTAAAAGAGAACTATCATATTTTTATTCCTGTTCCCTGGATTCAATTTGAATTACATTTTTATGAACTTATTTGCTATTTAAAATGTATAAAATCTATAATTAACCTCTCATTGCAACATCTTCCATTACAACCTAAAATATTACTGTCACATCCATATTAAATGGGCTGAAGGAACGAGAGGCTGTGCTTCAGATAACAATTCAGGCCTCCCTACATGTTGAAGGGTTTTGTTGCTTTTGTCATCAAAAGAATCCCTGCCTAGACATAAGGCAAATTAATAGGGTCAGGTTCCAGTTAACAACAATCCAAATTTGGAGTTATATCACTCCTTCAGCATAGTAAAACATACTAAAGCATATCAAGCTACGTAAAAGAATAATATCCACATTTGTATGGCACTTGTTACTACCACCAGATGTCCCAACATGCTTTACCATCAACGAAGTACTTTTTGAAGTGTAAGCTCTGTTGTAAACTAGGAGCCATGATAGCCGATATGCACAAAGCAAAGCCCCATGAACAGCAATGTGACATTTAGATTACTTACAGTGTGGAAACAGGCCCTTCGGCCCAACAAGTCCACACCGACCCGCCGAAGCGCAACCCACCCAGACCCGTTCCCCTACACCTAACACTACGGGCAGTTTAACATTGCCAATTCACCTAACCTGCACATCTTTGGACTGTGGGAGGAAACCGGAGCATGTGGACGAAGCCCACGCAGACACGGGGAGAATGTGCAAACTCCACACAGTCAGTCGCCTGAGTCGGGAATTGAACCTGGGTCTCTGACGCTGTGAGGCAGCAGTGCTAACCACTGTGCCACCGTGCCACCCACGTTTTCTTTTCCAAAACGTTTCAATTAGATTAGATTATTTACAGTGTGGAAACAGGCCCTTCAGGCCAACAAGTGCACACCAACCCGCGGAAGCGCAACCCACCCAGACCCATTCCCCTACATTTATCCTTTCACCAAACACTACGGGCAATTTATCATGGCCAATTCACCTAACCTGCACATTTTTGGACTGTGGGAGGAAACCGGAGCACCCGTAAGAAACCCACGCAGACACTGGGATAATGTGCAAACTCCACACAGACAGTCGCCTGAGGCGGGAATTGAACCTGGGTCTCTTACGCTGTGAGGCAGCAGTGCTAACCACTGTGCCACCATCCTGCCCAGATAATGATCAGATAATCTATTCTTGTGATGTTGAATGAGAATTAATATTATCCAGGACACAGAGTTTAATTCCCCTGCACTTCTTCCGAATAATGTCATGTGATCTTATACATCTACTCAAGTAGGGAGATGGGGTTACAAATTAATGTCCTATTTGCAAGACAGCACCTCTGACAGTGCAGCACTATGTCAGTGCTGAACTAAAATATCAGCCTTGATTATTGTACTGAAGTCCTGGAGTGGAACTTGAATGGGAACCTGATCACTCAGAGGTGAGGGTATTGCCAAATGAACCACTTTGTTATGTAGACGTCAAATTAAGCTGCAAATATTTCATTGTTTTAATGCTGATTCAATTCTTTTTGTAGTGTTCTAGTACATGTGCTGGAGGGTTCCAAAGGCGTGTTGTGGTTTGCCAAGATGAAGATGGATATGATACCAACTACTGCGCAGAACAGGCTAAGCCTGTTGAAATGAGGTCCTGTGAATCTGGTCCTTGTCCTCAGTGGGTTTATGGCAACTGGGGAGAGGTAGTGTTTCTTCTTTTAATAGTATTATTATCAAATAATTTTTCAGTCATGTAGAACATAAGCATTACTGAAAAACATGACCCATTTTGTCAAAGTTTTTCATCTAGTGCTTAACAAAATATGTCTTTTTTCAGCATTTCTCAAATTTTACTATCCTTTACTCAGTGACTTTGTTTAAGTTTGAAGAATGATATTTAACTCTCTGATGTAATATGGATTTTGTGAGATTTGGAGACAAAATTTACATGAACGTTTTATGAACCACACCTAGGGACCAGAAGTGTGCTGGAGGATCAAATATTCCAGTTGCTCCAGAGGTCCACATAATCAATGTAAAAATACATGCAAAATAACAGAAAGGTAATGTAGGGGGGTATACACATCACTGTTATACTTTATTTACAGCATAAATCACTTAAATAAAACTTACTGATAGAGAACCTTCTCAGTCACATCCTCAACTGACTACTCAGACATTGGAAAGATCGCGATAATTCCAGTATTTCAGGAATATAATTGTTGCCAGTTTATTGAGAGTGCCAGTTAAAATAAAGTTTGTGTAACTTTATACTGATAAGTTGCAGAGTAAGCAATGCACATAAGATTGCTTTTCCATAATTACCATTTAACCTCAAATTGTAAACATAAAACATTAAACTGCATTATGTTTGCTCATGTGAGGGTAATGCAATCAATTATATTTGGAGATTGAATAAATAAGGAAATATTAGGGAAGCATAATTTCCTCAATATTGATGAGCCTGATAGGAATTTTTACACCCTTTGAAACATGCTGACAATTAAATTTCTTATTTTTTCAGTCCACTATTAACATAAAACATGTTGGTTTTGCCATATACCAGTGACAATCTTAAGTCACCTCTAGGAATGCAATCTAGCAAGTAGCTATCCTAGCTGAAAACCTCCAGAGGGAATGGTCCTCAAGACAAAGTTAACTATTGAGGATGAATGTTTGACAGGCACTAAGACTGGGAGAGATGGACACAAAACTGGAACAGGGATGCTCATGGGTTCTTTTTTGAGACTCAAAGGAACACTCTTGCTTCTCCTGCCCCATGAAGAATCTTAAATTGGAAACTAAAAGCTTGTTGATTTGGACCACTCAGTACAGCTCCAGCAGGAAAGCTTCCATAGCATCCTATGTGTAGCTACAGGTTAATGCTACAGTTGAGCTTTGATGGTGTTGTTCGAAAAAAATCTGCATATTTATGAAAAAAAAGGGCTGTAACAGCTTCAGGAGGGTATTGACCAATTGAAGGTGAGAACAAAGGGGTAGAAACAACAGCAGTCTATTTGAACATGTTCCACCACTTAGTTGAACCATGATTGATCTATACACCCCAATTTACCCACTTTTGATGTCCTTACTAATAAATTTTTAGTAATCTCAGTCTTGAATATATTAATGACCCTCAAAGATTTTTAAGTACATAAGATACTGGAATCAAATTTGCTGTAAAATATTGTCTTTTATATAAGGAATTCAATTATGAGGAATTTATGCTTCAGTTGTACAGCACCCTTGGTCCAACCTCATCAAGTTTATTCCAGTTGGACACCAGTTTTCAGAAAATGTATTTGTACTTTTGAGAGAGTACACTTCCGATTCATCAGATTATTACTGTGGGATAAAGTGGTAAATTGTCAGTTGCATAAACTCCCTTGCATTTAGATGGTTGAGAGATGATTTAAAATAAATGTTTAAAATAATAAAATAAATTAAAATGGATAGATAAAGAAACAATTTCTTCAGTGAGGAATCCAGAACCAGAGGACACCGTCTTAAAATTAGTGCAAAGTCATTTAGAAGTGAAAATCAGAAACATATTTTCATGTTTAGGACATTGGTCATTTGAACCATTCTATATTAAAAGCTTGTACCTGTGGTGTCAGATTAAATTCAATGAGATCCACTTTTTATTTTGTTAGTGGTGGGAAAGCGATTTGTATGGAAGGCAGATAAAGTAAATTGAGCTACAGGTCTATCATGATGTAATTGAATGACAGGTCAGACTTGAGAAATTGGCTGGTGAATTCTGGTTCCAACATTGCTATTTCCATAGGTTGTGCTCAACAGTGATCCATAAAGACTATTTCAGTTTTGTAATGTACCTCTGGATATTCAATACTGAGAAGCTATAGCAGCTGTTAATACCGTTGTTTCCCTTGATCATTGAAGAACTTTTCCTTGCATAAGTTGTCACATAAACTTCTAAAAATGATTAATTACCCAATGTTAGCAACAGTGGAAAGGGCATAAAATAGAATAGCACTTTACAAAGTCCTAGATTCATATTCTACACACCATATTGTGAATGCTAATTTCATCAACAAGAAGCAATCAGTCCACTTAGTAGTTTGAAATTACTTTGACCAACTCTGACCAAGTTCTTTAACCATATCCCCATCATACATTGTGCACCTACCTGTTTTGGGTTAGAATGGTTCTTAAATGATTTAGAAACATTTAAATTAATAAATCAGTCAGTTAGTTTAAAAATGACATAATATTCCAGGTACATTAAAATTCCAAAACCTTTACAATAGAAAACGTATCTGATCCTTTTACCACTTGTATATTATTTTCTTTTGATCTATTAATATTCCAAAGTGCTTTCTTTAGTTTCTGAACCAAACTATTTCAACCCACCTTTTCTGTTTGCTTCTAATGCAAGATTATCACTTTTTAATGGCTGTGGTGTTGGTGTTAAATTTATAGTGCACCCAGCTCTGTGGTGGTGGAGCAAGAACAAGACTAGTTATTTGTCAGCTTCCAAATGGCCAAAGGTTAAGTGACCAGAACTGTGAAATTCTTGACAAACCTCCTGACCGTGAACAATGCAATACTCGAGCTTGCCCTACAAGCGATGTCTGGCACAGAGGTCGTTGGAGCTCGGTACGATAATCCTTCTATTTATATAACTTAGTTCATCAGTCTGTGGATATGTTAGTTTATAACAGATCTGCTTAATGCCAGAGAATAGTTTTGTAAATGTTCACTTTTTTGCAAGTTTACATTTATTATTTCCTATTTGAATCCATGCTGCTGTTAATAACATGAAGGCCAGTAATATACAATACACAGTTATGTACCTCAAATCACAGGCAGTTGGTGCAAAAATCAATTTTAATAACAGAACAGTCTGGGAGCCTGTTCATTGTTATTTTTAATAATCCTAAAGTTCTAACTATCTTGCAGGAATTTTATTCCTGTCGTTTTCTTGAATAGTGATCATTAGATTTATGTTAATATATCTGTGACCGTGTTACTTATCAGTGGGAGTGAAAATCATTTTTTACAGGAGATATAAAAAGGGAGTAGACAGATTAATTTAAATGGAAATCAAATTGGGAGTGTGTGTAACCAATGACTGAACTACTCCTAGAAAAAATTGAATTTTACCTCCAGTAACCTAAGTACATCCTTACAGCTTAAGTAATTGTCATAAGCTCTTACCAAAGACTCTGTTAATTTTCCAGCGATGTCATATTTTGAACTCTACATAAATCTCTAACAAGTGTATAGTCCCTCAGCAACTCGGAAATCTTTCATCAAATTTTGACCTAGCTATTTAACTACCATCTTGTTGCCAAGATGGTCTACTAGTACTATCTTTTGTTTATAAGAAGTAATGCGTCAGTTCAATAATTAAGAAATAATTTTTGAATTGCTGCTAAACCTTTCAAGTGATTTTCTTATATCATCCTTTTTAATCTTTGCAAAAATAATCAGGCTAGGAAAGGCCATTAGATTTAACCAAAGGTCACTACTTATTCTGTACTTGAACACCAACTTATCACCTCAATATCATAAAAACAGTATGTTAATAAGGGAATTTTCTGATACAATACAATTCTTGGATGAAGTTTTTCTTTCATTTTGTCAGGTACATGTTTGAGAACATAAATATATACAGTGCTCCTCAATGTGTTTATGTTTAAAATTGTGGCCTAGTGTGTAATGCTATTAATGCAGCCATTATATGTTACTGATTAATATGACAGGTAAGTGACTGTGCTTAGCCAATATTTGTTTTGTAATCCAAAGTTGCAAAGGCATGCACTCATTTGTGTGTAGACCCACTTCACTTGATCCCAACTCCTGTCTTCATAGTTTCTAGATTGCCTCAGGTCTGAACAATGTGACACCACAATTGAGGGGAGTTAGACACACAGGACATGTCTGAACTCCTTGCTTATTTTACATTAACAATTTGAATTGCCTGTGCGTAGTGGGCAAATATTAAATCAAAAAGTAATGCCTATTTGCACATATATATGGACAGCAATATTGCATTTGAAATAGTTAAACAAGGATAAACCACAAATATAATCATGCACCTTACTATGTACAGTGGAAAGGTTGCAATCATTTTTGGATAAGGTGTTTTCTTCTGCCTACATATAAACATATGAGTCTGTGAACACTAACCTGTGGCCTTAGCAAATTGGACTCAAATTCTAAACAAAATCTTAAGCTGCCTTGTTCTGATCAGATACCTTTGTTGATAACTTTAACAGAATTAAAACCAATTTTTTTATTAATATAAGTCATCACATTTGTGAAATTATAAAAAGTGACAAAACACTTGGGGGATATTTTTGAGTTTCTGCTGCTGGTGAGCCATGATCCCTGACAGTAGTACTTATACACTAAACAACCCCTTTACTGTAAAATGCACATTAACAAATAACATACAGGTGCTTAATGGTGCTTAAATGAACAAATACCTTCTGTAGTAACATAATTGTGCTAAGTATTTTACAAACTAGATAGTATGAGTTTGCAGCAATATTATCATTTTTGTATTATTTGGTTCTCTCTTCTATAAAGTTCTCTATTAATTAGTATAAATGGATCAGAGAGAGTACTAATTATATTTCTAGTGTTTTACTGTCTTCATTGTTTATAAATTTAGGTTAAAGTATTAACATCAGTATTTGACTTGGATAACTGCTTTGATATGTTAGATACTCTGGCAGTTAAAGCATTTATAATGCTAAGAAAAATGTACATATTGCTAAAGAGCTTAATTTATTAATGAAGTATTTGTTCACATTAAAAATGTGTAAATATTTTATAGTCCACAGTAAAGATTATTATTGTGATATATTTTAAGCAGATGAAATGTTTACTTATGTCTTTCTTTTGAGAGAATCCTGGTGTTAAATTACCACATCCACAGAAATGTATCTTCTATATATTTGCTTTAAAAATATGTACAAAAGAATTCTGTACAGTTAACAGGTTTATATTAAACCTAAATATTAAACAATGTTTTACAGTGTAAATTTAATCTTAAGTGCAAAAGATTTCTATTTGTTCATGATATCCTACCGAAGTAATATTTTTGAAAATTCACATCTAATTTTTGAAACCTTTAGCCAATGAATGATGAGTGTGAAAAATGTACATTTCCACAATGGACATTGTTAATTATTTTTTACTTTGTATGATACATTTTACACAAAGAGAGCTGATTTGTTAATTAAGATATAAATTTGAATCTAATTGAAAATGAAATAGCTGGCATTGTGGATATAAATAAAGGGTTGCAATTACATCACAGGTGAATTTACTCACTGTTAACAGCTGCCTAGTGATCTTTTCTTGGCTCAACTATTGTTCCTAACACCTTCTAAAAATATATTTGGTGCAATGATGTGTCACCTGTCAGGAGAAATGTATTTACGTAATGTTCAATTCAAGTGAACACATCAGTAAGAAGTGGCAGAAGATGGTTAAACATTTGCTGGCTATTGCTTTCACATGTATTTTATACTAGTTATCATGAATAGTAATTCAAATATTGAATTATAGAGTGCATTTTGCATCTCAATATTTAAAGTTCACTTGAATGTGGTGTCTACACATTTTATCATAGCTTTGGAAAACTTGACAATACTATCCTACTTTCAAGCAGAATGATGGCAGTTTCACTAATGATACAAGTATTTTCTGTGGATGACTTTTAGTAGTTTTTTAAAGTATTATAATTGAAACACTAGCGTAATAATTTGAAGTATTATTATTTACGTGTAGAATGCTTCATTTAAAATTTGATGATATTTAGATAGAAAACAGATACTCTCATGGCTCAGTATTAAATACTGAGGTATTATTAGTTAGGAATATTGCAGCCATTATTGACCTAAATCCTGAAGTGCCACAGCAATCAGTTTTTATTTTCATTTAGGGGTTTTCTAACTGTAGACATGTTTTATGTGAATCAAAAAGTAATGTTTGCAAGTATTCAAAGTGATGTTTTAATCTGCAAAATCATGCAACTGTCCATGCTCTTCCGGATTATCCAACAGCATATGTTAAATAGTCTGTTAGCCTTTATAGATCATTATTAGCTTAAAGTGTTCATCCAAACATTTGCTGATTTGCGAAATTTTAAATGCAACGCTTTATTTTATTTACTCATGGGGTCTGGGTGTCTCTGGCTCAACCTAATTATTGTTAAGAATGTGGAAGTCTATGTGGTGTAATTACACTCACACTGCTGTTAAGGAGGGAGTTCCAGAATTTTTATTCAGTGACAGTGAAGGAACAGTGACATATTTCTAAGTCAGGATGATGTGTGATGTGGAAGGAAACTTGCACGATTTGATGTTTGCGTGTGTCTGTTACCCTTATCATTCTAGGTTGTAGAAGTCATGGGTTTAGAACTTGCTGTCTAAGGAACCATAGACCCATAGACTCCTACAGCACTGAGACAAGCTCTTTGGCCCAAACCTGTTGCAGTGTACCTTGTAGATGCTACACACTGTAGCTACTGTGCATTGGTGGCAGAAAGTGTGACTGTTAAAGGTGTTAAATGGTGTAATCAAGCAGGCTGCTTTACCTTGGATGCTGTCAAGGTTTTTTTGAGTGTTTTCACCTGATTCCCATTAGCCCCCATTTTCATAGGGATTTTTGATGCCATACTTGGTTTAATGTTGCCTTACTATCAAGGGCAGTCACCTTAACTTCTGCTCATGAGCTCAGCTCCTTTGTCCATGTTCTGATCAAGGTTGACATGAGACCAGAAACTTGAGTGGGCCTGTGAAACTTAAACTGAGTAAGTTACTGTTGAGTAAGTACAGAGGAACCTCGATTATCCGGCATTCAATTATCCAAACATCGGATTATCCGGCAAGATCGCAAGGTCCCAATGCTCAGCTAAGCTATGTTAGCCAGCATTCCATTATCCAGAATTTGATTAACTGAATGAAATACTGCCCACTAATGCCCTTTGGATCATCAAGATTCCTCTGTACTACTTAGTAATGTTGTCAATGACACATTCCATCACTTTAATGATACATAGTTAGATTTGCCCTGCTTTTGTGGACAGGACATACCTGGGCAATGTTCCATTTTGTCAAGTAGATGCCAGAACAAATCTTCAGTACTATTTTGGGAATGTTATCTGAGCCCATTGACTTTCCAGTATCTAGTGCCTTCAGCACTTTTGGATATCATGTGAATTTTCTGAAGGCTGGAATCTGCTGGGGACTGCAGGAATACATCATTGATTGGGCACTTCTGGCTGAAGATGCTTCAGCCTTGTCTTTCGCACTGATATGCTAGGCTCCCACTTCATTGAGGATGGAAGTATTTGTGTGCCTCCACCTCCAGTGAGTTATTGAATTGCCCCCCACCACTGATGACTGGTTACAGCTGGACTGCCACTGCTGAGATCAAATCCAATGATCCAAGGCCTGCTGAGCTCTCTTGTGGGCTGTGTATAAGTAGCCTTGGTGTGCAAGTAGCCTTTGTGACTTCACCGATTGACATCTCAAGTTTAGGTATGTCTGGAGCTGCTCTTTGCATGTCCTCCTGCACTCTTGTTGATTCCCTGGTTTCTTGGTGATGGTAGAATGGGAAATGGGCTCAGCCATAACATTATAGATTGTGGTTGAATAGAACTGTATTGCTATTGATAGCTCACAAAGCCTCTCAGGTCCAGTCTTAGGTTGCAAGGTCTGTTTGAAGTCTATCCTATTTAACATGGTGGTAACTGCACACAACATGATGGAGGATATCTTCAATATGAAAGCGGGATTTCTCTCCACAAGGGCTGTGTGGTGTTTACTTCTACCAACACTGTTACAGACAGATTCATCTGTGACAGGTAGATAGTTAAAGATGAGCTTAAGTATGCTTTTGTTCTTGCTGGTTCCCTCCCCCACCCTAGCCATTCCAGATCCAGTCTAGTAACAATATCCTTTAGAACTCAAAACACTTCAGTCAGTAGTGGTGCTACAGGCTACTCTTGGCAATAGACACTGAACTATCCAAATTACATTCTGTTCCCTTGCCACCCTTAGTGCTTCTTCCAAGTGGTGCTCAGAATGGAGGAGAATTGATTCACTAACTGAGGGACTAGGGGAATGCTGGGGCCAGTAATCAGAAAGAGGTTTCCTTATCCATGTTTGACCTGATGCCATGATACATCATGATGTCTGGATTCAATGTTGAGGATTCTCAGGGCAACTCATGCCTATAAGTATACACACTGTGCCATCACAGTTGCTGGGTCTGACCTTCCAGTGGGACAAGATATTCCCAGAGATGGTGATGGTGCTGTCAGGGATGTGATTCCTTGTGTATGACTATGTCAGACTGCTGCTAAACCAGCCTGTGAGACATCACTCCCAGATGTTAGTAAGGAGGATTTTGCAGGGTTGACAGGGCTGGGTGTGTCATCATTGTTTCCAGTGTCTGAGTCAATCCTAGATAGTTTGACTGGTATCAGGTTTTTTTAAATCATATTTTGTAGTGGCTAGTTACAACAGAGTGACTTGCTAGATCATTTGAGATTCAATCATATAGGCCAGACCAAGTGAGGACAGCAGATTTTCCTTCTATAAGTGACATTAATGAATAAGATGAGTTTTATGCCTATTGATAGTGTTCATGGATGCCATTTGATTAGTTTCTTATTCCAGACTTATTACATAAATTCAATGTCACCATCTGCTGTGGTGGGATTCAAACTCATATCCCTCAGAGCATGGATCTCTACATTGCCAATCCAGTGACTAAACCACTACACTTCCCCTAAATAACATAAGTGAAGAATTTTTTGTTTATTTTTGAGTTATTCAGAAAACAGTATTAGTCTTGTGGAGAATTCTAGTAGCATATGGATGTCAGTGCATTGGTTTATCTTACTCAGCAAATAGACAAATAAAGGTTAGGGATGGCTGTACATCTGCAGTAGAACCTTTCTGTTCATTTCAATTAACTCATTCCAACTCCTTTATTTGCCTGTTTTCAATTGTATTCAGTGAATTATTCACTGAACATTTATTTGACCATGTATAGTATTGACATTTTAACTATCAAAATATTATTATTTCAAAATTCTTCCGGTGCTGATCAATAAACATTTTAAAAAGTCTCATTAATAGATACAGTGTAATTGAAGGTAAAATAACACTTTGATTAGGGACACAGAAACCCACAGATACTTTTTCTAACCATTAATGCTTTAAAAAATTGCTGTGGGAAATTTCTGTTCAGCAGTCTCAATGTAAGTGTCACCCGGACTTCAAAACAAAGTTGAGCTTGAATGTTCCATTCTCTTTTAGAGGTGAAGGGGTGGTTTTCATCTCACTACTTCTCTCTTTCAAATAACCTACCCCCTTCCCCATTCAAGCTAAAGAAAAACGTTCATGAAAAATACAATGTGTTATTTTCATAATAACAAAGGGATTGGAATAACATATCCTTCTGATGCTCTGTTGCCTTTTGCCTATCTTCATGAAAGTCATGTAAGTATGTGGGATGTTACAGTTTTAGTGAAGTGGAGTTTGTTCAGCCTCCGAGCACTGAGATCTCAAGTCCATAAAACAAATCAATCTGCTAGTTACATTCTACAAATAAGCTAATGTGTGTTTGCTTTCCCATTTGTTCCCATGTTTCCATGTGTAGAACGTTTTTGTGAAGGATTTTTTATTTTAATCTATGTGAAATCCTACTCCTGCTAAAAAAATTACAATTACATCTGACAGATATTAGATAGTCACCAGGAATTGCAATATATCTCATCTGATACATCATAACCTGTTTTATTTATGTGTTAAGTTACATTCTTGCTGCAAAGCATGTAACCTTGATAAAACACTATAGTGCAAAATTATTGTGGATGCCATTCTTCAGTTGAGACATTAAACTGAGGACTTGTTTATCTATTCTTCTGGTTCAGATGGACATTAGAGATCCCAAGATACATTTATTGAAGACCGGTGTGAATTCTTGGTGTACTGGCTAAGATACTTGCTTTACATCTGCAAAAAGAGATTAAGTGGTTATTTAATTTATTGCTGTTTGTGTTGGTCTTTCTATTAAACATTTAGCGGATGTAACAGTAAGTGACTACTTTCATTTAAAACCCTGGAGGACTTTTGGCTATAACATTAAACATGAAAAGTAAATATCGAATTACCTTTTGCCTTTTAGGATTCCAAGCTGATAGTAACCATCTCAAGAAAAAGCCTACAAGCAGTAAAGAAAAAATGGAAATTCCTCAACTAAGTCAGACAGTAAAATAAGAAACAAAAATCAGCATAGCACTCTTCCCATAACATGCAAGAAAGATGTGGTTTGTCGCTTTTAAATTGTAATGCAAACCACTACAATCAGAATTATTTTTAAATCCTAACAGTTTGAAGGTTTCCTTTACTTTAGAGTCATACAGCAGAGTAAATTACACTTCAGCCCACTGTGTTGGCACTGGCTAAAAACAATTAATTATTCTAACCCCATTTTCCAGCACATGGCCCATAGCCTTGTATGCCAAATGCACATCTAAATGCTTCTTAAATGTTATGAGGGTTTCTGCCTCTACTATCCTTACAGGCAGTGAGTTGCAGATTCCCACCACACTCTGGTTGAAAAAGCTTTTCCTTACATCTCTCCCAAATGTCCTGCCCCTTAAGTCTATGTCCACTGGTAATTGATCCCTCCATTATGGGGACACGTTTCTTCCTGTCTTCCCTATTTATGTCCCTCAATTTTATACATCTCACTCATGTAGCCCCTCAGTCTTCTCTGCTCTAAAACAATCTTTGTTCATAACTGAAACACTCCAGCCCGGGCAATATCCTAGTAAGTTGCCTCAGTACCTTCCCTGGTCTAATCATGTCTCTCCCATAATGTAGATTCCAGAACTGCACACAACTTTGAGAGTATATTCAAGTAGGCTTGATAATGGGTCACCTAAGATTAGCAGCAGCAGCAGAAGAAAGTAGCTTCTCAGATTGATTTTTATCATCAAATTTCACAAATTTCTTCATAGGTCATCCTGGAGATTTCACATCGGAATCTGGATACTAACAGAATTTTGGTTTGTTATTCACGTGAATAGATGGAGCACCTGAATTTTCTGAGAGAATATATCTGCTGCTTGCACATGGAAAAGCCTTTGTGGCAGATCACATTATCATTTTGCAATACAAGATCTCAAGCAATAGATCAATGCAGTTCTTATAATTGATCTCCTTGTCACTTGCATAACAAACCATCCACCAAATTAAAAAGCAATATTTCTAGTCCTCTGTTTATGGACATACATACAAATTAGGAACTCGAGGAATCCATTTAGCCCTTCAAACTGACAAACACTTATTTTTTCCACATTCCCATGGACATAATGAGACAAACCTCACTGAACATGATGGGCTGATTTCTGTATTAATTGTGCATGTAACTTGCTTATGATGAACAAATCAGAAGGCATGGTATATTAACTGAAGAGGTATTCTACTAACGTGGGATTCCAGGATCTTGTAACTTGCTTTTTAAAAGAAATTTTGAATGTATTGAATTTGATTTTTTAATCAATGTTTTTCATGTGACTGTGGGACCTAAAAAATTCTTTAGATCATCTGTAAAGCTCCAAATGGTACGAAGAAAGATCTGTGCAACCAAAGATCAAAGATCATAATCAATTGGTTCTTGGGCCTCAGCTACAGATCTATGAGATCATTTACATAATTGAGATCAGTTAAAAGTCTTTTAAAAAAAAAGTTGATTGTATTTGATTTAAATATTTTCCATCTCAGTTTATGAGGATATTTTAAGTCCTATGTTTTTATCCATATATTGCTAATTGAAAAAATATAAATGGATGTCAACAATATATGAATGTGAATTCAGATCTTCATTGGAGACTTCATGAAAATAATCTCTGGTATTAAACAATTCTTTGTGATATTGAAAAATTTAACATCTTGTCTCCAAATATCACAGGTATTGAATAACGAACCAATTAAAACTTTAAGGTTGACAAAGAAAATGTAGGCAAAAGTGAGGACTGCAAATGCTGGGAACCAGAGTTTAGATCAGAGTGGTGCTGGAAAAGCACAGCAGGTCAGGCAGCATCCGAGGAGCAGGAAAATCGGCAAAAGCCCTTCATCAGGAATGGAGGCAGGGAGCCTCCAGGGTGGAGAGATAGGTGGGGTGGGGTGGAGCTGGGGAGAAGGAAGCAAAGAGTACAATAGGTAAATGGGGGTGGGGTTGGAGGAAAATGTAGTTTTCCAAAATGTTGTATTTATCTGTACTAAATTAACAAAATATTTTTGTGTTGTGTTGATGACTGCACTAAATACATGAAAACCTCACAGTTCCAATCATTGGTTTGTAACAAATATCAACTTGGCTTTTATTAAGATTTCTTAATTTTGATCATTACAACATCTAAAGGTAAGGAACAAATAAAGATTCAAAATCATTATACTGTATTAGTGTTTTTTGGGGATTTAAGCGCCATGTAAGGATTACAGAGAAATTTAATTTCGAGAGATTTAGTCTCTGCATATTTATGTTGTAAGATAATGTAATTATTCCAATGCTAACTGTTCACTACATTCAGCTTGGATTTTCTGAAGCATAGCTTGACCGGATGTGAATGGACAAAATGAGATTTACTTTCTCTATTTTTTGGAATCCTACAAGTTATCCTGCTTGTTTTCATTGTTGATCGATAACATGCATCATTGGCAGGCAGTACTTTGTACTTGCTACTTACCAATGATTTCAACTATATATGTTGAGGTTGTACAGGACATTGGTGAGACCTCTTCTGGAGCACTGTGTCCAGTTCTGTTGGCATGTTACAGGAAGGAGAGATTAAGCTAGAGAGGGTTCAGAAGAGATTTACCAGGATGTTGCTTAGTATGGAAGTTTTGAGTTATAAAGAAAGGCTGGATAGATTGGGACTTCTTCCTCTGGTGCTTAGGAAGTTGAGAGGTGACTTTATAAAGATTTATAAAATCATGAGTATAGATAAAGTGAATGGCCGTTTTCCCTAGGATGGCAGATTTCAAGAGCAGGGGCATATTTTTAAGATGAGAGGAGAGAGATTTTAAAAAGACACAAGGGGTTAATGTTTTACATGTCATTTGCACGTGGAATGAACTGCTGAGGAAATCATGGATGTGGGCATAGTTACAAAATTTAAAAAAACATTTGGATAAGTACATGAAAAGGAAAAGTTTGGAACGATATGGGCAGGAGTAGGCATGTGGGACTAGTTTAGTTTGGAATTATGGTTGGCATGCTCTGGTTGGACCGAAGGGTCTATTTCCGTGCTATATGACTCTGTGACAACATCTATGACAGAGTTTAGTTTATATAACAAGTACAGTTTTACAGTCTATTAGTTACATTACATAATTAATAAGGAGCAATATGTCAAAAACAACTTTTCTCCATTAATTCAGAGCAGTGGATTCGGCTTATTTTGCCTTCTCATTGCACATGTAGTGGTTTTCTATAGTACAACTTAATAGAATAAATAAAAGAAATAAAGGCTCTGCTTTGTGAATTTTCTCTGTATACAGTATTGAGCTGAACCTTGTGTTTTTTTTCTCTAAGTGTCAGTTGCATGGAGGGTTTCTCACCTCTAGGTCTCACGAGTTTTCTAATTATATCTTACCAACATTGCCTCATTAATTCACTACTCCACCCCTCCAGCACCCCTCTCGCCTAATTCTAGCCCCATCTTACCACTCACTGTTCCTGGAACATCTCGTCACTGCCATAATATCCTGTATTTAATCAGCATCTCTGGCACTGATGCCATCTTTAAAAGTCCATTGTGCACCTTGACAAACATCATTAGTCTGAAATTGCTGTGCTGAAATTTGCCCCAGACATGGCAGACAGAGAAACTTAGCACTCTACTCTGCAGGCTGAGTCCTGGACATCCTGCTGGATGGGGTGCTGCAGAAACAGGACATCCTCTCCCCCTTAAATGTCTAAAACTGGTCATGACATCAGACCATGCTAGCCTGGCCAGAGGTTACCCCAGGGCAGTCTCAGCCACCTAGAAGAACGCACTGTAGTGTAAATGCCACCATCTTCTCTCTGATACTTCATAGTCTCTCTTTCTCCGTACAAGACACAGCTCCCAGCAAGGCTGATGCCCTTTCACACTCAGTATTGCCTGCAACACCTACCATCATTCACAGTAACCCACCCAACCTGCAATAACATGAACCCTGCTTGCTCTCTCTATTGCCCAATCATTCCCTGTGTCTGCACCAAAACTAACAGCTGTGCACTCACTTTCATCTCCTAAAATCCCTGCCTTTCTGCCATTCCAAGAGGGCAGAGAAGGTCAATGTGAGTGATGGACTGCTTAACATTTGGCTCCTCCCTCCTCATGAGGAGAGGATCCTGAATCTATTCATCCCAAGTACCTGATTACCCATGTCCAATCCTTTGGACTAATTTTGGAGACTCCCCTTGATTTACTGTGCCAGGACCTCCTGCCGAAGGCAATCTCTCCAGACTTGACTAAAGCCTGTTGCCAACAATGACAAGTTTCCTGGATTTGTGTCTGTGCTAAGCAGCAGGACAATACTTTGAGCCTAGTACCTCTGGTTCAAAGGCAAGGAAAAACAAGGATGCTGTGAACATCCAGTAGGCTCAGAGTGAGTGAGTGCTATGAGAGCAAGCATGTGGCTTGGTGCAGTCCATGAGCTGAGTGCATGTCCCTGAGTGCAAAGTGTCCTGCCTAGGGCATCACAATGGTAGTTGTTGGTGCAGCTTTAAAGTACAGAAGTGCCATGAGGATGATACATGGTGGATGTGGGGTGCATTTGGCTGCTGCCCATGAAGTTTGGTGCCCAGTGTCCAACATAAATATACTTCAGAGCAAATAGTTAGCTGAAATAACCAAGTACGCGATCTGACTTCTAAGTTGAGAATCTCAATGATTAATTTACTGACAAGCAGGTGATAGGAAACTACATATTAATGAGGCGAGATGTGTAGTTTAACAGGTCCTTAACAGGTAATAATCCCCATTAATTGGCATCTCTCTGCTCCCTAGTGAGAATCTTGCCTCGATACGGAGAACCTGATTTAAAGATGCAGCGAGTTGCTCTCGTTATTGAGACAGCCTTTGCTGGGCTTATTGTACAATTCTGCCATATCTCGCCATAACCCATGTTGGTCAGGTGCTATATAAGGGTCTGTCCACTTTTTTATTGTTCTTATTGAATATTCATAGACATTACCAAATAGAACATGAACTGATTAATAGAGAAAATAAAAAGTCTAAGAAAAAATATAAGTACATTTTATATCTTTAAATATTGGAGCTGAGGAAGACCCTTAAAATGTTTGTGTTTATGAGGATCTCGGCAATTTGAATAAAAGCACCTCATCTTTGTCTCAGAGAAAAACATTTTTTGCCGATTTGATTATTTTACTTTCATAAAAGAAATACACATGCAGAATTACCTCAGCCAAGTAGTTTCTCTGTTGTTTGTTTGTTTATGAAATTAGCAGTCCTGACCTCTGAGACTTCTTTATCCTCACTTGAACTCTCACATCTCCTCTGACAATAGTACAGACGTCCAAAATCTCAGTTTCAACTCTTTAACTTCAAATCTAACTTTAAATCTAGAGAATGTTTTTCTCCATGTTTTTTCACATTGCTTAGCTAAATGAGCAGATTATGCATGTATGATATGGTTTGTATAGCTATATAGCTGTGTTATATGTTACAAACTGTTTCATCATACTATCAAATACATCATATTATTCTCCAAATATAATTTAATCTTGTTAACAACAATTCATTCCATTTACTTATGTTCATTTTGACACCATATGATGTCCTAATTTTCTAAATAGTATCTAAATTGAATCAAATGATCACTCAGAGAAAGTTAAGCGAGCGTTGTCACCATGGCTATAGTAAGGCAATCAAAGACTAGAAGAGCATTTTAAACTGAGGTCATAGACCCAGGAATGTTTAAGGCCAGAATTAAAATGACAAAGGCATAAATTAGAAGCCTGAATAGCCCTTGATTAGACTTTGTTCAGCCCAAAGAAAAGGTGGGAGATCGTTCAATCTGTTATAAGTGGGAAACTGTAAATCACTTATTTGCTGTAAACCACAAGGATAGGGAATCACTCAGGGAAAATTGTGAAAGAAACAGTGATCATTATTATAGCCACAGAGAGCAGGAATCATCCAGAAAAAGGACTTAAAGAACCATCTCTCAAAGCTTTGAATAGCGGGAGTCATTTATTAAAACAGTGATTAAAGAGGGCATTGTTCAACTAAGCGAGAGTCATTGAATAAAACTGTTAAGGAAATGAGAATCATTCATTGAGTCCACGAACAGTAGGATCCTCTAATGAAGCCATGAAAAAAGTAGAAATCATCCATATTAGCTGCTAAAGGCAGGACTCCTCATTTTAGCTGCAAGAAGGTGAAAGTCCTCCATATTGTCCTTAAATCAAGGGAAACCCCTGTAGTCCATGTAGCAAAGGTCAGGAGAACTGCCTTTACTACAAAATAAAAGTCTTTTAAGGAAGGAAAATAAATAATTACATTAGGAAGACATGACATTGGATACTATATTGTCAAGAAGATTTAATTTCAGGGTTTGGAGATACCAGTGTTGGACTGGGGTGTACAAAGTTACAAATCACACAACACCAGGTTAACAGGTTTGACTGGAAGCACTAGCTTTCAGAGCGCCACTCCAACAACCTGCTGAAGGAGCGGTGCTCAAAAAGCTAGTGCTTCCAATTAAACCTGTTGGACTATAGCCTAGTATTGTGTGATTTGTAACTAACTTCAGGGGTTGACTTAATAGAACACAGAATTGAATGTTACAAATCACACAACACCAGGTTAACAGATTTGACTGGAAGCACTAGCTTTCAGAGCGCCACTCCAACAACCTGCTGAAGGAGCGGTGCTCCAAAAGCTAGTGCTTCCAATTAAACCTGTTGGACTATAGCCTAGTATTGTGTGATTTGTAACTAACTTCAGGGGTTGACTTAATAGCACACAGAATTGAATATCTTGAAGAAAACAGCTCTTAAGATAGAGAAAGCTTCTAAATTAGATCCCAACTTAGATGCTGAACAAGTAAATACATTTGAGAGCATAGTTGATGATGTTATAACTCACCAAAGTGTTGTAGAAGAAATGAAAACTACTGACAATTACTTTAATCTCCGAATAAAGAAATGTCTTGGTAGACCAAGAATTAATAGAAGGGTCCAACATCCAGGAGATTCCATAGATGATTTAATTAATGATCTCCACAGATTAGCCCAAAGATTATTTAACATCAGACTTCCCCCAGTCCAACAGAGAATTGGCAGTTGTTTTTGGAAAAGTAATATAACTCCAGTATGATGTGTGACTTAGAGGAAAAATAATAAGCTGTGGCATCCTCATATATCTGCTGCCTTATGACAGATATCAGCTTCTGAGGATGCTGTCCAGGAGCCTTGGTATCATGCTATGATGCATTTTGTAATAGGGCACACTGCTGGCACTGTGCTGTCAATTTCCTCATTTCACCCCATCTAGTTATGTGTCAGGAATGCTCTCACACCCCACCATCAACTGAGGTCTTTAATTTGGAATTAATACCAATTTAAGGACCTCATCTCACTGCTGCTGGTATTGACCAGATGGGTGATTCTTCATGCCAATAAAAAGCTAGAGATCAAACTAGAGGCAGAGACAGGGTGGAAGGCAGGAGAGATGAATTGACAAAAGAGATATTGCTACAAAGCAAAGGAAATAATAGTGGGGCAAGTAATGAAAGGAAAGATTGGTCTAGAGGATGGGCAAAGTTTAATAGCAGAAGAATTAACAAGTGATCAGTTTGCATCATCTGAAATTGTTGACCTCTACGTTCAGTATGAGAAATGTGAGGTACCTAACTGAGGGATGAGTTGCTGTTCCTTGAGTTTATGCTGATTTTTATTCAAATAGTTTTGGAGTTCAAAATAGAGAGGTCACAGTATGAGTGTAGGAGAGAGCTAAAAAGACAAGTGACTTGAAGCTCAAGATAATGTTTGCAAACTAAACTCAGGTATTCCACAGAGTGATCACCCTCAGATTGGGCTCCCCAGTGTAGAGGAAATCATATGATTCATCTAGTAGGGATATTTGGTACCGTGAATGTTAAGAGGAGCTAAAAGAACAGGTGTTGCTTTTACTGCACTTGCATGATGCATGGAAAGGGGAATGGCTGTTGAGAGTCATTGAAGGATGAGCCAATGTATCCCAGGTGGGATGGTCCCTTTGGGAAACTGAAAGAAAAAGAGAAGTGAAGATGTGATTGGTGACAGCATCATGTTGGAGGCAGCAGAAATGGTACTGGATGATAATTGCCTGTGGAGGCCGATGTGAAGGAAAATGAGGACAAACAGGATATTTCCTTCTCTGACTTGTCTCCATGTAGCTTATCACTTACATTTCCTACATAAAGTCACAGCTCTCCATCCTGTTCAGTACTTTCAGCATTTTCTGTTTCTTTTTCAGACCTTCAGTCTCTGCATTATTTTGTTGATGTATTATGGCTATATATATATATATATATATAACTGCCTTAGATTCTTCATGTCAATAGTAGTAAACATTCTTGACTGTCTGATCTATTTTGCAAGCACCATTTTGCTCCAGCTTTCTTGCAAATTGTGAATGAACAAATTGACAATTGAAATTCCAGTTTTGGCAGTGCAGGTGCAAAATTGGTGTTTGATGGATAGAAGTTGTTGGAAAAAAGAATTGGAGATTATATAATGAACAGTTAAATGTTACCTTATGTGTTGCACATTGCTGAATTTTAATTTCATTTCGACAATTTGTATTAACAACATATGTAGAATTTTTGTATATAGTGTGTGCTTTCTGTCATGGTGGGCAGGTAGAATTAAAAGCTGGATCACTCATGAAAAATAGTCAGCCAGGTTTGGCTGCAATATCTGGAGGATTGTCATGTCAACCATTTTAGGCAAAAACCAAACATTCTGTCTAAAAACAAGATATAATGGGCAGCTGACAAAGCTCTTGTGGTGCAGCAGTCTGGGCCAGGACATCCAGGTTCAAGTCCCATTTGCCCAAGATGTTTGTCACACAACATGTCCAAACAGGTTGAAGATATAAGCATATTGGGCAGCTCTATTTGAGTTTAAGTGACACGTATTTGAATTTCCTTCATTTGAGTGTAATTTTGAGATGTATTTCATAGTCTGCAGCTTTAATTTAGTGTTGACTGGAATCCATTAAAAAGAGGCTAATAGGCTAGAGAGAATTAATGGATGCTCTGCTGTGAGTCATTAAATAAACTCAATATTTGGATGTTTAGCTAGTCATCTATATTTTTCTATAGTAAACCTTAAAATTAAGTGGATTAGTACAATTTTAGAGCTCTGAAAAATATGATTCCAGCTATTACTAATGATAATGCGCAATGTGCCAGTACTTATATTCATTCACTTATTTACTGTTAATTAAGTCTGTTTGGCAATCAGTAGCCTAAGTTATAGACAAGTAATGCATTTACTTTCACATCTGCTATTGTCCAGGAAGATCATATGGGGTCATGTAAAACAAACAGTAGCTGAAATATAACATCAACGGGTTTCTGTTCAACCATAAACTTGCAGAAAACCAGGTCGATATTGAGTGCATAAATAAATAATCACAAGCCTAAAGCAGTGATGTCAGGTAGATTTCTGAGATGCTAAACCTAAGAAAAATACCCAGATTAAAATTCAAAAGGCATTAAGAGCCAGTTTGTCATTATGTCTTGATGTTAGGTTCTTCTGTTTGTAGGAACTAAATTCTTCTTATGAATATGATGCTATGTTCAGAGTCATTGATCTTTTGGTTTGTGCAAAAGAAGATTACAATAAATGGGAATGGGATTAATGGAAAATTAATTAAATAGATTTAGAACTGGTTTAGAAAGATAAAAGAAACCGGTTTTATCTAATGAGCAATAACTAGAAATTTGCTATAATGGACTTGTCAGGATTCTTTCAACTCTTGACACTCATAAGCTATGTTATAGGTAATTACAATGATCTAGAGTTTCTTAATGTGATTAAGTGTAAAGGAAATGAATAATGTTCAAAGACACTCAACAAATTAAGTAGCAATGTCCAAATATGACAGATATATCTTTGTAGAATAATGCATATCACTCCCGGAAATGTATAGAATGAATGGGTGTCTATTTGCATAGCTAATAGAATGGGAAAAGTAAATTGGATATATTTTTTTGATTTCCTCAATGAAACTGTTACTCACAAAGCTAATGAATTTTGTTATCAAAATTGATGAATTAACCAAGTATTATTCAATAATACTGTTGCAATTTAGCAATTTCCCAGCAGTTTTGATGTATTAATATGTAAAGGATATTTTTGCATGTTTTTGGGTTCAGCAAAGAATAATATAAAAGACTTCTGAGTTTAAAGCTCTGAGTGAAGAAGGCAGTTTTTGTGGTAGTTTAGACAAGATGACAACTACACTGTGACCTATTTCTTTGTGATAAACAAGTTATTAAACTGAAGCAGTGGACTCATGGTGTTTTCTTTTCCTCAACAAAACAGCTTCATGCAGTAGTAACAACTGAATAAAAATTACTTGGAAATTATTTGAAGAAAGATGGGATTAATGGTTATGTTTACACTGATATGAAACACAATGGACAAAAAAATTAAGATATTAGCTCACAATTTTTTTTTGGACATTAGTTGCTCTCAGATCTCCAAAATTCACAGGTTCGTTGTTAGTCAGTTTTCTCTGTTTGTTGCCATAATTTTCCATTGATGTTCCAATGCATCTCTTCTTTAAGATATGCTGGCTACTTTATTCATTCCGAAATGCTAGTTAACTTTAACTAGTGCTAGCAAGACATGAATGGGAGTCCCCTGATCATGTGTGCAATCAGTGTAGAGAAAAGTGAGCACTGGCTGCACACAGCAGTCATTCAATTGAAGAGGCAGCACAAATCTGCAGTGTTGCATGCTTTATATTCAACCAGCATAGATTAAGCAAACATCATAACTTCTGTTCTGTCACATGCTATCAAAATTATCCATAATGGTTCTTATTTTGCTGGAAAAATAGCCCTTTACATTCATTAATTTCAACAATTCATAAAGAATACGAGATTCCTGTTCTGGGCTCCTTTTGATTTTCTTTGAAAGCTGAAAAAAATATTCAAGTAGTTTAGTGTCTTCCTAATTTCAGCAGTGGAGATTGAATTGAATAAATGCATTGTATGTGATCTTTGATAGGAATATGTTGAAGAGCTACTTATGCTCCATAAATATCCTTTCAAAAGTTTAATTACAAAACCTCACTGCTGAGTCATTTTCTGGTTTTTAAATTGATTTATTGCTCATATGCAGAGCTGCATCAGCATTTCCTCCTGTCTAGTGGGAGGCATTGCAACTATTGTTGTCGCTACTAAACATTTGTTACCTTGCCTTGTTTATGCTTCTTGCTCAGGGTAGGAGTGCTACCACAGTACTGAGGTGAGGCTTTGGATTGGATTTTTACTCCTGAGACAGGTAGCATGAGTCAGGAAATTTTTCAAATCGCCACACCCATCACAGAGAAACTGCCCGAAAGGGCAGGATCTTAATTCTGGGGCAAGGTGCAGCAAGTGGGAAATGTAGTTAGGTTTGAATGCAGATTGGAGGCAGCCACTGAGGCTGCAAAGTGCTGAGGCTCAAAGTGCTGTTCTGAAGGCCTCACTAGATCTCAACCCTCAAACCACCATTCATACGCTCTGCCCCATTCATTCAACCCACCTCCTAATTCAATCTCCTATGGTGCCTCATTCCTGCTCTGCCAACATGCTCTCCATCCAGTTCCAATAACCCATTGTACCCTTTATGACAATGTAATGTCAACTCTGGCCAACCTGTCCCACCCTTAGCCCTTTCATCCTCCATACCCATTCACCAACCATTATCCAGTATGGAAAATCTGCCAGAGCCATGTTGAGAAGAAATCAAATAAAGATGTAAACATCTGTCACAGCTTTCATTATTGAAAAAGAGCACTCCCATTCCTGAAAACGCTTTCAAAATTCGACATCTCCTCAGGGGCTTAATACTTTCTTAATCAAACTTTTATTCAGAACCCCAGATCAAAGAGGAAGTCCTTCAACAACCTCTTTGACCTATCAATCAAACTATGAATGTATACCACTGCTGCTGAGGTAATGTTCAGTTATGGAAAACTGGGAAGCTTTCATGAAGAGCCTTTAGGATAGTGTTAACAAACTGCTATTGGAATTATGACAGCAGTGTTTTTGTAGGTGCAGAGAGGCTTTTTCCCACCTTTTTATAGATCTGGAGATTTAAGTAATTTAATTACACAGGTTGGCTGTTCAACAACCTTATCCAACCTTCCAAAGTATTCATACGCTGTAAAACATGTGACTCCCAAACCTCAGGTTAAAACTTTTGCTAAAATGAAAATAGCGCATGTTTCACGTCAGTGCTCACTTCCAGTGGCTCTGCTGAGTTTGGGTTTCAGTAATAACTGAGTTACAGCCCCACCCCTTCCCTCTACCAGCACAAATGGGATCCTTCAGAAATGGGGGAAGGACTGCCAAATCTGTGACCTACCTACCATTTTTAAGTGTCTGTGGAGTCTCCAGAGCTCAGAACAACTCTGCATCCTTCTGTCAGCACTAAAAGTCTCAACTCAGAAGGTCACTAATTTGATTTCTACTCCAGAGACCTGTTCACAGATGTGCAAAGTGAGTGCTGCATTGTTGGATTTGCTGGTTTTCAGTGAGAGAAGGAGTGGAAAGATTTTTCTCTCGATATGTTAAACTGAATTTCTGTCTGCCATTTTAGGTGATTATAAAAGATCTTCTTATAGTGTTCAAGGAAAGACTGGGATAGCCTCAGTGTGTTCTGTCAAATATTTATCTCCATCCAGTATTACTAAAACTGGTCATTGTTCAAATTTTTCACATTTATTCATAAGGTGTGGAAATCGCTGGCTGGCCAGTATTTACTGACCGTTTCTAGTTGCCCTTAACAAAGTGATGGTGAGCTAAACCTCTTGAAGTGCTTCTGTAGGTAGACCCACAAGGCTGTTAGGGAGAGTATTCCAGGATTTTGACCAGTGACAGTGAAGGAACAGCAATACATTTCCAAGTCATAATGGTGAATGACTTGGACAGGAACTTGCAGGTGATGGTGTTCCCATATTTCTGCTACTTTTGTCCTTATAAGTGGCAGTGGTTGTGGATTTGGAAGATGCTATCTAAGGTGTATCTTGTACACACTACTGTTATTGAGCATCGGTTGTTGAGCGAGTGACTGTGGATTTGGTGCAATCAAGTGGGCTACTTTGTCTGGGATGGCGATGAGCTTTTTGTGTTGTTGGAGGTGCACTCATACAGGTAAGTGGGGAGTATTCTATCACTCTTTTGACTTGTGTTTTTTAGATAGTGGGCAGGGTTTTGGGAGCCAGGAGCTGAACTCTATGGCTCTTAGCCCCTGACCTGCTATTGTAACCACAGTATTTATATGGCTACCCTATTTCAGTTTCTTGTCAGTGCTAACCCCCAAAATGTTGTTTGTGAGGGGATGGTAATACCATTGAATGTCTGGATGCAACGGTCAGATTCTCTCAAATGAGCCAAATCTGGATATTGCCCAGATCTTGCTGCATTTGCACATAGACAGATCCTGTATCTGAGGAGTCACAGATCTTAAGGAAACATCCCTACTTCTGAGCTTATGATAGAGGGAAGGCCATTGATGACGCAGCTGAAGATGGTTGGGTGTAGGACAGTGCGAGCTTGCTGTGTGTAACTGGGCTGCCAATACTTCAACAGTAATTATATTTCAAAAATACTGCATTTGATTTGAACTGTATTGGAACATTTTGAACTCATGAAAAATGCTATACATTAAAGATCTTTCCCTAACGAAGCTAGGCACATAATCTAATATAAGCCCTTGTGTTCTCTACATTTCACTGTATTTTCTATATGATAGGAATGATTTTAACTTGAACCAACATTTTTATTTGAATCATTTTTTCACCCTATGTTTTCTCTCTGCTAAAGTATCAAAGGAACCTGATATTTCTGTGTCTGAGCATATTCCATCTGTGTGCTCTTTTAACTGCATTACATTCAAAGATGCTTGTAGGCTTATAGAAAATATTGTGGTTTCTCGATGTACACAAATCTCAGCTACCGTGTTTTGAGCTGTTCCATTTGCAGACAATTTGAAACCACAGTTTTTGAAGAAGCACCTTGGAATGCTTTACTGTGTTGAGGGTACATAGATGCAAGTTGCTGTTGATGTCAGCTGTCCGTCTTGACTCCTAACTAATAGTGACTCCTAACTAATAGTGACTCCTAACTAATAGTGGGGTGTTATAGTCAGTCAGCGTGAGCCGATGCATTGTGTGGAACAGGTTAAAGAAACAAAATCCTCTTACATGTTGGAAAGATGACAGGAACTAACTAACTTTAATTCATTTGTTTCTTAGAGCACAGGAAATCCTGTGGGAGAGGGGAATTTGTGATTAGCATATTGTGATGAAGCTATTTTCCTTTATTTTTCATAATATGTGGGGATTGTAGACAAGGCTTGGATTTGTTGCCCAATTTCCTAAATTTCCATGAATAGAGTGGCTTGCTAGGTAATTTCAAAGGATAATTGCTGTGGGTCGGGAGTCAAGTGGAGGCCAGAATGGGTAAGGATGGCAGACTTCCTTCTCTAAAGGCCTTTTACAGCAATTGATGGTAGATTCATGGCTGCCATTACAGATGAATAACTTTCATCCAGATTTTAATAATTGGATTATTATTCCAGTGATGACAACACAGTGTCACCATCTCCCCACAATTGTGGCTCTAGGTTCCATCACACAGGCCTCCTGAGCTACCTGAAACTCACTAAATTGAGCAAGGTGATGGGAGAGCAGTGAATTAACAGGCTGGAAATCCTTTAAATACTCAGATTTCCTCGATGCATGGCTTTTGCTCACAGAACTGCTACCTTGGATTTACTTTCTGTCTTTAACCTGTACTTCCCAGTTGTCAGCCAGTAATGTTGGGACATCTCCAGCAGGAGCAGGAGCTGCTCTCTCCTCAGCCCTGTATTAGAGAAAACAAATGAATACATAATACCACCTTCCACAAGGCATTACCCTCAGCATAGAGTTTGCTGACAGAGGATCCGATTTCTGGTATGACTGAGCAGCAGTGTCTAAGGAGAGTCAGATGTTTGTGTCAGATTCCTGGAACAAGTCCACCTTCTGAATGAATGAGGTGAAGATGTGCAATGCCAACTGGTCGAGTCTTCACATTTCTTAAATTTCTTTACCTTTGGATCCTTCCAGAAACCAGATTGTGGTAACTACAGAATCACAAAATTGGCTGCACAGAAATACATCTCAAAAGTCACTGATACCATGGTGGCTAGAGCTGCCACAGCTGAGTGCAAGTGAGTACTGCAGATGCTGGAGATTAGAGTCAAGAGTGTGGTGCTGGAAAAGGAAAGGAGGAGCACAAAAATCGACTCGGAAGCTACCTGACCTGCTGTGCTTTTTCAGCACCACACTCTTGACTGCCATAGCTGAGGCCAGTTGGGAATAGGAGAAACCAAGGACTTGCTGCTCTGGTTGGATTTTCACAACACCTCCCAAACTGAGTCGAAGTAACAATGAAGGCAACTAGAAATTTAAATGAGGGATTGGTATAGGAGACCAGGGGCTTTACTTCACAGGCCACCAGCATCAGTACTAGAGAAAGAAAGAGTTGTTCCATTTAGATAAACTTTAGCTGATCTAGGCCTGGTAGGCGCCATTCCTGGATAATCAAATAACCGGGGGCTAAGGCAGGTTTAGACTTTAAAATTGGAGGTGGGAGGACTCAGGTACGGGTGTATTCAAAAGCAGCAAGGGAACGGCAACAGCAGATTTTAGGTAAAAGAAAATAAGTTGAGTAGGTGAAGAAGGGACAGAAAGAGTAGCAAAGTTAATGAGGCTTTAGATACAAAGTGATGCCAGGAGAAAAACAAATAAAAAATCAAAGCTAATTGCACCACATCTGACTGCATGAACCCTTTGCAACAAATTAGATTAATTAGTAGTATCTATGAATACCAATATACTAGAAATAATAGCCTTTATGGAGATGTGGTTGCAAAATGTTCAAGACTGAGAACTAAGTAATTCAGAATGGTGAAAAAAAAAGCAAAAAAAAAAGGGGTAAGTCTGATAATAAAGGATAGAATAAGGACAGTATAGGGAAAGGATCTTAGTACTTTTTGATTTTCTGAGCTGTTAGTTTGTTTGGAGCTAACAAATACCAAGGGGAAGAAAAGGTTAGTTGGTGTTGTTTATAGACACTCTAACAGTATTTGTAGCACAGGACAGAGCAAGAAATCATGGCAGGCAATTAACAAGGGTAATTCTTCCACTCTGCTGAGATGGCTGACAAGTCCAGTGTGTGATCTAGGTCTCTCACAAATGGAGGAAGGTGTCGCTTGGAGGATCAGGTAGATGATTTGTTGGGAGGAGAGTTTTCTCCCTTCAATGCTTCATCTTCCTCTTTGCATGTGTTCAGTGACTTCCCAAAGGTACATTCTCCATTTTAGTTGGTCACAATGTGTCAGCAGCAAGTATGTTTTATGAGTTTAGGGATGGTTCCAGCATATGACCAAAGTGTTTCCATTGTCCTTCTGAAAGTCCTCTGCCTTGGGCAAGTACTCAGTAAAGCTAGAGATCAGGAGTCTGGTGTCACATGAAGAGCAATGTATTCTACCTGGTTCCCATGTTTTTAGTGTTTTTAGCATCCCTCAGTGGTGGATCTGTTGGTATTGGAGAGGATCTTGGAATTAGGGTGCCATTCGTCCCACCATAGTTGGAGAATCTAGCAAAGAATCATTGGTGGTACTTGTCCAGTGGTTTGGTGCCTGCTACAAGTTGTCAAAGTCACCAAAGTACACAGGAGCACAGGGATTAATGCTATCTGGTAAACCACGACCTTAGTCTCATAGGTTTAAGATTCTCCTCCTCAAGTATTCATTCTTCAGTCAACTGAAAGCTCTACGAGTGCAATGGAGGTAATGATGAATATTTCACATTTTGCTAGGATCTCACCATTGATCTTAATCAATGAGAAGAGGTATCTTGCTTGGGGAGCTGGTTGGAAACTATCCAGTCAGTGAAAGGCATGTTTTCTCATATGGTTCAGAGTAGTCAGTTTCCATCTGTATTTTGGAACACATGGTTGATGTTGGAATGAGCTGAAAATGTGTTGCTGGAAAAGTGCAGCAGGTCAGGCAGCATCCAAGAAACAGGAGAATCGAAGTTTCAGGCATAAGCCCTTCTTCAGGAATGAGGAAAATGTGTCCAGCAGGCTAAGATAAAAGGTAGGGAGGACAGACTTGGGGGAGGGGCGTTGGAAATGCGATAGGTGGAGGGAGGTCAAGGTGAGGGTGATAGGCCGGAGTGGGGGTGGGGGTGGAGAGGTCAGGAAGAAGATTGCAGGTTAGGAGGGTGGTGCTGAGTTCGAGG
>NC_057727.1:39176530-39229097 GCF_004010195.1 Chiloscyllium plagiosum | reverse complement strand
CCGGGGCAGTCAGGTTTGTGGATTTTGGGCAGGAGGTAGAAACGGGCGGTGCGGGGTTGTGGGACTATGAGGTTGGAGGCGGTGGATGGGAGATCCCCTGAGGTGATGAGGTTATGGATGGTCTGGGAGATGATGGTTTGGTGGTGGGAGGTGGGGTCATGGCCAAGGGGGCAGTAGGAGGAGGTGTCCGCGAGCTGGCGTTTAGCCTCAGCGGTGTAAAGGTCGGTACGCCAAACTACTACCGCGCCTCCCTTGTCTGCCGGTTTGATAGTGAGGTTGGGGTTGGAACGGAGGGAGTGGAGGGCTGCATGCTCCGAGGGTGAGAGGTTGGAGTGGGTGAGAGGGGTGGAGAAGTTGAGGTGGTTAATGTCGTGGCAGCAGTTGGCTATGAATGTTGGAATGAGTTTGGTTTCAGATTAATGGTGGAGCCCATCTGACTGGACACAGTTAATTTATAGTAGTGTGGAGTGCGCATTTTCTAAAGCAGTATGTTGAGAAACTTAACAGAAAATGAGCAATTCTGGATCCAATAATGTGCAATTATAAAGCATTAATTAATTAATAACTTTGTCATGAAAGGGTCTCTGAGGAAGGATGTGCAATAGTTCAACATGCATTTGTTTGCCTGTAGTCTCTGATTCTGCTCAGAATTGACTACTCTTCCCATGGAGCTGGATCTCAGTATAAAGTCCTCAGATATCACACCACTCCTGCTTGAGACAAACTCTTCAAGTCCCACTACATAGCTGAGCAGTGGAAATGTGAGTATAACATCACAAATTTTCAATTGCTACTCTAGTCAAGTCCCCCTTTTTAATGACCCTGACTTTCCATGTCTCCAACACTTACTCCTGCCGATTTGTGATGGTGACACAACATGTGACAATACAACTTCGTGTATTGGTGACCCCACTGAAGTTTATGCATTTGAACTGATGAAGGATATACATGAGCTATTTCGTGGTACTTCCATAGATCATGCAACCTCCTCTGAGAGACCTCCATCCTCTTCTGCATTCTCCCCTGGGTGGTTCTTGGAATACCTGCTTGGCACGAAAGATATGAATTGAAAGTGACAAAGTGAAAGAGTTCAAAGTCATAATTGTGCCAATCATGTTTTAGTGATTGGTGACACCAGGTTGACATGGGAAGTGTTGCATATCGTGTGACTATGAGATATGTGGATGCTATAACTTGAAAAGCCACCCCAGAGTTTCACCTCTCCCTGTTGTTCTGCCTTTCTTCTCCTTCAAAGAAAGAAACAAGAGAGTCATGAGAATGAGTTGTGGAGTGTGTTGAGAGGATGGAATGTCATTTGTGGAGGGGACTGAGTGAAGGGAATGCATAAGATGAGGATGAGTGGTCAGTAGTGACTGGTCAAATGGGAATGTGAGGAGGTACCTTGAAAGATGCCAGTGGTTGGACTTGCAAGCTATTTTGGAGAGATAAGTCTGGCGCAGGAGAAAGCTGATAAAGTCATTGATGGGGTTAGTGTTGAATGTGATATACCATTCCCTTTTATGCATGAGGGCGAGATCACATTTATGCCACCTCTTTAGTCACTTCCAACTGTACTTGCTTGACTTTTGAGGTAGTGTTTTTCCTTCAACCTATAAATCATCTGTTGGTCGCCAGATTCTGCAGATTGATGTTGAAGAATATCTCAGAGAACCACGGGAAGCCTTCCTTAATTGAGATTAGTATCAGTCATGTTGTTGTCTCTCTTATGGCCAGTTGTAGAATTGTTCTGCCCCTTTAAATACTGAAATCTCGACTGTGCATTATGTGTCGTCATGATGTCTAACGCTCCAACTGGGTATAAATCCGAGAAGGGAGGACACCAATTTCATGGTTCTGTTTGAAAACACCAGGAAAACCAATGGTGAATTGTCTCACTTTGCCACACTATTCCAACAGCCCTTTGTGGGAGTTGAAAAGGTAAAGCTCAGTTCACGTTCTTTTGGCACTTACCTGGCAGACATGAGAAAATAATTCCTTCCATTGTCCTATAGGATAAGACCCAACAAAAATTATTGCATTAAAATTAGAGGTCAACTGGTCAACATTATGCATCTGCAGTTAGCCTTTTACAAAATTTCAGTCTGATCTGAAAAAAAAGAAAACAAACAGTGCTAACTGCTGAGCCACCATGCCACCCATAACAGGCCTAGAGACTTGCTGTGACCCATTTCAGGTTGGATTACTAGTGACACACAAACAACCTGGAAGCTAGAGCCAGATTAAAATTGGTCTCAGGCCTCACTAAAGTTATTAGAATCAACTGCAAGCACATGACAACTCAACAACGAAAACCAAGAATTCAGATCAATTCCATCATGGAACAGGAAAAATGGTATATCCTGGGGTAGGGAATTTTGATGATTGGCTTATTGTGGAATTGTGATAGCAGTTATGATCTTTGTAGTAATTTGATGTCAACTGCTTAAGTCACTAAAGAATCTCGAGTTTTTTGCATCACAGCCTATAAGTTCATGTGAAGGTCTGTGTCGACCTTGTTTGGGCAATTGCCATAAATGTCCAAAAAATAAGTTGACTCAATATTGGGCTACATGTCTTTCAGGCATCCTTCAGATATTGAGCCCAAATGTTTTTCATTGTGCCTATGATATGCAACATGGGTCATTTTCTAAGCCACACACTGATGTGTCTCTACATGGAAATGCACGAATAAATTATTACCGTTTCAATAAGGTGATCAATTTACAGAATTTGTTTTGTAGCATAATTCCGTTTTGAATTTCAGTTTTGGAATTATAAACACTTTCCAAATGCATATTTTAATAGCTATGAACAATTATTAGAATTCCTTAATAGGATTGTTTCGTAGCCAGTGTTAAAGTAGGTACTGCTGCTAAAAATAACAAATGTCAATGGAGAGGTAGTTAGGTTTTACATAAATACCTCATAGTTGACCAAAGGGACTCTGCACCATATTTAATATGTCTTTTTTTCTGAAATGTTTATATTTCATTTATCTCCACACAACGAGTTCATGTAAAGCTTGAACATGAATAACAGCATTAGTATTCCCATTGTCTACAGATGCTTTGGAGCTAAATCTTAAAGGAGGATAGAGCACTAATAAACTCAAATGTTACCACTTCACCCAATTAGTTTTAAATATACTGTGAATTATGAGAAAGTGAATTCAAAGTAAATTCCAAGAATTTTTTATGATATTGTTTATATTCCAGTTGTGGTATTTGACATATTTAATTCCTTGGTTGAGATGAATGTATTCCTTAAGATAAAATCTATCTTCCATAGGGATCCTTGCTTGTAAACCAATCTGAACGAGAAGTTTGGTTTTCATTCAGTTGGGGAACATTGCAGCAACCATAATGAGGATACTTGATATGGAGATGCCGATGTTGGACTGGGGTGTACAAAGATAAAAATCACACAACACCAGGTTATAGTCCAACAGGTTTAATTGGAAGCACTAGCTTTCAGAGCACTGCTCCTTCATCACAACCACCTGATAAAGGAGCAGCGCTCTGAAAGCTAGTGCTTCCGAGAAAACTTGAAGCTTCTACAAAGACAGTAGGAGGAGGGTTGACTGCTCCCTAACTCCTGGAGGTGTGGGTTGGGGGTTGTATCCCTTAACCTGGGGTCTTTATATAGAGGATGAGATCTCAGATGCCAGAGGATCCTCAAAGGGTAGGCCTGTTCCTGCCTCATATGCAATGCTGTAGTGTCATAGAATCTCTCTCTGAAGTTGTCCACTCCTTATTTGAGCAGTTGGGTTTTAAAATGTTAACCTGCCACCTGAAAACTGATTAGCTACCCAGCTTCTGCCGTATGTTTAATAAACACAAATATGGAGAGCCTGGAGGCAAATAGGGTCACAGGTGAGATTTTTAAAAATGTTAACACTGAACTGGACCCCAAATTTATTCTTACTTCAAGCTATTCTTACTTCAAGAAATGAGAAAATGTTTCCCTCTTTGTGGCTCAGCCTCAGTCTTCTCCCTTGCTATTTTCACCTGGTAAATAAACAACCGCGACTTCCTTTGCAAATTACAGTCAAGTCCCAGTGACATAATTCAAACCCAATGTTCCTATAACGAAAGACTGCATCAACTTTTGGTCAGTGCTTGCTCAATTGGACAGATTGCAATCAGTAACCTTTAGCTCCAGGGAGAATTAGTAGCATTTATTAGTTTAAATGTCCACCAACTGAGTTTCAGCTAAGTATGTCACTTCCCCTCACATGACTTGTTCTTACCTTCTGTGATTCCGTATTCAGTACTTGAAATCTGAAACTTCCTTTAATACATTATGCCAAAGACAAAATCAGTTGGAAGCAAGGAGTGTAGTGTTGACAAATGATAACTTCAGACCTTCACTAAAAAGTAAAGTAAGGTGTTCAATGACAATTCTGTTCGGACTATATTCTTTCGTGGGATGTGGGCAGTACTTACATGGCTGGCTAGGAGAAAGTGAGGACTGCAGATGCTGGAGATCAGAGCTGAAAAATGTGTTGCTGGAAAAGCGCAGCAGATCAGGCAGTATCCAAGGAGCAGGAGAATCAACGTTTCAGGCATAAGCCAGAAGAAGGTCTTATGCCCGAAACGTCGATTCGCCTGCTCCTTGGATGCTGCCTGACCTGCTGCGCTTTTCTAGCAAAACATTTTTCAGTTCACAAGGCTGGCATTTGTTACCCGTCATTCAATGCCCTTGACATTGAATGGCTCGCTTTGCTATTTTAAAGGGAAGAGCCAAACACAATGCTGAGAGACTGGAGTCACATGTAAGCCAGACCAGATTTTTAAAAAAACTTTACTCATAGGATGTGGGTTTTGCTGGCTGGCCAGTATTAATTGCCTGTCTCTCATTGCCTTTGAGAAGATAGTGGTGAGCTGCCTTCTTGAATGGCTGCAGTTACGTGCTGAGGAGAGGGATTTCCGGGATTTTGGCCTAGCGACAGTGAAGGAACTACTTCCAAGTAAGGTTGGTGAATGGCTTGGAGAGGAACTTGTGGGTTGTGGTATTTCCATGTATCTGCTGCCACTGCCCTTCTAGATGGAAGTGGTTTTAGGTTTGGAAGGTGCTGTCTGAGGGTCTTTGGTGAATTTCTGCAGTGTATCTTGTAGATAGTACACATTGCTGCTACTGAATGTCAATGGGTGGAAGGAATGGATGCTTGTGGATGTGGTGCCAAGCTTGTTGAGTGTTGTTGGAGCTGCACTCATCCAGGCATGTGGAGAGTATTCCATTACACTCCTGACTTGTGCTTTGTAGATGGTGGATGGGCTTCGGGGAATGAAGAGGTAAGTCACACCCCACAGGGTTCTTTTAGAATTCATTCACAGGAGGTGAATTTATTGCCCAGAGAGCAATTGAGAATCAACCACATTACAGTGAATCTGAAGTTACTTGTAGACCCGACTAGATAAGGATGGCTGATTTCCATAGTGAACTCGATGAGATTTTCCTGATAATCAGTAATGGCTTGATGGTCATCATAAGACTCGTAATCCCAGATTTTTATTGAATTCTGATTCCAGCCAAGGCAGTATTTGATCCTGGGTCCCCAGAACATTACCTGGTTCTCTGGACTAATAGTCTAGTGGCAATACCATTAGGCCATTGCCTCCCCATGATTTCCTAGCCTCTGATTGCTCTTTTAGCCACTGTGTTTATGTAGTGAGTCCAGTTGAGTTTCTGGTTAATGGTAACTCCCAAGGTGGTTGATAATGGGGGATTCAGTGATGGTAACACTATTTATTATCAAAGGGCAGTGGTTTGATTGTCTCATCTTGGAGATAGTCATTGCCTGGCATTTGTGTGACACAAATATTACTTGCCACTTATCAGCCCAAGTGTGAATATGATCCAGATCTTGTTGCACTTGAACATGGACTGCTTTAATATCTGATTAGTTGTGAGTGGTGCTGAACATTGTGCAATCATTAGCGAACATCCTGATTTCTGACCTTGGGAGGGAAGGTCATTGATGAAGCAGTTCAAGATGATGAGACCTAGGACACTATGCGGAAGAACTCTGACAGAGATGTCCTGGAGCTGAGGTGACTGACCTTCAATAAGTATAAACATCTTCCTATGTGCCAGGTCTGACTCCAACCAATGGAGTTTGCCCCTGATATGCATTGATTCCAGTTTTGCTACACTTGTTGCCACACTTGATCCAATGGCACTCTCACCTCACCATTGAAATTCAGCTCTATTGTTCATGTTTGAACCAAGGATGTAATGAGGTTAGGAGCTGAGTAAGGACAGCAGATTTTCTTCCCTAAAGGTTATTAGAAAAATGGAGAACTCAGTGTGAAAGGAGGTGAAATTAGGCAAAATGTTGAAGAATTATTCAAATGAACATAGTCAATGGAATCAATGGTGTTTATTATTACTTATCACCTGTTACCTGTTCATTTGTCCCTCAAAGTAAAATCCACATTTTATATTGCTGGAAAATTTTGAAATTGCTCTGTATTGTACCATGATGAGACATGAGCCTTCAACAATGTTTACATCAGGTGAAGTGTCCCCAAAGCAGTGTTGGTGGAATAGTGAATTTGAAACCATATAAAATGGAAGTGATACAAATCCAATGATCAAATCAAATAATATCAATAATTCAAAATAGACCAAAGTGAAAGGCCGATTTCATGTAAGAAAATGACTATAGTTTTAAAACTACTTCTTTTGGCAGAAGTGATTTCTTTCAGTTTATAAATACAGACAGTATTTTCTCCAATAATGCAATGCATTGGTTTTCCCAGGTCTACATGGACAAGATCCCACTATGAGGTTTTTTAAACTCTCCCTCCGACTCGCATGCACCTGCACTCATGGACACAGCAGCAGGATATCCAGCCTTCAGGCTGTTTTACCAGGGTTGCATTAACACACATTATTTGCAATTATATCTCACAATATCAGGTCTGGAATGTTTGTGCCAAAACCTAGTCTTCTGAGTACTTAGTGATGACAATAAACCTACCCCAGCATGATGACAGCCTACAATTTTATATCCACAGGGTGATATGCTATTCTCAAATGTACTGGTGCAGATTGAAGTAGAACATTTATCCACTAAATGCAAAATTAGAAAATTTGCACAACTTTTAAAACATTTTAAAAGCAATATTATTAACAAAACAATTTTAAATATAAATCCATAGGTTATCAATCAAGCAAAAAAAAGGTTTCAGCGACATGTAACAAGTGGAAGTATTACAGAAGTAAAGCAGAACAAGTCACCATCAATCAGGATAAACCATCAACAAACTGAGTAACATTTTGTCAGTCAATTTAGGAATTAACATTCAGCCCTCAGGAACAGGATTAGACAATTGGAGGCAGATAATAAAAACCCAGAACTTCATACTAATTAACAGATCAACTCATGTATCATAATATTTTGAGACAGTTATACTTGAACAAAGGGTTAGAGACAAAAAAAAAGCTGCCGATGCTGGAATCCAAAGTAGATAAGCAGGAGGCAGAAAGAACACAGCAAGTCAGGCAGCATTAGGAGGTCGAGAAGTCAACATTTCGGGTATAGCCCTTCTTCAGTCCTGAAAGGTTCCCTACTCTGATTTAAGTAAGAAGCTTTACCAAAAATATTTGAACATGCTGTAGATCAATGTGTGTGTTCACACATGACAGTAGTAATATATAATGTCTAACTTAAAATTAAATAAATAGACATTCACATTTCATGATGAACCAAAAGAAAGGAAAGAAATATTACATTAATGGAATGTACATGTTATGTAAAATTTAAATCAACTGTTTTGAGTAAAATAGAGTAAATAATTCATAACCCTCTTAGTAAAGTGGAATATTATAGAGATAGACATATTGAACAAGGAAAATAAACATTTGTAGAAGTATTTGGCAGAAAAACTTCCAAGATTTGTAGCTATTCCATGGGACATGACACATTTATTGATAACACGCAGCCACATAATAATTCTTTTCAAAAACATAAAGCAGCAATTCTAAATAACAATTTGAACATAGCTTCATTTTATGTTAATTTGTGAAATAAGAGCAAGCTTTCAGGCATTTAGCACTAAATTTGTTGCTTCTAACAAATGACAGCCTGTTGGCATGCAGCAATTTACAATGTACTATCATTACCATCATTAAGTAGTGAATGTAAACAATTGTAAATAACTGGAATTATGCTCATGTAATCCCCTTATTCTACAGGTCTCACAGTTCATCAATTTAACTCTGTGTAAAATTAGAGACTCCATTAGAGATTGCCTGCTCAGCAAGATCCAGTAAATAAAAACAGAAATTGCTGGAAAAGCTCAGCAAGTCTGGCAGCATCTGTGGAGAGAACTTAAAGTTAACATTTCAGGTCTGGTAACCCTTCTTTAGATCTGGAAAGACCCAGTTCTAAGGAAGGGTCACTAGACCCAAAAAAATAACTTTGATTTCTCTTCATGGATGCTGCCAGGCATGCTGAGCTTTTCCAGTAATTTCTGTTTTTTGTTTCTGATTTACTTCATCAACAGTTCTTTCAGTGTTTAACAACCACAAATAATCAGCATACTTTTTTATCTATTAATTCAAGAGATTTGGGCATCGCTGGCCAAGCTAGCACTTATTTTCCATCCTAAGTTGAAAAACTGATGCTGAACTGCCTTCTTGAACTGCTGCAGTCTGTTTAATATATGTACACCCACCATGCCATTAGGTAGGAAGTTCCAGGATTTTGACAGGCTCAGCCTGTATCCTCTGAAGTTTAGAAGAGTTGAAAGTGACTTAATTGAAATATATCAGATGCTGAGGGGACTAGACCAGATGGATGTTGAAAGGAATGTGGACATATTTCCAGGCCACGATGATGACTGGCTTGGACAGAAACTGGCAGATGGTGATATTGCCATGTATCTGTTATCCTTGTCCTTCTAGATGATAGTAGTCTTGTATTTGGAAGGTGTTGTCTGAGGAGCCTTGGTGAATTTGTGCAGTGCATCTCATAGATGGGTAACACTGCCATCACTACAATCGGTGGCGGAGGGAGTGAAGCAAAGTCCTATCGGACCTTTTGGATTTTTGAGGATGTGACAACCCAAGTGGACTGTGTTAAATGTCAGGACTTAGACTTCCAAGTGTTGCTGATAAAATTCCACTTTAAGTACAACTAACTAAGGTCAACAATGTGTAATATCCAGTGTGACAGCTGCGTATGGTAAAATGACTGAATAGTAAAAACATATGAACATGGAACAAGAGCACGTTACTCTGCCCTTCAAGCCTACCCCATCATTCAATAAGATCATGACAGATCTGATTTTAACCTCAACTGTACATTCATGCATATGCCTGGTAATCTTACATTATCTTGGCAATCAAGAATCTGGCTACCTCTGCCTGAAAAATAAAAGATTCTGTATCTACTGCCTCTTGAGGAAGGGGATTCCAAAGATTCTCAACCCGCTGAGAGAAAAAAAACGTTTCCTCATCCCGGTTTTAAATGGGTGCCTCCTAGTTTTAGATTCTCCTGCAAGAGGAAAGATCCTTTCAAAATCCATATGGTCTAGTCCCCTCAGCATCTGATATATTTCAATTAAGTCACCTTCAACTCTTCTAAACTTCAGAGAATACAGGCCTAGCCTGTCTAGCCTCTCGTCATTATGCAGACCATTTATTTCAGGTAATAGACTCTGTACTGCTTCCAATGCATGAACATCTTTGTGTAAGAACTATAATCAATACTGTACACAGTACTCCAGGTGCAGTCTCACTAATGCCCTGGATAACTGAAGCATGACCTCCCTACTCTTGCATTCAATTCCCCTTGCAATCTATTGACTTTCATGATTACTTGCTGTACCTGCATATTAACCTAATGTGATTCAAGCACTAGGACCTGTCTTCTTGAACTGCTGCAATCTGTTTGACATATGTACACCCACCATGCCATTAGGTAGGAAGTTCCAGGATTTTGACAGGCTAGGCCTGTATTCTCTGAAGTTTAGAAGACTTAATTGAAATATATCAGATGCTGAGGGGACTAGACCAGATGGATGTTGAAAGGAATGTGGACATATTTCCAGCTCATGATCTCTCTGCATTTCAGAGCTCTGCAACCCCTCACTAAATAATGCTTCTTTTTAAATTCTTTCTGCTAAAATGGACAAATTCACACTTTCCTGTATTGTACTCCACTCGTCAGGTCTTTGCCCAATCACTAAACCTATCTATATCTCTTTGTAGTCTCCTTATGTCCCTATCACAGTTCCAACTCCTTCATACAAATCATTTATATAACGTTGTTAAGAGCTGAGACCTCCGCGGCACATCACTTGTGGAACACTGTGGCACATCCTGCCAATCTTAAAAAAAAACACTTATTGTTACTCTCTGTTTCCTGTTAGCAAGCCAATCTTCTATCTATGGAAGTATGTTACTCCCTACACCATGAGTTTTTAGTTTCCACAATAACCTTTGATGTGGCACCTTATCAAAAGCCTTCTGGAAATCTAAATATAGTGCATCCACTGGTACCTCTTTATCTAAAGGACAAGTTGCATCTTTAAAGAATTGCAAAAAATTAGTTAAACATGATTCCCCTTTGACAAATTCATGGTTGTGTTGCCTGTTACCTGGAACTTATCTAAATAACACATTATGATGTCTTTAATAATAGCTTCTAACATTCTCCTGTCTAACAACTGGTCCTTGTAAGAAGAATTCAGATTGTGATGAGGGCAAATACTACTTGGAATATGCCAAGGCTCAGTTTTTGGGTCAGGTCTATCTCTAATTTCCATCAGTAGTTAAGTTCTTTCGCAATAAAGCCAGATTTGTACCATGATACCAAGCCAGGAGGGACAGTGGGATTACAAAATCATTTGAACAAAATGTGAGTGCAGAGATTAATTTTAATGCAGATTAAATTTAATGTGGGTAAATTTCTAATGGTCAGTAAATCAAAAGGAAAAATTGTTAAGTAGGTGAGCATGATGTTGAAATTTACTTGGAGTTTGAGTTAATCTACTCAGTTTGTCTTGAAGAGGGTGCAGCATACATTAATAGACAGCTGATACAACTATTGCAGATACAACCATGTTATTTTTATACATTATGCCACTCTTTCAGCAGAATTGTGGTATTTAGAGAAAATTAATCCCAACATCCAGAGGACTTATTTCTTCCCATTTCACTACGTTGTAAGCTGAAAGTCATTCCCCTCAGTCTTCAGAGAATTCCCAAATTCCCAAGTCCAGTAGCAAGGCACAAAAGAGTGAATTATTTTCCTTGATGCTTCAGGGAAAATCCTCCAGTGTCCTCAATCATAGAATCCCTACACTGTGAAAGCAGGCTATTTGGGCATCGTGTACACAATGACCTTCTGAAGAACATCCCACCCTCCTACCCTATCCCTGTAACTCTGCATTTCCTATGCCAATCCACCTAACCTGCACATCCCTGGACACTATGGGTAATTTAGCATGGCCAATCCACCTAACCTGCATATCTTTGGACTGTGGGAGGAAACCAGACCATCCGGAGGGAACCTGCACAGACATGGGTAGAATGTGCACACTTCAAACGGACAGTTGCCCAAGGTTGGGATTGAACCTAGGTCCCTGCATTGTGAGGCAGCAGTGTTGACTACCATGCCATCCACATCTTCCAGTGTCCTTAAATTGCTGTAGTTCTGTCTCTTCAACAAGAAGTCAAGTTCCCACCAGATTCTACCTTTTATTCTGCTTTCTACAAGAATTGCTGTTTTCCTGTCTCAGTGTCCAAGGTTTTTAAATCAGACTGCCTCACTGTGTATAGGTCTACCCATGGGAAAGCCAGCTACTCTGTCCTTTGTTTTCAGGTTTTAAACCTGCTGTGGATTTCAATAATACTCAAACTGGGTTCCCTGTCCCCATGGTAACCAGGCAATTCAGACTAATTCTTGAACAGAACAAGTAGCAGTCACATGTTTCTTTTCATTGGTCCATTTTACCTGATTTGTGAGACAGTTTCAAATATAACCATCTTATAACTCTCAGTGGCCATAACATCATGATGTCCTTATTCAGTCTGGCAATTATGTGACTCCAAATTGACATGAATATGGTTAACTCTTGACTGACCTCTGAATGTACCTTTGCATGCTGCACAGTTGTATTCAAGAAGCAAAACTGGCACATTTTTCAAAGTCAATTAGAGATGGGCAATAAAAAGTTAATTTTGCCATTGCATTTTTTCAAAAAATAAGAACATATAGTCCCTTATATTTCAGGTTTCAACAATATGAATAGAGATAATTGTTAAAAATTTCAAAGAATGAAACTGTGAACTCATACTATTGTTATGATCAAGTGTGCCAAATCCTGAAGTACTCTACACATTTTAACTTGAACTTCTAGAATGCTCGTTTTTTTAAGAAAAAAACGGACTGCTGTAGGTGTAAATTAAATGGCAGAGAGGCTCACGAAATTTCACCACGGCAAATACAAAGGGAACTTCAACCAATGCCCCTCCAGAGGGGGTTGCGAAGAGACAAGTTAAATCAGATGGACTGTGATCTCCTATGACTACAAAGATAATGAGGGCTGACAACTCCCTGTTTCACTGAAAGCCACTGTTGCAAATTATGATCCAAACTTCAGGCAGATTTTGTGTTTTTTCCTTTGAATAACATATTAGGACAGAGTTTAAAGAGCCAGTTTCAATTCTACTGGAGGGTACTAGTGAGGTGGAATGCTCTTGTATCCACTAGTACGGGTTTCAGCATTAGTATGCTGTGAGGGTCACAGTCGAAGAACTATCCCGCAGATACCCCTGTATTTCAGGTAAAGGCATCCTTTCTCATTCTGAGTGCTGCAAACCAAACAAGTGGAAATATCACAACAAAAAGACTCTCTTTTGCCATAAATACGAGAATTCAATCATGGTCGAAAGGAATCAAAAATACAGAATCTTAACCCATCCGCAAAACTAATGATCACCAAACCAACCGTTCAAGTATCAATGTCAACAGTGCCAGACTTGATGGGCCGAATGACCTAATTCTGTTCTTGTGTCTTATCATCTTACGGATCTTATGGTAACCTCCACTGCAAGGAATGCAACATTCACCGTTCCATCCTACACAAACAATTTGGAAACTGATCTTTATTTTTAAAATATTTTATCCTTTTGGGTTCATCTTTTGTTTATAATCTATATGTATGTATCTTGTGTTAGTATGTCTTCTTGTGGCAAGTAATGATTAACTCATTGTTTTTGTTATTTCAAGAAAGCCTGCTTAAATCAACTCCTTTTAAAATATTAGTTAACTTAGGTCTGGGAAAAAGATATCTACAAGTGAAGGAATCCTTTCTAAATTAACTTTGCTGTGACCAACCAAGGAGATGGGTGAAAAAAGCAAAGGAATCAGTTCATTGTTCCTTATCTGGCAGCTTAACAGTTTGGGGTATCCCATCTGGAACAGTAATGAATTGGGGAATCTCACCTGGGATTTGGTTGTAATATTACCGTGATCATATTTGATCACATAAAAATTTAGCTTAGTGTAATGTGCTGTCCGATCCTGTTGGGATAATTATGCTTGGTGCAAAAATGACCTAGGAGTAGCAGAAATAAGATTGAGAAAATGAGTAAGTGATAGTTTTAAACAAAGTACTTTCTAAATTGTTCATTGTTTTAATGCCACAACAGACTGCAGGCCTCTTCCTCAGTGTTCTGAACTAAATGGTGTATACTGTTTCTGCCCGGCTCCTAGGATATATAGCATTTTATAAAAAAGAGAAATGGTTTACAGAACAGAGAAAAAGGATTAAAACCAACACTTAATCCCACCTACTCAGTTCCTCACCAAAAAACATAATCTCGCTGTCACTCTAGAAACAAAGTCAGCTATCTGTTTAACTCATTAATACCATACACTGATGTGCCAGGAATACTTGAATGCAAATTAATTCTGAATTGTCTTCTACACTTAATATCTTAATTTATGACTTGAGTGTCTTGGTATTTTTAATGGTGAATCATTAACTTGGATCCATTGTTTTTATCAGCTTCATGATCGTAAAAACTTCAGTTTGAAAGCTTGAAGTCTGCTTTTGGCCAAGGAAATCAATTAACCTCCTTCAGAACTCAAATTCTTGATATCTCACCATTCACAATGCATTAATAGCGCTGTTTTCTGAGTAATAAGGAAGATATCCCTAGTGTCCCGGTCAATATTTATGCCTCAATCAACATCAAGATACCAATTTTCTCTACGTTATTCTGTAGCTGTTTGTAGGAATTTGCTGCATGTAAATTGGCTGTGACATTTCCTGTGACACGGAGTGTCTATGCTTCAAAAATACTCTGTTAGCTGTAACACACTTGGGGATATCCTGTGGTCATGAAAGGTCCTATATGAATGCAAGACTTTCCTTTTTAATGCAGCAGCTGTTGTGGGTAAAGCATATAAATGGATTAGTAACTGCTAACAAAGTGAATAGTTTGGAAAAGTAGCTATGGGAATTTGAAAGGGGGTAGACCCCTATAGAAGAAGGTATTGAGTGTAATGCCTTGTGTTTCAACTGAGATTTTACCTATTCTTGCCATATATAATTGACATGAAAATCATAAGCAAAACTTACTTGTATATAAATTGTGCCTTGGATGGAGTCAAGATGTCCTAAAGTGCTTTCAATTCAATTAAGTACTTTTGAAGTGTGGTCACTATTATGATGTCAGAAGCACAGCAGCCAATTTGTGTTCAGTAAGCTTCTAAATGGAGCAATGTTACAGTTATCAGATAATCTACTTCAGGAAGTATGCAAAAGCACACAGAGGCTGTAGAAGAGGTCTATGTGAATGATTCCAGGGAGAGGGAATTCAAATTCATTCATCAATTGAAAACAAAGAGGAGATTTCAAAATCTCTAGACTTTTCTCAGTGTTAATTGAAGATTCATCCACAAACTCCATCAACAAACACATCAACCTGGACCCAATATACCAACCACTACAGCGGACAGCTGAAACTGACAACCGGAAGCGGCAGGGACAGACCACTATAAACACCGGAGGAAACATCAAAGAAGCACTTCGCAGGAGGCTCCCAAGCACTGATGATGTCGCCTAGCCAGGGGATGAAACGTTTACAACAAAAACTTCCAGCTCGGCGAACAGAACCACAACAATAATTCTATAATTATAAATGTGAGGAGGCAGCAATTAAGTTGAATTGGGTGCTGGGTTATTTTGTTAAACTGTGTGCCAAATTGGAACCCATGACCCATCTACGATTACCTCCTCTATCCACTTTTCTCCATTTCCTCGATCATGTTATAAAACTCTGTCAAATCATTTGTTAGAAAACTGTTGCCCAACATAAAAGCCCAATCATAATCAGATAACCAATCTCCATTGATATTGAGATACAAGTCCTGTGAAACATCCCTTCATTACAACTTTCTTTTTATATATTGGAACAAATTCTAAATATGGAAACACTGCATCTGTTGAAGGAGCAGCGCTCTGAGAGCTTGTGATTTCAAATAACCCTGTTGGACTATAATGTCGTGTCATTTGACTTCTGACCTGTTTCCAAATAATAAAGAAAAGATAGCACAAATTATTCAAACAATGACTTATTCTGCCTCTTAAAATTGTAGAAATCTCAAAAGATGATGTATTCTGCTGCATTCATGGGCAGCACGGTGGCACAGTGGTTAGCACTGCTGTCTCACAGCGCCAGAGATCCGGGTTCAATTCCAACGACTGTCTGTGTGGAGTTTGCACATTCTCCCCGTGTCTGCATGGGTTTCCTCCGGGTGCTCCGGTTTCCTCCCACAATCCAAAAAAAGGTTAGGTGAATTGGCCATACTAAATTGTCCATAGTGTTAGGTGAAGGGGTAAATGTAGGGGAATGGGTCTGGGTGGGTTGCGCTTCGGTGGGTCGGTGTGGACTTGGTGGGCCGAAGGGCCTGTTTCCACACTGTAATCTAATCTTCTGAAAGTTTATTTCCAATAATGTTGTTAGAAACAAGAGAATGAAGTGTGAGAGTTTTTTGTGAGGCTGCAGACCTCAGCAAGCCATTCCAACACCGCTGCAAACCAGTATCTACCCAACAATGTGGAAAATTGCTCAGGTATGTCCTATCTATAAAATGCAGGACAAATGTTAATTGCCATCTCAAGAGTGTGCTTTCACTCATCAGCAAAGTGTAGAAGATTTTCATTGCCATTATTATCAAGTCGCATTTACTCAGCACAGTCCTGCTCTAACTTTGGGTTTCACCAAAGCTTGACTCAGTGCCTCATTACAGCCTTGGTCCAAACATGGCTAAAAGAGTTGAACTAGTGAGGTGAGAGTGCCTGCCCTTAGCATCAAGTTGACATTTGACTATGTGGAATCAAGGAGCCTAAAAAAGAATTGAAGCCGTAGGAATGGCGGAAACTCTACTGTAATCGAAGTCATACCTAGCAAAATGGAAGATGGTTGTGGTTGTTGGAGAGCCATCAGCTCAGACCCAGAATATCATACAGGAGTTCTCCAGGGCAGTGCCAATGTTCAACTGTCTTCATTTGTTTCATACATTATCTTCCCTTTATCATAAGGTCAGAAGTGAAGATGTTCAGCGATGATTACACAAGGTTCATTGCCATTCACGACTCTTCAAATACAGAAGTTCACTTGGAGGTCCAGTGCTGAATGTTAGTTTCTGCCAGAACTGTTTGGACCTGAAAATAAAAATTGACATGTCAGAATATACAATTTCTAGCATGCAAGGTAGTATGCAGTTTATTTAACAAACTTGAATACAGTTGTTTTCATTTTTGCAAGGTGCATTTGATCAAAAATAAAGAAATAAATTTTCAGGCAAACCCACAGGCTTCTGATTTGAATACACCACAGTATATTGCTGCTGTAGGCAGGCTGCGTATGGAAAGGTGGGGGGAGGATTGATATTCAAAATCTGCCAAGAGCTTGCCAAAAATACATTATTCAAACTGATCTCTAAAATTGGCTAGGGTCAGGATGTAAGAAAGGGGTAGATACAAGTCCCTTCCTATGCAGTAGGTCAGCTTGGAGTGCATTAACGAAAATCTCAAACAATGGTCTGTTTTTATGATAGTGGTGCAAATAGTGAATCTTCAGCCTCATTAGCTCACTGAAGCTGGCAGGAACGTCTGGAATCAGCATGTGAACAGTTAAATGTGGAGATTCTGAAGTTACCAACAATGATTCAGTGCTTCTTCAGAGGTTGGAATGAGTTCCTGCAGACTGCAGTCAAGTAGAAGTCACTGAATGGGCAAAACATACCCCTTTTCCCTGTTAGTTTAACTTTAAAATCCCTTACAGCTTGTTAATTGAGGTATATCTGGTTCTTTAAATAATGCAACAAATTTACAATTATTGCTGAACAGCAGTAATTGATCTGAAAATTGAATTTAAAAATATGGAATATGAAATTTCTTTAATTTGAAGCAATTCTACGTCATTTTAAAATGTGTTTATCATACTTCAGCTGTTACCATAATTCAATCTTCAAATCATTTGTTTCACTCTGCTTTCACTAAAATGGTAATTAAAAGTTAAAAGTACTGTACATTTTAACTTATGGCTTCTTGTTTGGGAGAATACATCAATGTGATTGGCTGCTTCCCGACTTGATGATGTTGCTATTGCTAAATGCATAAAGATCCCTGACTTGGAACCATTTACAAACTTGCACCAAAGAATTCATTCAACCAAAGAGCTCAATTTCCTTCAGGGTCAGGGCCCATCTTGTTGTTCCATATCGACTTCAAAGATAGTATGTCAGACACGCAACAAAAAGAACCAAAAAAGCTAATTAAATTTTAGCATTATAAAATAAATCTGGATGAATCAATACGATGAAGATATTGATCACTGCAAAGCTCCAAACACCCAGTTGACCTAAGTGTACACTTCAGTTAGCTAGCGCATTGCATCGCTATATTTATGTTTTAAACTGTTCCTCCCACTACTTTCATATCTGTATTATCAAATTTTTAAAATCTGATTTAAATTTATACAAGCCATTGAAAAGGTGAGATTCTAAGTACGAGAAACAGTTTTGTTCATTCAATTATTGAAGAGTTCAGTGAAAATGACAAGAATAATAGCATAACTGAGAGATTGAACATGTTTGAGCAAAGTTTTGAAAAAAGGAACATTTTCATTTGTGCGAGATCAAATAGAATATGCTTTCTGGTTGGCTCCAGAACATAGTCTTCTGAGAAACTAATCCAAAGACATTCTACAAACTCCTAATCAAGGCTACCTTTACCCATCTAACTTTTTCACTTTATATGTAGACTAAAATCTCACACAATTGTTGCTATGTCTTTCTGACAAGCTCCTACCATTACTTCCTTTTTGGTCCACTGAACCATGTCATTTCTGTACATCAATTCCACTAGTCAATCCTTGCCTTTACCATTTCTCATCTTCACCCAAACCGTATCCATGCCCCAGCTCCCAGAACCAAGGTCATCTATCCCTGCTGTGCTAGTAATCATCATAGTTGGATAATTGGCGGTGAATGTAACCTGCATGATGAGGCACAAGGCTACAATGAGATCAGGAGATGTGTAGCTCCAGTGGCATCCCAAACTGAGCATTAGTGAGGAGGTAATTACGAAGCATGACCTGCTTGTTACTATTGTTCATGACCCTTGTAGTTCTTTTACTGATGCTCGTGTAGAAATGGGGATAGAATTGATCACGAAGCATTCTGCATATAGGACATATTTGGACAATGTTTCATATTTTGGACAAACAGGCAGAAAACCAATCACTAGGATAAATAAACATCAACTAGCCACAAAAATACATGATCCACTCTCACTAGTATCCTTACATATGGATGAGGAAGGACAACACATCTATCCTAGTTTAAGCCAAATAGAGGCACGCACGAGAATTCCTAGAAGCATGGCATTCCAATTAGAACTCTATCAACAAACACATCGATTTGGACCCCATCTACCATCCTCTGAGATAAAAGAACTGGAAATGACATCACCAAACACTAAAAGAAACCTAAACACACAAATAGAAAGTGGGACATAACACAAGCGCTTCACCAGAGACTAAATGATGATGTTACCTAGTATGGTGACAAAACGTCTGAAACCGATCCTTGCAGCTCAGTGAGCAAACTCACATTCGGAATTTTTCACATTGCCAGGTGGATGCCAGTGTTGTAGCTATTCTGCAATGCTATTGAATGTCAGGGGAGATGGCTCCGCGCTCTCTCTTTTTCTCTCTCTCTCTCTCTCGTTGGAGATACTTCCATGTCAGCCATATACAAACTTGAACCTCCTGCTGAGCCGGGTTCAACTTTGGCTACACATTGTGCTGCCTGCTAATTTAAATAATTGCAAAGTTGGCATTCCTCTGCATCAGAATCACACACTGGAATCACACACTGGAAACCCTGTGCCCATTTCCAGGGGCTATTGAATTTTTCCCCAAAATATTTTCATTATATAATGTATTGCTATATGAAGACAAGTATAAAGGTCAATTTAACATAGCATCAAAACAATTTTAGATCAATATCAAAACATACGTATAGATAGGGACTAAAAAGAAGTAATTTGCTTTTATTCATTCACGGGGTGAGGACATCATTAGCTAGGTAACATTTATTGCCCATCCCAAATTGCCAGAGGACAGTTAAGAGTCAACTGTATTGCTATAGATTCTGGAGTCACATGTAGACTAGACCAGATAAGGATGGCGGTTTCCTTCTCTAAAGGATATTAGGGAATGAGATGTGTTTTTCTGACAATTGACAATAGATTTATGGTCATCTTCAGACTCTTCATTCCAAATATTTATTGAATTCAAATTCCAACACTTGCCATGGCCGGATTCAAACCCGGGTCCTCAGAACATTATCTAGGTCTCTGGGTAAACAGTCCACCAATAATACCACTCGTCCATCACCTCCCCCCTGTGATGTAATCATTAACAATAATAGAGCTATCATTTATGTGTCTGCATTAAAAGAATTACTGGATAAATTCAAGAAGAAAGAGATCCAGTTGGCTGAGTAGCAGGCATTAAAGCTTGGAAACAAACTGAATTGCCAAACTACAGATATCTAGGAATGGTAGTAATGAAGATTTCCATTCTGCCTTAAGTCTTTGTATTTTAAATCTATTGGGATGTATATTGCTCCAACATCTGTTGATGCAGCCAGGGAAACCTTTTCTTAAAATAACATTTTGAAAACTATCCAATGTAATTATAGCCATATCTGTTTCAAAAGATAGGTTTTCTTTTGATATATTTAATTATTTCAAAATTCATTATTTATTCAGCTGAAGATATCATAAGATTTCATTAAAGTTGGTCAACATCAATAAATATGAAGAAATAATTTTATAGGGTGCAGTTCTTGATGTGTATTCCAGGATCTTAATTCAAAAACGATGTTCATTGCTGTCAGTAGTTAATCCCATATAAAGTCTTATGAGTGTGACATTTTCCTAAAGTGAACATGGCTTCCTTAATTTAGACTGAAGAATTCTATTGGAATTGATCAGTTAGACACTGTTTATCTTGATGTTATCATTATGCTTCACTGGCTCTGCTGTTATGGAGGTCTTTGGAAAGGAAATGGAGTGCATTCTCAGCTGAGCTTGGGTTGAATAGCATGTGGAAATTGTGATTCACCCTTAGAGAGTGAAGGCAGGTATATGGATGTAATTGGTGCAAAGGCACAAACTTTGTGATAGGGACAAAGAAGATAACATTTGTCTTCTTATCATTTAACATGAAACAAAATTGTGCTTCATCCAAGATAGGAGGAGAGATAGCAATATATTTATGACCATACACGTGGAATCCAATTCCATGTCTTCAGAATAATGTCACCCAGGTTTAGCATGTAGATGAAAATAGAGATTCAGTGATGGATTTTTGGGAATTGCAGAGGTAGCAGCAAGGGAAAAAAGCCATGACTGGGAGTACTTATATCTTCTCAATTCTCCTAACATCCTCGGAATTTCTCTACTTCACTTTTCCAGTGATTCAGTATCCTCTATGAGAGAGGAGAGCAGAACTGCATACAATGCTTCAATGTGATCTAACCAAGATTCTACAGAAATTTAACATTATGTTCCTGCTTTTCTATTCAATTCATCTATAAATTAATTCCAGCACTTTATTAGCACACCATAGTCTTATCAAATTCTGCTGATGCTTCAAGATGTTGTCTTGAATTTCCATTCTGACTGCAATACTATTCCTATGCTGACATTATCCTATTAATGAATAGCATTGATTGTCATCCTTTCAACACTTTACTATGCCCATCTGACATTTCAGCTCTGCGAGTCCATTCCACAGTGATGGGAAGAAAGTTTATCTCTTTGTCAACTGTAATGATTTTAATGAAACAAATTTAATCAGTCCCTGAGTTTCCAATGAGAGCATTTTGTATTATTCACCACTAATCTAGCAGTTTCATTCAAAAATTACTGCCAAAATTCAACGGAATGTAACTTTAGAAATTGGAATCAGGACACATTAGCTTAAATGAATTTTGCTTGATATTAAAGCTATAGGTAATTTCAGAATATTTCATGCTCACCTCAAAAGTTGAAAGATAATGTATTGCCAATTTTCTTACTATTTTTGACAAAACAGCCGCTGAAAATATTGAGAAAACAAAATATGTTGATTTAACACTGTGGATAATGGAATTAGGTTGATTCAGTCAAGTAGCAGATTCAGGTAGATAACTGAAAGTCTCCAAATTTTGGTTCTTAGAGTAACAATATCCTAGGCATGAGAAATGAGACAAACACAGGAAACAGAGATTGATTTAGGCCCAACTAGAAGATTGTGCAATGCAGTAACATTTTGATGACAAAACTGTGATAGACAATCAAGAAGGTAAATAGTTGAAGTACTAATTTATGAACCACATTGTGTAACACATAAAAGGAACTAGAATGCTTGGTACTATAATTAGCATTAGCAGATAATATTTCACTTATCAGAAAGTATCAAAATAAATTATTCAAAATGAACTTACCAAGGGATGTCATTTTCTGGATTCCCTGAAAAGCTGTGCTATCATGTATCAATATTTATAGCACCAACTACATTCAAAGTACTCATGTAAAACACAGAGTAAAAACAGATTTACAATACGCATTTTGAAATCACTTATCTGTGTAAAAAATCTTATTACAGTCACAGTCATTGACTGAAATTAATTTTGATTTATAACCAATTATTGTTTATCGTTACAAGAAAACAGCAAGTGCTTGATTTACATAGATTTTCAGCAATTCCTCACAGTGTTAATTTTAAAGTGACATTGGTGAGATGGCCTTATGAGAAGCAATCCAAATAACAAAGTTATTTGTTCCCTTTGATCAAAGCAAAAGCACAAACGGTATATAATTTGGAGGTCACAGCAGAACAAAGCCCCTCAGAAACAATATGTTTTATAGTAGCTACGGCTTCATCCCTCTTTTGTAAACCACCATTAAGAACATTTAAATGGTCCTGATGTCCCATACTCTGTTACTGTAAACTGCAGGGTATGAGTTGACGTTTGCGGCCTTGAAAAAACCATCAAAATGGGTGGCAACTTATACATTAATTAGAAAATACAAAGCACTTGGATTGGTGTACGTGATTGCTATTTTAAATGTGAAAAGCTTCAGAGTACTGCCAATTCCATTGAAATCATTGTCATGCATTTTACTGAATTAATTAATTCTACAGCAATATTCTAAGCACAATCAAAACTTTTAAAACCATCAAATTAATTGGTTTAGTATTTGGTGCAAACGTTCATCAAATTAGTTCAAAGTCACTTTTTTGTTAATCATTGTAATGATCCTGTACTGGATCAGATGTGATGGTTTTGTTTCAGAAGTATCCTTCCAATACAAGTGATCTTCCTGTCCATTTATTGAATAGGATAATCCACTTTTTAAAGACTATCTGATGGCAGTTTGTGCTTTAGTAACATAACCCAACTTGACAATGGAACCACCTACTTCCTAAGTGTTGTTAAAAGGTGATAAGATGTTGAAGTTTTTCATCATCAGTACTCATCAGGATTAGGATAAAGTAATAGGAGTTGAAACAAGGACACCAACTGATCTAGCATGAGGAGACAAAGCTTACTGTTTGGGCTAGTGCTGATACAGAATGCAGCAGAAACACTTAACTGACAAGTTTATTCTGAAACCAAGCAGGTAGACTGTAATTAGTCAGGGTGTTGTCATGGGAATACAGCAGTGATTGACAGGCTCCATGAACCCTTATCTTCCATTGATAAAGGTCCAATGTGTGCATGAATTCTTTTTCCCGATATTAAACGTGGTTTTATGTTAATATATGTAGCTTTTAGCATTTGCAAATGCATTTCATTGTGTCTCAAATGAATAATCTTAAATTGCTTTCCAGTATAATACCAATACTATCTGAATTTATTAATAATGTCACCCAATTGCAGATTGGTCTGCAAAGTGGTGACTATTTGTTGATGACAAAGGTCTTTGGTCTGCCAACATCTATGTGATTTGTTGCTAGGTACCTTAATATCTTGTGGATGTGAATAGTAGAGCTTTTACACCTCTCAGTGGAGGTGGTCTCTTTCTCTCTCTCTCTCTCTCTTTCTGTATGAAAAAAAACTGAAGAAGTCAGTTTATTTTCCCATTCCAGTTGCCATAGACTGTGGCTTTTAACAAGTAACTAAGAGAATTTGCAGTTTATGAACCAGTTTCTACATGCTTCCTGTAAGGACATGAAAGTACTGGAGAACCAAAATTGAAGTACAGTAGGTCTTAATGAGCAAAAGGATCATCTTGGCAAACCCTGTGCGTGGTGACGATTGAACTGCTCTCTCAGCTTTTTCCTTCCCTCACAACATCATTTTTAAAACCTACCTGTGTCTGTTTGTCTGAAATGTGTGTAGGGAGAATTTTGTAAGGGGATTAACATTTTAACTAATAGAGTTATATGTTGACAGTTTGTGGAGTTTTTTTTAACCTGTAAAGCGAATCTACTTGGGTTGGAAGGGTATGCCGCCTTTTGATAGCACTGTTTATGACACCTTCTATCTCCTTGCTAATGATTGGGAGATTTTTGATATGATACTCGTGCCTTACCAAATCGGATAGGTTTTTATTAGCCACTCCCAGGATGTTGCACAGGAGATGCTAGAAGCTGCAAGGCAAAAACTCCAAGAAGAGATCCAAGCTTTGCAGACTTGTGGGGAGACAATTCACTGGATGACATCTGATCATAAAGTCCAGCTCCATGCAAAATTCAGAAACAACATAAACTTTGATGGTGATGACAACTGAGATGTTTATTCTTGCCAGTCTGGAATTGGAATCTGTGATTTTACAAAACAAAATCATTTTATTCGTGATTATTGGACTGAATTTAATGATTTTTGTCCTTCAGCTCTACTTATTTGCTGGAAACTTTTGGTAATTGGCCTGATTGGACTTGTCCTGCATTTTGTGACATTACACCATATGCCTAACGCCGTTTCTAGCATACAATCTTCACTGATCCACTGGCACAATAGTAATGGCAAAGTGGGGGAATATCTCAGTTTTAAGATTAGGGTTGTTGTTAAATACAGTTCTACTACTGATGGCATGCAGTGTCTCATGAATGCTGCTTTTGAATCATTAGATCTGTTCAAAGTCAGTCCCATTCAGTACAGTGGTTGTGCCACACGATATGATGAAGGTATGCTCAATGTGAAGGTAAGCGTTCATTTCCACAGGGACTGTGTTGTGTTCATCCTTACCAGCACAGTCATGGGCATTTATATCAGTCACAAGTGAATTGCTGAGGACAAGATAAAATACATTTTCATATATGTTGCTTACCTCAAAACCATGTCTTAAATGTGTGATTTAATGTCTCTGCATTATGCAATTTGATAAAGCCATAACTGGATGGTTTAGGTAAGTACTAAAGCTTACGGTGCTAATGCTTTCAGAGAATAGGGAAGTCTCATACTTCCTATTGTTTCCAAACAATGTACAAGTGGACAGTTAACATGGTTCAGTCCACATACTCTGACTATAAATGCTAAGGCTTTGTTAATGTATTATTGAGGTTAAGGATATACAAGTGGCAGAATCTGATTAAGTACTTTAAGCACATGTAAAGAAAGACTTAATGAGACACTGGTTAGGGTGAGAGAGGGTTGTAATGTTGCATTCTGTAAAAGAAAGTAAAGGTTTAGCATCTAGTTTCTGACATCACCATCTAGCACCAGAACAAGGCACAATCACAAACAAGGAGAGTGTGGGAAGTGTGGTTCCAGTGGAATGGACAAGATGACCTTTGGCTCAACCTCATTAGGTTGTACATGCACAGAATGGTCAGTAATATGCCTTGCAATTATTCAGTCCTGAGAAGATTTGAGATAACAGGTTTTGTTTTCAGCAAGTACGGAGGTACTGAAAGGGAATTGAAAGTTGAGGAAAAGAATAAAGGGGAGGGTGTTAAATAGAGGGGGGGGTTGTAAACTGTGTCTAAAGCCTGTCCACCATCTACCAGGCACAAGTCAGGAGTGTGAAGGAATACTCCTCACTTGCCTGAGTGGGTGCCACTCCAACAAATTTCAGCAAGCTTCACACCATCCAGGGCAAAGTAGTATCCCATCCACAATCATTCAGTCCTTCCATCGCTCAGTAGCAGCAGCGTATACAATCTACAAGATGTGCTGTTGAAACTCACCAAAGCTCCTTTAGATTAGATTAGATTGCTTACAGTGTGCAAACAGGCCTTTCGACCCAACAAGTCCACACCGACCCTCTGAAGAGCAACCCACCCAGACCCATTCCCCAACATTTACCACTTCACCTAACACTATGGGCAATTTAGCATGGCCAATTCATCTAACCTGCACATTTGTTTTTGGACTGTGGGAGGAAACCGGAGCACCCGGAGGAAACCCACACAGATACGGGGAGAATGTGCAACCTCCACACAGACAGTTGCCTGAGGCGGGAATTGAACCTGGGTCTCTGGCGCTGTGAGGCAGCAGTGCTAACCAGTGAGCCACCATGCCACCTATAGGCTGGCAGATTGGAAGGGTATGAAGTGCAAAACTTTACATGACTTGGTAGTAGCTTAGAATTTTTGCTGAGACGCAGGAAGAACAGTCTTGATGCTTTTGGTCCAAAAAAAATCTTCATTTTTATTTGAAAGGACCTTGAGTGGTCGTTCGAAAGAACACAGGTTGGCAACTCATCACCTTTTAGGGAAAGATGGAGTAGGAACAAGACATGTACCAGACATTTGTGCCTGAAAATCAGAGTCAGGAATGAACAACCTGTAAGGAATTCTTATTTGCAGGTTTAAGTAGCCTCAGGCACGCTATTCAGCAATCCATAGAGCGACCTGATCAACTGAACTCAGTGAAGGCTGGTAGCTAAATTCACAGCCGACACCAAGATCGAAAAGTATGTTGTGATGAAGACATAAGGATGTAGTAGATGGATATAGATAGGTTGAGTGAGTAGACAAAATTGAGCAGATTGAATATGATATGGGAGAATGTGAAGCTATACGCTTTGACAGGAAGAATGAAAACGCAGAGTAATACTTAAAGTGAGAACAACTGCAGAATTCCAAGCAGCAGACAGATCTACATGTTCTTGTCCATTTAATCAAGAAGGCTAATGGGTTATTATCCTTTATAATGAGAGGAATTGAACATAAAAGTCAGGGTGTTATGCTTTAGTTAATCAGGGCCTTGTTGAGATTACATCTTGAATACAGTGTACAATTTTGGTCTCCATAATTAAGAAAAGATGTAAATGTGTTCAAAATGGTTCAGAGGAGTTTTACTTGATTGACATTTGAATGAGTGAGTTCTCTTGTGAGGATAGATTGGATAGGCTGGGCTTATTTCCACTCGAGTTTAGAAGAGTGAGGGGTGATTCGATTGAAGTGTATAAGAACATGAATGGTCTTGACAGCCTGGACATGAAAAGAATGTTCCCTCTTGTGGGTCAGTCCAAAACCTAAGGATCACTGTTTTATAATTAAGGGCCATTTTTTTAGGACAGAAATGTGGAGAAATGTTTCCCCTCAGAGGAAACTTTAGAATCCTCTGTCTCTAAAAGCAATGGAGGCAGGGTGATTAATATTTCTACATCAGAAATAGATACATTCCTGTTAGCCAAAGAAATCAAAGTTTATTGAGAGTAGAATATGGAATTCAAACACAACAGGACAGCCGTAATCTTACTGAATGGCTGAGCAACTTGAGGGGCCAAATAACCTGTGTCTGCTTCTGTTGTATGTTTACATGATGTTTTTTGCATGGGTATTTATTTCATCATATTACTTTGATTAGAGTAGCCTCTTGTACAATATTTGAAACAAAGTCAGAGACGTGTGCCATTCACTGCCTTAGTTCTACTGATCACCCAGGGTCTAGCTTATTATCTGATATTATATTGTTTTGAAAATCATTTCCTCTAAATTTGTCGTGCAGTAACATGTCAACTTTTTGAACTATGACTATCAAAGTAATAATCCACTATGGGTGTGTAAATGAGCTCCACATCACAGCATTATCTTCAGCAAAAATGCCTTTTAAAGAAATGCAAGATTCAGGTCAGCTTCAAGGAAAAGAGATATTGTATACAGTGTTTTTGTTATATTATTCAAGTAGCATTTCAAATAAACAATTATATTTTCCCTCTTGTGACCGTATGTTTCCTTGGGATGCTTATTCATTAAGATAATTTCATCTTGTCATATATTTCTATATAAAACTAAACAGTTCCAGTTTGTTAGCATATCAAATTTGAAACCAAAGCTTTGCACTTTATATTTTAGGTTCTCTTCTGTCTTATTGCTAATGTTTTTTTCTTACATGCAAGCAACTGTGTATTTTCAGTATTTGCCTCTTTATGAATAGTATTCATTACATTTTAAATTAATGCATTCAGTCTTATCATGAAAATACATGATAGGTTGTGTAATGTTAATTCACCTTATATATGGAAAACAAACAAAAAATCTCGACTATAATAATTCTTGTAATCATGTGATGCAATCATAAGTAAGTTTTCCATCAATACAGATCATGTCTGTGCTTTTTTATAATGTGCTAATATAGCATCTTTTGGACATCTTTTGGTCAGTAAAATACTGTATCACCTGTTAGATATTAACATTTCATTAATGTTATGTAAAACATGAATGCATTTTTCATGGATAGAATATTAGTCCTTTCAGATTGAAGTTGGGGGTACAGGATCATCATTAGATATCAATTTATAATCTGCAAGCTGCTTCAGGTGTTTCTTTATATTTACATTTTACCCAAAAAACATTTGCAACCAGATGGCAATGACCTTATCACTAACCTCATAACCTGCTCTGACTTGAAAAATGCTGAGGATCATCCATCAACATGCTAAAGCAGAAAATATATTTACTTACCTTTTAATCACTTTACCCAAGCAGGAACTGTTGCATTTTCTTTATCCTGACAAAAAAGAATTCAGTATGACTTTATTTCTTTGTTCACTTGTCATGCCTTATATGCTTTATTCCTAAAGATCTGGTAATGGCCTTGATTAATTATCATTTGGAAAATGGGAATTCTGAGAAAATACATTTTTTCAGTGAGAATTGTCCTTAAGAGTTTCTCTGGATGGTGAAAAAAAAAATGCTATTTATATAAGTATCAGTTCAGTGTAGGTATTTTGAACCTTTATCTTTTTTATCCATGTTGCAAGTTAAGTCTTGATAACAAATGAAGGAAAACAGTTGGCATTACAATATTTTAGTGGCACCCAAAATTGTAATACAGCAAATTGAGGAGCCTGTGTTGAAGAAAAATTGTTTTGATACCATTTCTCTCCCAAAATAGGCTGCTGGACAGTGTTGTAGCAGGCATAAGGATTGTGACTTGAGTTGCTGGCATTGCAGTGATTGAAGATTGATCAAAAACATTATCATTAAAAATTAAGAGTAGTATATCATGAAATATGAATGGAAAAATGCCACTAAGTATCTGACTCGGTTTTTAGATATTTTCAGCAGCCTAATTAAAAATGGAATTAAAAAAACACAAAGAACTATGGATGCTGTAAATCAGAAACAAAAACAGAAAATACTGGAAAAGCTCAGCAGGTCTGGCAGCACCTGTGGAGAGAAATCAGCGTTAAACATTCAGTGACCCTTCCTCAGTTCTCTCCATGGATGTTGCCAGACCTTCTAGGCTTTAATAGCAATTTCTGTTTCTGTTTGTAGTTGAAAATTGAACTATGGTTCAGTACTAGATGGGGAGTGACTAGGCAATCGATGATTATATATTGACATTTGTTGAAAACTATCTTTATTGGACTATTCCAAGAGCAATAGTTTACCTTATCAGACTGAATTTGTATCATGAAAGCTCCCGAGAGTCAGATTAAACTCCATATCACTTAAACTCCATATCACCAGCGTCAAACAAGTCAGGGAATTGAGCAAGAAGTCAGATATCCCTCTTACGTGGCCTACCTTTTATTGTTTCATGGTGCTTGCTAAGTTAATATGTACAGGCTCAGTTTCATACTAACTATAGATATTTTCTAATCAACCTTCTCAGAGATGTTATGATTCCTTCTGGAATAGGTGGGATTAAATGCAGGTCTTCTAGCTCAGAGCTAGGGGTACCACCAAGATTTGAACTGGGGATCATCCAGTTCACTAGGCAGGTGCTTTAACCCATTAAGGCACAGCACAATTACAGTCACATTTACAACTGCAACTCACCAATATGTCAATACTTTGATTATTAAAAGGATAATTGGCCTGGATCTGCACAGACATGCAGTAGCTTATTGGGCTACACTGACTTTCAGAATCTCAGAGAGGCCAGAGTTGCATGCCCATGAGGGAGCAAGACTGATTTCCCACTTATCAATTTAAATGCACTAGGCTAAATGTTTAGGAGAATGTCCCATTGTACATTTCACGATCAATAGGTCAGTGGCAACTATAATTAGATTTTACTTCACTCCCTGTGGAGTTGCACAATACACCTGTTGATGTTGGCTGACATTTTTACTAGCAACTCACAGCGTCTCTGAATATTTGCAATGAGTTGTTTACTTGAAAGGGTATCAGTTTATTGTATTCTGCTTATTAGCAAAAATATTTTCATCTTAACTATTTCTTGGCTTGCAATCAAGAAATAATAAACGTTTCTTCCTACCTTCAGCACAATCAAAGGAATTAATCCGATTTTTCTTAGTCCCACATTGTTATTTTGTTGTGGCATTAGAGAATATCAGTTCTTTTTTATTCTGCTATGTTTTCATGTGATATACTCCTCAAGCTTCACTCTGTTCCACTGAGATTAAGAAATCTACCACTGTCTGTGGCAGTCTGAATATGCCAGTCAGATATATTCTGCACTATTTTGGGGAAAGTGTCTCCCTTCTTCCACTCAGCCAATTAGTTCACAGATTAGGAACTCAGTGTGGGGAATTTCTAGAATGTATGTTCCAAAATACCATGGCACAACATGTCATTCAATCAAAGCACTTGTCTAATTTTTAACTTTTCAGGTTCTTAGCTCATACGGATTTAAATTGTTTAAACAATGATTTCCGTAAGGATATTTTCTTTTGATTCTTAGTGCCTTGGATCTGTTGCAGGCTTCATTAGAATCTGAAACCACAAGAGGAAGTGGTTGAGGCATATACTTTGGATGTTTTTTGGAAGAAATCTATATAGCACATGACAGAGAAAAAAATAAAAAATAAGCTGAATGTTTGAGATGAGATGAGATAGAAAGTGAGATTTATGTGGAACATAAGTGTTGGCATAGACTGGTTTGTTTCGGTGTTTAATATTATATGCAATTTTCTGCATTCAAAATGATAAGGTACAAGAGTTTAATTATCCTGCTGTGCAATGCGTTGTACTCTGAATACCTGCCATATTAAATATTTGTCATAATTTCAATCCATCTCCAATTCTTTGATCTTTCAGCTTTGCTAATCTGAAATCAAACTGGGGCTGCCAGATGTCTACACTTCAGAAGTACTTAGAATCTTGATAGTTCATTGAACTGACTATACGAATGTGACATTATAGCTTCAAAGTGAAGGCTAAGTAGGTGGTATTTTGCTGTATGTTCGTGTTTAATGCTATCATTTCCTTGTACTGATCAGAATGGGTGAAATATTTGAGCCTGCCTCTTATTTTCTTACACGATTGCCGCTCAAATGTGTTTTCTTTGAGTAATTTGAAAGTTTATCCTCCATGCACTAACAAAATAAATCTGGTTTGTACATATGAATACACATATATTCATTAAGATACAGTACTTTTGGACATTTGTAGAAATTATGAAAAAAAAGACAGGGAGGAAGGAAGGAACTAGAGTAAAAAGGCAGAGGATGTGTAATTTTCATAAGCTCAAAACTTGGTCTCTGATCAGATACAACAGATTGCCTGGATGAATAGAATGTTGAAATACTGAGCAGTAGTTCCAAAGCCATGGTTGTGAATGATTTTCTTGCATTAAAGTGAATAAAGGAAAATCAGGTGTGTTCATGTACTGTTGTATCCTCTGACCCACCAGAGAATTCACTGTACCTAGGTGATATATGGTGCCAAACAGCAGACCCAGGAAAAATCTCCATTAGAACTGTAAAGATAAGGAAACAACAACAAAAATAACTCCTATAATTACTTTACTTTCAGTGTTCCATTTCCTGTGGGAAGGGAAGCAAGTATCGCACTGTTTACTGCATGACTAAAGATGGAAAAAAAGTGGAGGAAGAGAATTGTAAACATCTGGAAAAACCTAAAACACATAAACGATGCCGAGGAGGTAGATGTCCTAAATGGAAAACGGGAGACTGGACTCAGGTGCAGTATAAAACTTCATGTAAACTCCAGAATTTACTTGTTTTAACATTTGGTTTCCTTTTTATTTCTTCTTTAAGATAAATGTGCAACAAAACTTTAGAAAAAATCCAAAAATTTCCTTTTGTGAAATTAAGTTGTGCCTCCTCATCTGTTCCAGTGCTAGACAAGGCAACATTACAAGGAAACAGACATCAGGTTCTTTGGCCACCAGTTGCAAGTTAAATGTCCTGATGCAATTTTAAAATGGTGGCTCAGGGAAATGCAATTAATAATTGTCACTGCAGTCTTTACATAAGATTCTATGAGCCCACCCAGACTCTCTACTGGTGGAATCTTGAGGCAGACCTACTTTCCCAATAGAAAGCAATCACACTATACAGACATGTTCTTGTAGGAGATGTAATTTTACTTGCAACTCCTTAACTCATATTGCAGAAACTTGTATATTATTGAAAAAAGACACATTTTGCTGAAATATTTCCTCACACTCATCAGGACAAATTCATGGGGAATACCAACATTTCTACTGCTAGTGCGTGAACAAAAATCGAAAGGTGGGATAGTGAAGAAAAGTGATAGTGTTTATAAGGCTAAAACCTAGAATAGAAGTGAATCAACCTAATAAGTTTGCTTCATTCATTTCCTAACACAACCCTATGCAAGTTTCAATAGTGACAGAGGTAACTTATTCCTGCCCTGACTGTTGAGATGCTCTTGGCTAACACATTCTGAAGTGGGAGCACTTGGCTTCCTGCCAAAGACTACTCCATTGTATCTTAGCAGGTAGGGACTAGCCCATTGCAATATAAGGGAGTATATGGGGTACTAACTGCTGGAAAGGGCAGTGGGTGAGAATTGGAAACACTTTGAGTCATGTCTCCAATTCCATGTCTCCTTTCACCTGTCATCCATGAACTGGGAAAACTGAGCCTCAATATTTCTGTCAGCAATGAGCAGTACTGCTAGAATGGCTGCTGGAACATTCCCATTCTCATAAAATTGTCCAGAATATTCTGTGGTTCATTGATAATTCCAAGTTATAGCAACTGCATCCAGCTAAGTAGAGTTTGGATGGCCTACATGCTCCACCACTGCCTCTAAGCAGACTCTCCACTGCTGTCTCTCCTCAATTGTCAGCTTTTCACGTATGTGATTTTCACATCATGAGATGAAAACCCAACTTTCTACCTTGCCATTCCATCATGATGGTGCATGACTCCTATAATATCCACTCTCAGAATGAATGAGCTCCTCTGAGTAGCCACCCTTAATCTCCTGGATTGCCTTCACGAGAATACATGAAGGCTCAGTGGGAAATTAAAAGACACAATTTTGAGCTACAAAAACAAAATTATTTAAATTGATGATTATGCACATGACCTAAGTCACTCACTACAAATGTCAAGTCAACATGGTTGAGTGTCAAAAGTGAGGATGATATCTAATTTTTTTTTTATTTTAAATTTATTCACCCATGAGACGTAGGCATTGCTGGCTGGGTCACTATTTATTGCCTGTACCTTGCTACCATTGAAAAGGTGGTGATAAGCTGCCTTCTGGAACTGTTATAGTTTATGTGCTGTCGGTACACCCACAATGCTTTAGGGAGGTGATGCCAGGATTTTAATGCAGCAACACTGAAGGAACAATGATATGTTTCCATGTCAGGATGGTGAGTGGTTTAGAGGGGAACTTGTAAGTGATGGTGTTCCCATATATCAGCAGCTTTTGCCCTTCTAAATGGAAATAGTTGTGCATTTGGGTCATGCTGCCGAAGGACTTGGTGAATTTCTGTAGATTGTACACACTCATCCTGAGGATTGTTTACATTTCTACTGCTGAACATAGATAGTGGAGGGATTGCATGTTTATGGATGTTGTGCGAAAGAAGCATGCTCTTCATTTTGGATGGTGTCAGGCTTCTTGAGTGATGTTGGTGCTGTACTCATCCAGCAAGCAGGGGAATATTCCATTATACTTGTGACTTGTGCCTTGTAAATGGTAGACAGTCTTTGGAGAATTAGGAGGTGAGTTACTCACTGTAGGATTTCTAGTCTCTGGTCTGATCTTGTATCCAATGTAATTAAAAGGCAACTCCAGCTCAGTTTCTGGATTCTCACTTGTTTCAGATGGTCGTTGCCTAGCATTTGTGTGATGTGAATATTATTTGCCAGCTTACAGTCTAAATCTAGATATTGTGCAGGCCTTGCTGCATTTGGACATGGGCTGCTTCTGTATCTGAGGTGTGGCGAATGGTGCTGAACATTGTGCAATCATCAGCGACATTCTCATTTCTGACCTTATGATCGAGGGAAGGTCATGGATGAAGCATCTGGGCCTAGGATACTACCCTGAGGAACTCCTGCAGAGGTGGCCTGGAGATGAGCTGACTGACCTTCAACAATCACAACAACATCTTCCTATGTGTTAGATATGAATCCAACCACCAGAGAGTTTCCCCCGATTTGCATCAACTCCAGTTTTGCCGGGCCCCCTTGATGCTACATTCAACCTTGATGTCAAGGGCTGTCACTCTCACCTTACATTTGGAATTCAGTTTTTTTGTCCATGTTTAAATAACTGTAATGAGGTCAGAAATTAGTGGCTCCAGCTGAAATTAAACTGAGCATTGTTAGTCAAGTGCCATCTAATGGATATTTTCAATAAACTTATTCAAACCACTGGAGCAAATGAGACCTAAACCCAGGCCTCCTGGAAGTACTGCTTGATAAGCATTATCTGTTGATTCCATCTTCCATCACTTTAATTTCATCATTTGCTTCAATCATTAAATAGCTGAGCAGTTCCCATCTCACCAAGACTCCAATGATGTCTCCTCACATTCGAGCTGTCAGTTGAGAAGTGGCTGGAGTGCTTCACTAATTCTCTGCCACTCCTTGGTGTTTTGCATTACCTTCCCTTGCAAGAAGGAAAAGAACATGGTCATAAATAAGAGTAATGGCTTGTATTGAATGGATGGAGGGCATCTATTGAGGATGACTACGAGGAATAGAGGTAACCTTACATAAATATGAAGGTGTACGCCAAAACCATCTGTTGGATAAATAACTGGAGATATGAATAAGTGCAGGAACAGAGGAATGAATGCGAACACTGAGTGAGTTCATCTGAGCAGTATTTTGCTGAAGTAGGCTTGAGAAGATAGAGTGAGGGGACTGGTTTGTACACATCAAGATATAGATGAATGGATTTCTATCCTCATCACCCTTGCCCTTCAGAGATGATTGGAGCATTTTCAGCATTAACTCCAAATGCATGTAGCTGGGCTGCTGCCACCATTGATCTCATAGGCATGTTCTAGCCATGCTTCTTTGTTTCACCACCAGGCTCTTCCTTCTTGTTGTCCCCACCCAATGCCAGCTCCCAGCAAGTCAAGGACTTAATGTTTGCCATTTTTATTGACAAAATTTAAGGCAGCACAGTGGCTCAGTGGTTAACACTGCTACCTCACAGCACCAAGGCCACAGGTTTGATTCCAGCCTTGGGCAATTGTCTGTGTGGATTTTGCACGTTCTCGGGCAATTGTCTACATGGGATTCTGCCAGGTGCTCTGGTTTCCTCCCCAAGTGCAAAGATGTGCAAGTTAGGTGGATTGGCCAAGCTAAATTACCCATCGTGTTCATAGATGTGTCGGTTAGGTGTGTTAGCCGTGGGAAATGCAGAGTTATAGGGTATGGGGATGGGTCTGGGTAGGATGTTCTTCAGAGGGTTGATGTGGACTTGTTGGGCCAAATGGCCTGTTTTCACACTGTAGGAATTCTATTCTATATATATATAATGAAATGCTGCATAAAATTAACCAGTAATTTGTTCAAAAAGTCAGAAGGTTCAAAATTCTCCTTCATTTCCACAGCCTGCTGCATGAATCATCACAAATAACTAAGCAGCACTGAGTCCTGACCTTGAGTGGAAACTCCTGCCAGCTCTTGTAAGTGGCAAAGCTTCCTTTCACCATTGCAAAACCAACCATGAGTCAGAGGAAAGGGGCTTCCTCTTTTGGAATTACCCACCATTCAGCATTCATAAAAAAATCATCTTAACATAAGGATTGGTGGAAGTGAGGGGTGTTGGCAGGGGCATATTTCAGTTGAGATGAGTTATATCTAACTCTGGAAGGCATAACTGTGACAGACAAGCAAAGGAGGCAGCATGGATTCTCAAGTTTGTGTAAAAGTAAAAACAAAAAAATAATTTTGTAGCAGATACTTTATGCAGAGTTTTGAAGAAAAGACTTCATGAGGACCCTGGGATAAATCTGGTTGCCCAGCTGGGATATATGAACATCAATTGTGTATTATAGTGGCACACATTCCTCACCAAATAAATTTTCCCCAACTCCCCGTGCACACCCCTGACCCAAATACCACCCATTCTACAGACCCTACAAACTTTATCAGGCTCAGTACTGCAGGCGGATGTCCAATGAACTGTCTGGATCACAGCCAATTGATTTTTGGGCCAGCAAGTAGAATTTCTAATGTAAATCTCATCATAACAGAGCAAACATTTTTCTTAGTCCCAGAAGATATGTCATTACAGTCAGTAAAGCAGCTCACTTTTTTGAGATTAACTTATGATAAGAAGCGTGTTGCTGCTGTCTTTGAGGTTATAATCATTTGATTTGACTCTATTTTTCTAATATTGTAGTCCTGTTAACTTTACAATATGCTGTCATTTATGAACAGCATTGCTCAATAGAGTAATGTTAAAATTATTGGTATTGCTGAACTCTATATATCCCATTGGTAATTATCATTCACTTACCAAATGTGCTTGTGGTGGGATGTTATGATTACTTTCTTATCTATGCCCAAATAGAGTTTCATGAAAAGCAAGCAACTTAGAACTTCCTTTCCTAATCTCTCACGAACAGATAGTTAATCAAATCCAGATTTCTGGAAAGAAGACTGCTTAGGAGCTGTTTTCATGAGATCTCCTTTCTGCCTGGTATTGAAAATTATGGAATGAATTTTTGTGAAATCTATAAAAGCCCATTTATAGAAACCGGCCAATATCCTAAGTACAGTATAGTAAGCCTGTAAATAACCTCATTCCATGGTAAGTACACAATTAATCTCAGACCCTCAGGAAAAGGGAAATGAAAATTACAACTCATACACTTGATCATACCTCGTAACCTTTGCATTTGTGTGTAGTTTAATGCAGGAACAGGATGAGTTCAATTATAAAAACCAGAAGAACTGCAGATGCTGTAAATCAGAAACAAAAACAGAAGTTGCTGAAAAAGCTCAGCAGGTCTGGCAGCATCTGTGAAGAGAAATGAAAGTTAACGTTTCAGGTCTGGTGACCCTGATGTCTTCCATAATGATACAGTCAACCACCATCCATTATCTGGTCACAAACCTCAACTGAACAAGATACCAAAGTGCCACCAATACATATCAAACTATACTCCACAATGGTTATTACCATTGGGAAAATGGAAGCCGAAGGCAGAACATTGAGAAAAAATATCAATTAAGTAATATTTATTGATTAACAAAAACTAGTTTTTCATACAAATTATACTGAAATGTTTAATAATGTCTGATCATGTATAAATTTAGAACTGCAAATTCAACTAGTTCAGTACTATAAATATTACATTTTCATTTTACAAGTGTTCTAGTAAGTTTGAGCAAACATTATTACTTCTGAAGCGACTGCCATCTCAGCATTCAGTTTAGTCATGCTATGCTGTTAATTCTTTTTGACGATGGTATTCCCACAAAAGTGTAGGGATTTCCAGGATTTTGGCCTATCAGTGGTGAAGGACCAGTGATACATTTCTAAGTCAACATGGTGTGTAACCAGAAAACATTCTTAGAAATTATGATATTCTCAAAACTCTTGTTCTCCTTGATTGTGCTATTGTAGGAATATGCTTTTGAAGTAATTTTTCTATCTTATTGCTGATCATTGTTTATTGATTGTTGACAGTGCAATTATGGAGTCCACTGACAGGAGGAGCAAATCAAATGAATTGCTTTATCCTAGATAATGTTGACATTTTGAATGCTTTTGTTTGCTAGCATCCACCCTGGAGCTGGGTGTTCCATTACATTCCTAACATTAACCTCCCAATAGTGGAGGGATTTTGAAGAATTGGATAAGCTATTAATTGAAATGTATTCAACTACTGTCCTGTTCTTGTACTCATGATTCAACATGGATATTTATTCATGGCTTCTGGCCAATGATTAACTACAGGATTTTGATTTTGAGGAACTCAATTATTATAGTATAATTGGTTAGTATAAAAGCTGGAATATTTTACCTATGTTATGTCCCATTAACTTCAGATTTGCAAGGGATCTTTGCTGCCATATGCTGTATACTACCTTATCGTCTAAGGTGGTCACTGAAACAATGATAAGTAGAAGGTAAATTTAAGGGTCATCAGACCAGAAACCTTAACTCTAATTTCTCTTCTCAGATGCTGCCAGACCTGCTGCGCTTTTCCAGCAATTTGTGTTTTTGTTTCTGATTTACAGCATCCACAATTCTTTCATTTTTTTTTGGTAAATTTAAGGTAATTGGCAAGCGCGTGCCATGATAGACCTCAATGATATGAGAGCAAATGTATTCAAACATAAAGTACTAACTTTGACATTAAGTGGAACAGACATTTTACCATTTACCATTTCACAACTGCGGTCCTGTAATCCACTACTCACCTTTAGTTAATTCCGTGTGACTCATATTTTGGCATTTTTAAATATGGCATTATAGGAAATACCTTACTTTTCTCTTGGTTTGAACTTCAGTTTTCTCCCTGCCTCTTACTAGCACAACTTTATTTATTCTTCACCAAGTGGGAAAGTGCCACTGACAAGCTCATTTCACTTGAATAATGTTGTTTATGAATCAGTCGTTATTGATAGCTGCCATGGAGAAGGTGTTCAGCCTTCTGCTAAGATTCAAAGATTATTTGTGATGATAGGCAATCTGCCAAAGTAAAAGAAAGTGTTTACATTTGTATTCACTCTTCAGTGTAACATTTTATATGTCCATCTTCTTAAACAGCCCCTCCGGTTTGAGGATGATTTGCTTCCATTACAAATTGATAATTAATCAGTGGTGTTTGATCTGTAAACTCTTTGACATTACAAGGCAAGTGTTGCTTGCAGGGTTAGGTGGCAGGTTATTTGGAGGTTTGAGTGCTTCCTCCAAAACCTCTCATTTTCGGTGGCATGGTGGCTCAGTGGTTAGCACCGCTGCTTCACAGTGCCAGGGACCCAGGTTCAATTCCCACCTCAGGCAACTGTCTGTGTGGAGTTTGCATGGTCTCCCTGTATCTACTTGGGTTTCCTCAGGGTGCACTGGTTTCCTCCCACAATCCAAAGATGTACAGGTCAGGTAAATTGGCCATGCTAAAATTGTTCATGGTGTTCGGTGCATTAGTCAGGGATAAATATAGGGTAGCGGAATGGGTCTGTCTAGGTGGGTTACTCTTCAGAGGGTTGGTGTGGACTTGTTAGGCTATACTGTAGGGAATCTAATCCAATCATTCACCTCTGTACATTCACAAACCCTCCTCAATGAGTTTGGTCATTCACAAGCTATAACTCTTATGGGTCAGTGGGAAAGTTTTCACCCTTTCAGCAATATTTGTAAGTCATCCCTAAAGCATTTCCACTGTTCTTCTGGGAATCTCCTACTGCAACCAAGTTCAAAGTAGAAATGTTGCTTTGGAATTCTCATGTCAGACAAATGGACAACATGTGCTACCCAGTTGAACTGGTTTTGAGTGATCAGCACTTCAACACTGGACAAGTTAGTTTGGATGAAGAACATGCAATTGGACCACCTTTCTTGCCATTTTACTTGCAGAAATTTGTGAAGTACCATTGGTAATAATTTTCCAGTGCATTAAAGTGCATTCTGTCAGTTATTTAAGTCTCTGAAGCATAGGACTTGAGGACCACTGTTTCTAATTAAAATCTGGTTCTCACATACTCTTTTCCTCAGAATGCCTAAGGCTGAGTTGGCTCAGTGGAAATGATGATACGTTTTGTCTCATATGTCTGCCTTTATGGGGGGTCTCCAAATTGGCTCATATCCTCCAGGATCGCAACACTGATCTAAATCAAAGAGCCTGGTGTTGTGATGTCAGAACAAGTTCAAAGAGGAATTTATTTTTCTGTGTGTGTAGTGAAAGATCCATTTTACAGATGCTTCAGGGAATGAGTCAACTATGATTTGGAGCTCAGTTTCTGAACATGTCATCTGTATATAGATGCTCATGATTCAATTTGAAGTAGTTTTCATTTGGTTGAAGAGGACAGAAGTTTCCCATCTCTTCTATATCCCATGCCTATGGTTTATTTGCTGGAGGCGCAATCTAGTTGTACAGAGAGGAAAATGGAGAAGTGAATAGTGCAAAGACACAGTTTCTACCTCTGCTTTAGTTGTGTTTTATCACAGAGTAACATTTGTATTCTACCAACATTTATACTGCTAGCTAAACCAGGCATGATCTGCTGGAATGGTAAGCCTTATAAAGAAATCTCTTAAATGGATATAATCTAAAACTCAAAACTCTTTTTTACTGCAATATAATCTTCTGGAATTGCAAAAATTGCAGGACCAATGAAGAATAATACTCACTGCCAAAGCTGCCTCCCCATCCAAGTCAATTTATTCAGAATACAGATGCAATCACTCAACGCTAACTCTTCTGGACAAAACATGTTGCTCATGTCAAAGATTTCAAAGTGGTAGGGATGTAACTATTTCCTTTTTTTGGCAGCTTCTTCATTCATGAGATTCCCCTTGGACAATCTTGACTTGACCAAAAAGACTTGGACAACCTTGATACATTCTCTTGAAAAATAATGATCATTGTAGTTTGCGCGGATGACTATTTTGTCTGGTGTCATTGCTAGAGGGAACCAAGTACTTGTTTCTATCAATTCCTATCAGTCCAATCCACATTTTCTAAAACATGGTCAGTAAAGTTATTCCACTTTTGCTGTAGTGATTACCATTCAAATGTTCAATCAAGGAATGACAATGGTATGTTTCCCATTCTGATTCATTCAGAACCACTCAGTACATCTTTGGTTCTCTTCAATCTTCATTACATTTTTTGTTACATAAGGATCTCACAGAGGATTGGATAAATAAATATTTGGAAAGGTATAATCCTGAAATTTTTGTTGCAATAACAGAGATCATCTTCAGAAAACCCAGAATTCCATTTGCTTTGCACGTTATCCACTAATTGTGGAATCCCAAATTGAAGCGTATTTCTAAGATGAATTCCAGTATTGATAATGTACCTCCATTAGAATATTGGATTACTATACTTAAAGTTATCTGTTGATGCATCCTTTTTACTGGCAATGCACATGACATAGCAGATAATTTTTGAAATTCCAGAACATTATCTTGGATTAATTTGATCTTTAGTTTTGTCTGATGCCTAAACTGCACAGGGAACTGTAAATATTCACCTTGACTCCACAGTCTTCACAGCTTGTATATTATTATAGAATTGGTACAGAATACCCCATAAGCCTTCATATGGATATAGTCAGGTGTTTTAATGAGTTTTTCTTCTGGCAGGGCCTCCCAACAGAGTCCTCCTTCTATCCAAATGTCCAGAACCTGGTATTGTTATAATCAACACTTTGCTCAAAGGCAGAATCTCAATGCACAATTCATGGTCCCATCACTGGTATTTGCTAGACTTCATTGTCATTCAAGCCAGAGACCACAGGGATGTCCATGTCACCTATCTCATGACAGGAACTGCTGATTGCTGGATTTAGCACCAACGTATGTAGTTTACCATCTCCAACACTTTGGCATGAAAATAGCAGAAACAGCACAAGTAATGTTTCAAGTAAATTATTTTCAAAGACTTCAAAGATTCCACTAAGTGACCCTTCTCAGTCAGAACCTAACTGCCAATCTCTCAATCTCTAGCCACAGGGCGCTGATGCTGATAGTGCCTGGTCAAACCTATAGACCACCATACCAAGTTCATTTGAAGAGATCCTTGGTCTCTAACAGGAAATATCATGACTGGTTCATCACAAATAAATAAGAGATACAGGATTTAAGTTTATACATATTTTGCAGTATTGCACAAAATACTAAAACTGAATCAACATGGAAGCATCACAGTACATTTAGAGACAATTTGTTTGTGGCTTGGTCTCAGAAATACTTATTTCCAACTATAAAGCACAGGAAGGAGATTAATGACCAGATATGCCTTAAGTAGCCACATGATGACATGGTGTGGGTGGTTCAAGGAAACTCACAAAATTGGAAACAGTTTGAGTTGCATTAGCCAGAAATTGTTAAATATCTGTTTAACTTCCATACTTTAAATTGAAACTGAGCTAGAACATGCTCCACAATGACATGCTGTTTGCATATAATGTAAAATGATATTCAATATTACCTCATGGAAAAGGCTATAACGTAATAAATCTTTGCCATCTAATTACAAATAATTTATGAAATTGCCAAATTTTGAACATGATAAAAAATATGCAAAGGATTCATATGTGCATTAGGACCATTAGGTCCCTTACATGTGTAAATACCATGGCAATTACTTGTTTTAGCTCCTGTTGGAAACTAGTTAATTCAAATCAGGAATCAGGCTACCATTGCTCTGAATTCTTCAGCAGCCATTGCAGCCTAAGGCATAAGCTACAAGTAAGTTTGTTTTACATGTTGAAGAATATTACTGTTTATCTCTGCCTTTATCACTCTTTAGGTCCCACATTCATTCAGAGTTGACCCTCTTCCCTTCCCACAAATATCAAAGCAAAGAACATTTGAAAAATGTGCAATAAAATTAGGACTAACTTTCACACACATGCAAAGGAAAGACCAGGGAAAGCACTGCACCTCTTTGTGGTCCACATCCTTAGAATGCATGAATCTGCTGCAGCCAGTGGTGATTAGATTAGATTAGATTCCCTACAGTATGGAAACAGGCCCTTTGGCCCAACAAGTCCACACTGACCCTCCAAAGAGCAACCCTCCCAGACCCACTCCCCCATCCTACATTTATTAATGCACCTAACACCACAGGCAATTCAGCATGGCCAATTCATCTGAACTGCACATCTTTGGTATCCATTGCTAAGCTGGATTTCCTGAACTGGCTGACAACTGTAAAACTTAAATCAGACTTCTGAATGGATGCTGCAGTTCCAATTAAATATTACACCAAAGTTTTCTGATTGTCCAAAACAGGACCTATGCATGCCACACAATTCACCAAAATGAGGGTGGAGGATAAAGAGGACATATTCCCTGATTTATTAATTTTTATCCATGATCCACTCTCCCCTATCATGCAGGCCCTTATAATATCAAGGCTAGTATGATGAATGTGTTTTTATATTTATTAAATAAAAACAATTTCCTTTACAATCACAATGAGCATGTGAAAGTATTCACTTAGAGTTTTGCTGGCATCATTTTAGATGTTATTAACACAGTGTTGAGAATATCACCAGATATTGTTCATTCTGAACTTCCACGTGCTTCATTAGCCAGGGATTTCCTGGAAAATATCATCTGTAGCATGGGAACAGTGTTGCACCTACCTTTTTTCAGAACATTTGTCAGATGCTGATTTGTGCTAGTTTTATGATAATGCCATCTCCCATACTAAAACTAAGGTAGAGTGCCTTGATTTACACAAGTAAGAGGTCAGTATACATATATACCCTAAGATTAAATATAGCATGATCTGAGGTCACCTGATAAAGTTGTAACTAGAATTTATGGAAATTGTACCCATTTGTACTGCAATGGTGAGGGCATCGGTCATTACTGGGGATTCAGGGTCAGGGGAGTGTGGGCTTACCACTGGAACTTTGCCCCTATGGACCGCATCATGCGTGAACACACCACTGTCTTCCCTATCACTGAGCCTGCAAGTAGGCCACGAAGTTACACCTGGTGGTCACTACATCCAATGTGCCCAGGCACCAGCAGTAGTGGGAAGTGGCCCATAAATCATCCATAATTTGCCAGTGAGTGCTTCAGTTAGCCTAAGGGTGGCCAGGCTCTCTGCCACCTTCACCCATACATCACCAGTCCCATAATTCTACCAACTTCATGCTTTTCATTTTGTTTCCCATCTCCATCCCTACCTGGTCCCATAACATCTCACAGAAATCTCTCCACATCTTCCATGTCCAATCTATTGACAACTTTAAATACCCTTATCAGGTCATTGCCTCCATTTCTTCTCTTCTTTTAATGTTACACAGCCATAACAGTTGCTTTAATGATACCATGTTCATTATCGTGTTTGCAAAACTGAACATAATACAAAGTATGATTTGACCAGGGTCTTGCTCAAGTTTAACAAAATGTCAGTACTTCTGTATTCCAAGCTGCTCGAAACAAATCAAAATAAATAAATCATTATTAATTACTTTGATCTATAATGTTGCTCTTATTATAGTAGAGGAAGAATTAAAAGCAAAAGCACTGTATTTGAGATGCCCATAACAGAACATATCCACCCATTTGTCATTACCCTAATAAATGGTGCAACATTTGCAGTTGATTTATGCTGGTTTCTAAGTCTCAACACAAGCAAATAAACACTGCAGGAGGTTTTGCCCGAAGTTCACTCTGGCAAGAATGGGTAGTAACTAGTAAATGTTGATATAATTTCTTTAGGTGATTCGAGAAATTATGGGCATTTTGTATTTTCACAGATCTATTGTAATATTTCCTGTACAATATGTTACGGCCTAAGTAAGCTTTGAGTTTTTAAAATCAGCTTTCTGGTAAATTTATTTGTTCAGTGATTAATATAGGCTACCAATGTACTCTTGCATTGTTTAGTTAACTTATTTATTTCCTGTTTCACTTCTCTTGAAATCGTGTACTTCAAACTTTGCACTTTTCATGGTATAGTTTTTGTGACAGCCAACAAACTGAAATATTTCACCTTCATGTTTCTGCCTAAATTCATAAATTGAAATGGAACAAAGTACAATATCAAAACATTACAGGCAGTGACCAGGAGGTTTAGCTATGTGTTGCTAATGTGTGATGCCTCTTTCCACTGACATGAACAATTTACCATTACATATTAACATCTCTTTCAAATGTAACACTATTCACTGTGGTACTTGAACATACACTAGTATTATCTTTGTAGAGCATTGGCACCCTCAAAGAAAAGTATACATTTATATGTCTCCTCATGTATAAGTGTCTCCTAGTTTAATGAAACACAAGAATTAGAATATAGCATTCATATGATGGTTCCAAAGAACAGGTCATAGGCTGGGAATTCTGTGAATACTAACTCACCTCCTGATTTCCCAAAGCCTGTCCACCATCTACAAGGCACAAGTCAGGCATATGATGGAATACTGTGTCTGCACTTGCCTGCATGAGTGCAGCTGCAATAACACTCAAGAGCCTTGACACCATCCAGGACAAAGGATCCTGGATCCTAAACCTTCGACATTCACTCCCTCCACCATCTACAAGATCCACTACAACAATTCACCAAGGTTCTTCAGCAGCACTTTCCAAACCTGCGACCTCCATTGCCTGGAAGGACAGGACAGTGGCTGTATGAGAACACAATCATATGTATGCATTCCTCCAAACCATTCACCATCCTGAATTGGAACGGTATTGCTATTTTTTTCATGGTTGCTAGCTCAAACGTCTGGAACTCCCTTACGAATAGCAATGTGGGTGTACCTACAACATGTGAACACCAACAGTTGTAGAAGGCAGCTCACCACCATCTCTTCCAAAGGCAATTGCAGATGGGCAATAAATTCTGGTCTAACTAGTGAAGCCCACATCCCATGAAAGAAACAAGGAAAAGATCAGTGTTTCAAGGCTGTTCTGCCATTCAGAGATCTCATGGCTAAATTGTAGCACATCTCCATTTACTGTTTTTTCCATATTTCTTAATGTTACCTACAAACAAAATGAATTGCATGGATTTGGGTTCATTTCAGGTCACACTAATAAACTGACATTTTTTAAAATGTCACAATCTATTTCTCCCATTATTCGAAGCTCCAGAGCTGAATCAGTAAATGTTTCAACATGGAAACTAGCTCCTGCTGGAGTTTCAAAGTCATTGGTGTTTTTATTTCCATGCTATTGAAAGTGTATTCTCGGGAAATGCATATTCCAATATTCTCATTTCTTTTTTAAAGCATATTGCAAATGACAATGGAGCATATGTATTTCACCCATTTTTTGAGAAAAAAAGGAATACAGCATGACATGTGCACAGCTAGAAAACAAGAATGACTTTGGAGTTACATGACTTCTTTTTTAAATAAATTTTGGAACAAATCAGTACAATTTCCTATTTACATTTCTAAAATATTCTATTTAAACATCCATGTTACTTACAATTTTGACATAGATAAGTGCAATACTTTCCAATGTGCAGTTCCTACAGTTTCAAAGTAGAACTATTGCTAAATGTAATCTGTTAAATTCACAATGTCATTAGGACTTTGATAAGTAAAGTCGGCAGAGCATCTCTTAAAGTTAAAGCAAATTGGAAAGAAAAAGTGTTCTACTTGCAACACTTGGAATAACTTGAAAAAGTTTTAATTGTTCAGAAAAAAGTTGTACACTATATATGTTTTGTGTGGCTCAACAGATTCTTACTTTTGAGGTCTTTTCATTGCCACGGAGAAAAGACCAAAAAGTATTATTACCCTCCCCCATATACTGGGCAGAGTTCCCAGATTCCTGACTGATATAAATTACAGCAGTGATTGCAAGTTGCTGATGTAATTTAAGTAAGTGCTTTTAAACAATTGATGTAAGTTATTCTAGTGTTTGTTAATTTAACTTATTTTGAAGTACATGGTTAACATCACAGAAGTTTACTTTTTGGACTTTAACAAATGAAGTTTTACTCATTGCCCAAAAGCCAATAGTTCTGAAAAAGGGCAAAAGGCTGTGTCGTACACTGTTCGGACCATACTTAGAGTTCTGCATTTAGAAATATATTTAATAAATGCACATGGATAATGCTACATTAAATATTTGTGTGTAACTTGAGAATGATATTGTCACTTAGACATTCTTATCTTAAGATATAATGTATTATAAATTATTGTTAGGCATTTTCATAATTTTATTTATATTTATAAATAGTGCTTGGAATTTTATCAGATTAGTTCTGTCTTCCAGTCACTTGTTACATTCTATTGTGTTAGTGAGAATAGTAATATGATGTGCTTCAGTTGACTGGTTATGCTATATTAATAGTTAAAAATCAGTATTTGTGTGAACAGATGCATAATTCAGACGATTTATTAATCAAGGTTTAAATTACATGTGCACTACAGAAATATAGGCTTCATATTGACACTTACCTTTGCAAATTCGGCAGTGCTCAGCTTTATGTGGAAGTGGAATTCAACAACGAGAAGTCTTCTGCCAGATCGCAAACCAAAGCATTGAAGATTCTCACTGTAGTCAATCTACAAAACCTGTTTCAGTTCAGCACTGTCAAACTGGAGAATGTTCGCATTATAGCTGGCATGTAGAAGAATGGGAAAAAGTAAGTACAACAGCTGCAGTAGACAGCAAAAGAACTATTCAGAATAAACAAGAGAAAGGCACTCTTCCTGGCATGCAACCGTTGTACTTGAGGTGTGATTTGTAAACTAGGATCAGATGGCTGGCTTCATGTGGTTAAAAGGATGTTTGACATATGGCCAAGGAACTTAAAAGTTAGAGAAAAGAAAACTTCTGCCACATAGGAATTAGGGATAAGTGAAACGTTATATTACTTTAAATGTTATTTCACTGAAGGAACAAAGATTTACATATTTTTCAGTTATAATTGTCAACATTACAATTTTACAATAGCATGATAATTCTAACATAAAACGTTAGATTATTCATGTTTGTCTATTTATAAAACAGATTTGCTTTCAACATTTCAAACTGTACAACTTACAAACATGAATGTTGGGCAGTGATGAAAAATCTTAAATAAGTAGATCCTAGTAGTGAGGGTGTTTGAGAATATGACATATATTTATCATTTTTGACACTTACATAAGAAATAGCAATTCAACTCAAGGTAGGTCATAATGTAAAGCCCATTGTATGTTTACAAGTTGATTTTTATCTTCATTTTTAAATGAGCTTTTATCTCCCCCATTCTCTCCCCTCAGTCTCTTTTCACTCCCAGCATCTGGAATCAATTAAACAGCCCATTATGGCAGGCTGTGCTCAATGTGTCACATTGCTTTGTTAAAGTATTCCAGACTGAAAGCAAATTCATCCGTGCTCTGAACATTTGCAACATTTCACAGGCATATTTCCAAGGAAAGTCTTAAAAACAACTATGGTCACAAATTACTCTCTTTTTTGCTGGAAATGTATATTAAACTATTGCAGATGTGAAATATGCGCATGACAACATTCTTAGTGGAATTGTTGTGTTTCTGTCCCACTTACTTGAAAAAAGTGACATCCATATTATTAACTATAAAATGAATAAGTTGAAAAATATCACATAATGTTCATTTTATATAAAGCCAATGTTTTAGGAAAATGGAAAGAGCACAAGGCTTGCGTTGAATTGTAGCATAAGAAATTTCCAGCAGATTCATGCTTAATCTGTAATGAAATGATGTATAGAACTGTGTTTTAAAATTTTTAGAAATGGCACTAAGGTCAGAATAGCCTGACATGTAATGTGATTCTCAGTCTGTTTTTAATTTCACCATACTTAGAGTCTCTTTAGGAACAACCAACAACTGATGAACCTCTTGTTTTTAACAATTAAAAGCAAAAGATTGTAAGAAAATTATTTCCATAAAAGTTAGAAAGGTATGTCATTCTAATGTATCCCACCTCTTATATTTTGAACAAAAATATAACATTATTTATACTATTCATAGTTCATATATTTTATCTAAGTGACAGCAATTACTTGCATGTAAAGGAACATCTCTACATATTAGAATGACATTTATGGGATCAATATTCTTTTGTTTTAGACATCATGTAATAAATTACACTTTTCCTATATAGAAAGCAAAAGATGTATGTTTGTAAAAACATGTTAAGTTCCATGTATTGAATTTAATGGTAGAGGGATTAACCTGTTGACTGTCAGAAGAATGGAGGCTCCCTTGCCATGATTGTTTTCAGAACCTCAGTGTAATTCATTGTCCTTCTCTTGAAACTTCCGTGTTAGAGATCTCAGGTTTAAGAAGGGCCACTGGCCTGCAGTCCCTCCAGGACCAATGACCACTGATGAGAATATAGCAGATCCTTGAGATGGCTCTGCAGTGCAGGTCAATTGGTTTGACTCACTGGGGCCAATCAGGCAGCTCCTGGCAAGAGAGGGGAGGGAACATTAGTTTCATTAGGACGACCTTTGCTCCCACTGGGGGCCATTGCTGCTGGGAAGACCTTTGTGGACCAGAGTCTCTAATGATGAGGATCCCAGCCCACCCATCAGAACCCATAGGGAGTCTGTCAGGTTTTACTGGAAGACATCCCCACATGCTGTATAGTGGTTAGATTGAGTGAAAGGGGCTGGATCTGCTCTTTTTTTTTAGAAACAGAACTCAGGTGATGAGTTTCAGCTAGGCAGGCCATTGCCAGTTACAAAGGGGACTTACATTTACCAGCTCAATAGGAGATTAATTAGTGATTTCCCGTGGGCCTTAAAGAGGTTATTACAGCCACCAACTCCATTCCTCTCCTTGGACCCTATCTGATTGTGAATTATTATTAGATTATTTACAATTTCATGTCATTTTTGACATTTTGACGAGCTTCTGTCCGCATGTTCTCATCATCACCAAGACCATATACTTGCACCTCAGTTCATCGGCTGCTAAAACTCTCATCTAGACTTTAAGACCATCTGGTAAACCTACTTTTTAATAAAGTATTTGGTTCTTGGCCATAATATTGCTGTATATGGCATGGTATTGAACTTTTTTGATCATGCTCCCAAAAATCAGAATATTAAAAAAAATAAAACTTCAAATTATTGTTTTCCATTCCAATTTGATTTTTACTCTTTAAATTTACAATATTAAATGCATTTTCTAATTTCTTCTTTTTTTTTGGTATTGTGAGATTAAGGAATTAAGTTTAGATTTATCATCTTGAGTTGCATTTATATAATTCTTAAGACTTCCATGCATTTTGTTTAGGAAAATACAAATGCTATTCAAAGCAGTTATTGCAATATATATTAATGATTAGACAGCTTGATAATTAATTTAAATGTATAGAAACTCTTCTCACTAAAAGAATAATAGTTTATGTAATTTTTTCCCATAATCATATCCAGGAATAATCTTCTTTAATGCAAGGTAAGTCATTGACGTGGCCTTAACAATTTTCTTTCAGTTGTTAAAAATGAGTTAAAGTGGAATATATACATTTTCTCGCCCTTGCCTCTAGCCTACATAATCACAAAATTGCAATGGGCGATGGTTTCTCAGTCTAGTCTTCAAGTAAAGAAATATTTCCTAATTTCCACTTTGAATGTATTGAGAGCTATCTTGTAATTATTTCCAGTAAGTTTGGATTGTCCCAAACTTTCTTTTTCTTGCTCCATACTTCTAGTCCTTTTTATAGAATGGAGAGTAAAACTGCACACAGTACACTATGGTGCAGCCATGATCAAGGACTAAATAACATTAATATAATTTTTATGTTCTGAATTGTATTCCACTGGAAATACACGTAAGCTTTTGTTAATTGCCTTGTTGACATATCAGCCTTCTTTAATTATGTTTTGTTCATATGTAAATCTTCTACCACATTAAATTTCTTGTTATCTAAAACCCGAGTTAATATTTGCATTTTTCCTTCCAAAGTCCACCACCTCACATTCAGCAATGTTATTTCTTTGCCACTTAACTGCTAAGTCTACAAGTCTCCCAATGTCTTCTTGGATTATATCACATTCTTTCAAGTTACAATTTGGCATTATTTGTAAATTTGGGTTACTACATCCAGACCACTAATCCTTGTGAAATATGTCTTTCTACTTTCCTCCAAACTGAATTACAATCCATTACCCAAACATTCTGCTTTGCACTCTTCATCCAAATCACTATTCATTTACCTATTTTGCCCTTGATTAAATTTCATAATGAGCCTACTGTGTCGTACTTTATCAAATGCCTTTTGAAAATCCAAACATAAGATACTTACTATGTTAAACATGTTAACTCTTTCTATTACCTCTTCAGCGAATTCAATCAGGTTCATTCAGCATGATTTTTGGATGCCATGCTAGCTAATTTTTAAATCATATTTTTTAATCTCTCAATTTTCTTTTGTGTAGATTCTTATCATTAACTTAAACTGCATTGCACAGTAAGTCAAGGGCATCATCTGTTATCTGTCTAGGGGCTTGTACATTGTCAGTCAGCTATTTGGGGTAGTCAGTATCAGGGATCTGTACCACTACACTCTGGAGAGTAGGCCATAGTCAGTCTTACAGGCCCAGGGCAGGGCATTGTGGCATGTTAGTCAGGGAGCTATGCACAGATCTGTCAAGGATGTGGTCAGTCATCGGTCAGCATTATGTTAAACACAGAAAATGATGGAGAAAATCAGCAGATCAGGCAGCATCTGTGGAGAGAGAAACAGAATTAATGTTCCAGGTCCAATATGACTGTTCTTGTTCAGTCAGCCTGTCCATCTAAATTAGGCAGGATGTGGGCATGGTCAGTCTTTGGGGTTAGCACAAAACTCAATGAGGTTTGGCAGAGACTACTGCTGTGGTAGGGTAGTTGGAGGAGTCAATACAAGGGGGCAAATGATAATGCATAGCAGAACATGAGTTTTTGTGGAGAGGAATGTTGGTGGGTGGGGGGAGTGTGTGGAGAGTAATCATTGACTGTCACAATATTGATGGGTGTGTGTGTGCAGCAGAGTGTTTGGCATGACGAAGTTGTAGGTGACATACAGTTGCATTTTCTTTCTTTTCATTCGTTCATGGGGTGCAGGCATCACAGTCTAGAAGCCTATTTATTGGCCATCCCTGATTGCCCAGAGGGCAGTTAATGACAACACGGTTTTAAGATGGGATGATGCTCACGATCGGTAACCTGTGTATTTTAGTTCTTAAATAGCAATATGCATAAATATGTACTTGTGTTTGCAATGAAGTGTTGGCCAAGCCGCCTCTGTGCCCTGACAAGATTTTGTTTTGGTTCCCCTTCACATGATGAAAGGAAAATCCTGGCTGGCAGAAAGTCACATGGCTGGACTTTAAAAACTGGCAACAGTGCCAGGATACCAGTAGATCCCAGCAGTGGCGACTGCTTCTGCTTCTGGCAAGAGAGACGATAGGATGAGGGCAACATGGAGGCATGTTGCATGGATAATGAGGCAGGTTTTGGTAAATAGCATGAAAATCTGGCTAAGGCTCATGAAACTTGCCAAAATTGACACACAGCCAATTTCTGCTGAAATTCAGCTCTATTTCTTTTATTTGTTCTCTAGATGGGAGTGACACCAGCATGATTAAATGTATTGCCCATCACTTGTTGCCCTCTGTTGAACCTTCTGGAACAGCTTGTGTAATAATAACAAGACTCCCATAAAGGTGTTAGGTAAGGAGTTTGTGGGCGGCACGGTGGCACAGTGGTTAGCACTGCTGCCTCACAGCGCCAGAGACCCG
>NC_057727.1:39160716-39176438 GCF_004010195.1 Chiloscyllium plagiosum | reverse complement strand
GGGTCGGTGTGGACTTGTTGGGCCGAAGGGCCTGTTTCCACACTGTAATGTAATCTGATCTAATTTAGGGTATCAATCCAATGCTGATGGAACATCTAAGTCAGGATTGTGTGTGACTTTAAAGGGAACTTGTTCCAACAATATTTCTATTCTTCTTGTTCTAACTGGTGGGGAGGAAACCCTTGATTAAATAACCATGATGAATGAGTATAGTGCACATTATATATTCTGTAGCCAAGATGTGCCAGTGATAGAAGGATTAGATCTTCTAGTGGTATAATTGGTTCTGCAAGGTAATTGGTCCTTATTGTCTGTACACCTGGATCACCCCCACCTCTTGCTGCACGAACAAATAGTTGGGAAAAAAAACCCTAAATCTTTCATCCTGTGTATGAGAGAAATCATCCATGCTTGACTAATGATGGGCATGACTTGGAATTCAGTACTCAATTTCCTTTATATAACTCTAGGTAATACTACACAACATTTTCATCACAGAGCATATCAATGATTCTTGCTTATTTCCATGAATCCATTTTGAACAGCTGCAACTCCATGAGGAGCACAATATGAATGAATAAGCCAACAAGTATTGCATCACCTTTTTTTTGTTATAAATAGTCATTTGCAGTCAGAAGGAAATGAGGCCACTGTGCTCACTGATAGAATGTGCTCAATTTTCTTCTGTTTGCTGCTTCAGACTAAGAGGGCAGTAGGCCCCTTAAGCACCCTACTGACTGCATGTCAATTACTCTGGATTAGTTTTACACAGCTTTTCTCTGAACTGTGTTGCTTTCATCATTCGGAGTTGTACAAAATAAAGAGTTTAGCAGCACAGCATGCTCATTAACAAGAGTTACACACTGGTGATTTATCCTACTAGCTTCATTACCATTTTGCAGAACACAGATCAAACTAAATACTGTGCCATCAAATTTAATCAATTATATTCCAGGATTTTAAAAATAGCTTCCTAACAAAAGTATGCAGTAATCCAAAGAAATTTAAAGAAATATTCAAGAATATGTTTAGTGAGATTTGCATTTTTTTCCTTTTGTTTTCTTTCTTATTAAAAGATGTTCTGGTCAAGTTGGAATCATAAAACTGGAGTTTGGAGAACACCCTTCAGCCTATCTCAATAAGGGATGGGACTAGAAAAGAAAATGAGTAAATCAAACTATACCTCACTGTCTCGGTCTTAAGAGGGAAAAGCAGTCATAATTTAGATTCATTTCCTTGCCCCTTTGTCTGTGACACAGCCTAAAACAAAAATACTCTAAAAATGCTTTTGCGAAGTCCAGTGAAAACCATCTATAATTATTGTGACAGATGATTTTTTAAAAATCTTAATCCAAATGAATACCTGAGCTGAAATTGTGCATTTTTGTGTATCAAATTTTGATTCATTTGTTGCAGAAGCTGGGAGTTATATGTGGATGTAATTATTTGCTTAATGAAATCTTAATGTGGATGGTACTTTATGAGTATATTTGAGCTAAAAGCCAAACAAAATGCGATAACCAAAAGTCTGACAATTAATAGAATTTGGGTCTTTGGGCCTTCAGAGCATTGTTTTGCCTTCATAGAGAAGCCTATAAGAGACAAATTTGGGCCACCTGATTTGCAGGAAGTAACACTTCAGAAACTTCTGGAGGAGGTGCAGTTCGATTTAAGCAGAGTGCAGGAAATCAGTGTTGATTGCTATGGAATCAGAACAGCAATCCTGATCAACATGGCTCCAAAGGTTTCAAAGACCTATTTTGATCAGTGTTTATTCCAGAAACTTAATGTGTCTTTTTAAGGTTGTGTCACAGACAAAATTAACAAGGGGGTAAGTTTAAATTATGATTGCTTTTCTTCTCTTGACACTGTGTTATTGTTAATTTACTCATTTGCCTTCGTTACTCCCCTCTCTTAAATGTAGAATTATAGAATTCCTACAGTGTGGAAGCAGGCCATTCACCCCATTAAGTCCACACCAACCCACCAAAGATCATCCCACCTGGACCCTCCTCCCCCTACCCTGTAATCCCCATGGTTAATCCACCTAAACTGCACATCCCTGGACACTACTGGCAATTTAGCATGGCCAGTCCACCTAACTTACACATCTTTGGACTGCAGGGGTAAACCAGGAGGAAACCCATGCAGACACAGAAAGAATATACAAACTCCACACATCACTCGAGGGTAGATTTGAATCCAGATCCTTGGCACTGTGAGGCAGCAGTGCTAACAACTGAGCCACTGTGCCACCCTTAATCTCTTACAAAAATAGGCTGAAGAATGTTTCCCAACTCAGTTTATTAGATTCCAGTTTTTGAAATAAATCTGCAGAAATAACATTTAAGATAAAATCAAAGATTCTTTTGTGAATAAAATCTTTCAAGATGTTGGGAAATTGCTGTACTACTCCATTCATATACACAACCACTCAGGAAATTAAGGAGGACAGAAGCCGAGAGGAAATTGCAAGTTTTACAAAATCCAGAACGATTAAAAGTCAGTTGATTGAATTACATTTCCTGAAATTGTTCTCCAATGATAGTTTCCTTGGTAAGCTGGGCACAATAATTTCCCTTCATGCAGGCAAACTCAAAGGTGTCTTTCTAGGCAGCAACTTGAAGGTAGTGTCTTCAGGCAGACTCTAACTTAGCATGGAGTCCTAATCTTCCTCTGGAGATCAAACAGCAACTGACTTGAAATTCCAAAATTGTATATTTAAGCAATTTAACAAACTCATTATAAGGTATTGAGCTAAATGTAAAGATATTAGTGTTTATTTTGGCATTATCAGCATTATTAGCATTATTCTGATATTTTACTTTGTGTAGCTCTGGTTAGGATGTCTATGCAATGTTATTCCTTGAAAATCTTCTGGAAAGATTTTAATAGAGTCACACAGTGTGGAAAGAGGTCACTAGATTCATCACATCAGTGCCAGTCATCAAGCATCTGTTTACTCCCAATCCATTTTCTAGCACTTTGCCCAGAGGATTAAATGCTGAAGAATTAAATCGTGGTCATCTACTATTTTAATTGTTATACAGTTCTTGCTTCTACACACTTTCAGGCAGTGAGTTCCAGGTATCTGCACACTCTGGGTGAAAATCTTTTTCCTTATATGCTCTTTAAACATCCTGCCCCAAATCTTAAATCTTTGGCCCTGGTTTTTAACTGTCTACTAAGGATAAAAAAGTTTTTCCTATCTACTCAATCCATGCCCCTGATAGTTTTGTAGATCTGAATCAAGTTCCATTTCAGCCTTCTCTGTTCTAAGGAAAACAAATCCAGCCTATCTTATCTCTTTTCAAATCTGAAACGCTACAGTCCAGGCAACATTAGTCAATCTCTTCTGTACCTTCTCCAGTATCATCATAACCTTCCTATAGTGTTGTAACCTGAATTGTACATGGTTCTACAGCTGTGTCTTAATTAATGTTGCACACATTTCCATCAAAACTTCCTTAGTCTTGTATTCAATGCCTCAAGCAAGTATCCCATATGCCTTCTTCACCACCTTATCTACCAATGCTGCTGCCTTCAATGATCTGTGGACAACAAATGGAATAAATTTAGTGCTGTAAATGCCTGTAGAAGTTTTTCTTTTAATTCACCGATGAAGTGTGGACTTTGTTGGCTGGGCCATCTTCGCCCATCCCATTTGACCTTAAGAAGGTGATGGTGAGCAGGTTTCTTAAACTGCTGGAGTCCATTTGGTATAGGTACACCTACAACAGTGTTGGGGATTTCAGGATTTGGATTCTGACCTAGCAACAGTGAAGGAATGACAATATATTTCAAATTCAGAATAACAAGCAGTTTGGAGTGGTTCTTGCAGGTGGTAGGACTTCCTGTATATTTATTGCCAATGTCCTTCTAGGTGTAATAATCATGGATTTGGGAGGTGCTGTCAAAGCAGCCTTGTTGAATTTCTGATGTCTATACTGCTGCTACTGTATGTCGATTGTGGAGGGAATGAATGTTTGTGATATGGTTTCAGTCAAGTGAGCTGCTTTATCCTAGATGGCAATGCCATTGTATGTCATAGGGTGATGCGGGGCCAGAAAAGCTAGAATTTGGCCATAAACTTCATGGTAATAATGTGCAAACTCTGCAGCTTCTGCATGCTAAGGTATTCAATTTAAGATGGCATACTTAGCCAATGGTAGCCTCAAATAATTACTGGAGATTGAGGGAAGATGCTGCCAGTATCTCTTAAATACACAGTAGAATTTGGAGGAGCACTCCTATTAATCACAAGAACATTTTAAAATATTTTAGTGTCGTAGAGTCATACAGCACAGAAACAGACTCATCGGTCCAACTCATCCATGCAGATCAGGTATCTTAAACTGAACTAGTCCCATTTGCCTGCGTTTCGCTCATACTTACTTCACTTTTTGTTAGAAAATGGAAGTCTTGTTGAACTGACATTATGAGATATACAATAGGGTTACTTTATAAACCTTACAATTTCGCAATTAAATATATACAGTTCAATTCTGTACCAAATAACGTTTCAAATTGACTGGATATTGTTACTCTATAATATTGTGTTCTTTATATTCTGTATTTTCAGAATTTTCAGCAGTTTCTATGAAATGAAATCATAAACTGTTTCAGTGTTATTCTTACACTTTGCACTTTGTTTCCTAAAGCATTGACCATTAGTACATTTAATATCTCTTTAAATAAGATTATGTGATGCATTAACAGAAGGTAAAGTTTTATTCTCATAAGTTATACATATATTATCCTGTAACATTATTTATCATCCTTTATGTGGTGGTCTTAGAAGACTGTGTGTAATAGGAAAATGGGTGTTTGCATTTCTCATGAAAAACAAAATTGCTTGGCAACTGGTAGTACTAGAAAGAGGTATTCTGTCCTCCTCAATAATTGATTCCTGTATTTTTTTTTGTTGGCTGAACCATAATGTAATGTTGGAGATGGACATAACAATGCACTGGTCTCTTGGTTGCTTTAGTTGTGTTTGAACACATATAGGGAACCAGTGGTGTAGGAGCAGTATGATGAATACACAAATGAGAATATTCACCAGAACCACCAGATGCATCCTGAACTGCTTCATCTTTAACTCTTTTACAAGGAAGAATCTGGCATTAAAAGATGCCCACATTTGGCTCATTGTACTGCTTACATCAGCAAATGCAGATTATATTAGTATTTACACTATCATAATACAGGCTATGGAGATATTGAATTAATACTTCGTTTAGTATAAAGTAATCATCTGGAAAACATAGTCTAGAATATCATCTAGAATATAGTTAGTGCTACTTAAAGCTGGGTAGTGAATATGGAAATAATTGGCTGATATGACTAAGTGATGGTATAAATACGCAATTACAAACATACTTCAATTGTATCAAAGTCATTCAGCATTAATTTTTTTAAAATCTAAATTTTGCTTCTGGCTATATGTCCTATGATCTAACAAATATATGAAACTATCCAGAAATATGAAATAAGCTATCTGCATGAGCAAATATGGGTTTTCTAATCAGCCAGAAATGGAATATTGAAGGCTAAAAGAAATAATGGATTTTGTGTATCCTCTGTTTTCGACAGGAGAGAGACCCACAAAATAAGGTAGAGCCAACTTTCTTCCCATTGCAACTCTAACATACCTCCAAGATATACAGGGCTGCCTGATGCCAAAGTCAGTAGCCCATTCCATATATGTAAATAAATAATGAAGAGTGATTTGAGCTTGTTAACAGTGCTTAACTAGTGATGAGTAACCATTTCATTGGTAGTGTTTCAGTGGTAGAAACTTAAGTTTACCTAGTGATCGATGAACAATTTAGTTGAACATATTTGTAATACTTAAATATGATGTAGTTTCCTAATAATTTAACAAATCAAATGGCCAACTTATTGTTTTTAGAATATTCATGTACTATAGACAATTGTAATGTATTTACAGCACAGAAACCAACTATTTGACCCAACAAATCCATGCAGATAGTTGATTATACTGACAAATGCCTCATCCTACCCATCTTCATCCAACTCTATCAGCATTTTCTTCTGATTCTTTCTCTTTGCTTTGCTAATGTACTATTGACCTCAAACACTCCTTGCAGTACCAAATTCTACAATCACATCATTCTCTGGGTAAAGAAGCATTTTTCGTGAATTCTCTATTGGATATATTAATGACTATGGCTGTTAGTTTTCTGTTTCTTGTCTTTCATAATGCTATCAGGTCACTCTTAAGATTTCTCATTTCTAATCAGATATTAAAAGATGGTAACATGATCAAATAAAATATTATTTTTGTCTGCTTCTTTTACAGTGTAGCAAGACATGTGGTACTGGAACAAGGCATCGCCAAGTGACTTGTATCAATCAGAATTCACAAGAAGTCCATAGTTTTGAATGTGATGCAAAGAAAAGACCATCAGATGTGGAGCAGTGCAATACTCAACCTTGTGAATATATATGGATCACAGGAGAGTGGTCTGAGGTAAATGAAAATTTAAATTAATTCATACATTTGAAAAACTCACAAATAGGATCTTTTAACTGCAGGATTTACCAATGAAACAGATGCCAATGTTAATAATTCTCATAAAATGAATTATAAAATTTTGTGGAAAAATTAACTATCTCAAACTCAATGTTTAACCTGAAGTTACCACTGAAATGTTGATGACGTATTTTATTGCAACTGATATCCAATATCAACTAACTTTCAAGGGCAATTAGGAATGGGCAATAAATGTTGGCCTAGCCAAGCATGCCCACATTCTGTGAATCAATAAAAAATAAATAAATGTATCTAGATTTGTTATTCATACAGTAGAAAGCAATTCAAAATTGTTTTTAATATTACTGGATTAGGAACTCTTGTGCTACATTTTTCATCCTTTTTCAGCTTACTCTAATTTACCTTGTCATTGTTTGGATTTAGTTCCCCTGTTGCCATGGAGCCAATTGCCTTACAGATCAGGAAATGTTATTTGATAACCAAATGCAGTTTTGAGCATCACATGATAGAAGAGCAGGAATTATTTTAGTTTTGATGTTGATGCATAATGGACAATACCAAATCCTGTTTCACTTATACATATTGCTCAATTCAACTTTCCACTGAAGTTCATCAGCAGCCAATTGTATATATTGGAGATGTATTTGATTTAGAGCTATTGGAAATCCCTAATTTCCTTAGACATCATCACTGAAAGTTAAAATAACTATCAAAACATAACAGACATTGAAGCTGCATAGCATGAATTCACTAAGATTATGCTTTCATTGCAAAAAAATAGTGTTAAATCAGTTGAAGTACTGCATTTATTTCCATTGTAGCAGAAAGACAAAGAGAGAATTGAATAAAATGGCAATGACAAAGTCAGAAATTGCTGGAGAAACTCAGCAGGTCTAGCAGCTTCTGTGGAGAAAAAGCAGAGTTAATGTTTTGGGTACACTGACCCTTCTTGAGAAAGGCAATGAGTTTTATAAGATTGGATTAACATTTTTTTTAAATCCACACTAGTTCTGAAGGAGTAATTTTACATTTACTGAATGCAAAATTTCTTCATTATGATAAGTTTCATATACTTTAAGTATGATTTTAAAGCTTCCTTGAATATTTTAGATTCTTCCATAAACACATAAGTATATCCCAATCATCTATTTTGCTATTTGTAAAATTTAAAAATTGAAAATGAAAGAATTAAGTGGGATTTACATCCCCATTTCCTGTTTGTGAGCATAATTCTATGTGATTGGCTGCTATCCTACTTAATGACATCACTGCTGTTGAACATCTGCAGATGTTCAGCTTGGCACCAGTTTCAAACTTACCTTGGACAAGAACATAAAAACTAGGAGCAGGAGTAGGCCATCTGGACCTTTGAGCCTGCTCTGCCACTCAATAAGATTATGGCTGATCTTTTCATAGTCTCACCTCCACTTACTTGCCCTCTCACCATAACCCTTAATTCCTTTATTGTTCAAAAAATTATCTATCCTAGCTTTAAAAACATCCACAGGACAGGGAATTCCATAGATTTGCAACTGTCTGGGTGAAGAAATTCCTACTCAATTCACTCTGAAATCTGCTCCTCCTAATCTTGAGGCTATGCCCTCTTGTCCTAGTTTCACCTGCCAGTGGAAACATCCTCTTGATTTCTATCTTATCTATTCCCTTCATAATTTTATATGTTTTGATAAGAACCCCCTCATTCTTCTAAATTCCAATGAATATCATCCCAGTCTACTCAGTCACTCCTCTCGAGTCAACCCTCTCATTCCGGAATCAACCTAGTGAACTTCGTCTGCCTCCCTTCTAGTGCCAGTACATCCTTTCTCAAGTAAGGCCACCAACACTACACACAGTCCTCCAGGTGTGGCCTCACCAGAACACTGTACAGCTGCAATTTAACCTCTTTGCTTTTAAACTCAAATGTTTTAGCAATGAAGGACAAAATTCCATTTGCCTTCTTAATTACCTACTGCACCTGCAGACCAACCTTCTTTGATACATGCACAAGAACACCCAGGTCTCTCTGCACAGCAGCGTGCTGCAATTTCTTTACCATACAAGTAATTGTCCTTTTTACTGTTATTCCTACTGAAATGAATGACTCCACATTTATTAACATAGTACTCCACCTGCCAGACCTTTGCCCACTCACTTAAACTATTTCCCTTTGCAAAGTTTCACAGTCCTCTGCACACTTTGCTCTACCTCTCATCTTAGTGTCATCCACACATTTTAACACACTACACATGGTCCCCAACTCCAAATCATCTATGTAATTGTAAATAATTGCATTCCCAACACTGATCTCTGAGGCACACTACTAGTCACTGATTGCCAACCAGATTAGCACTAACTTATTCCCACTCTTTGCTTTCTGTTGGTTAACCAATCCTCTATCTATGCTAATACATTGCCCATAATGCCTTGCAGCCTTTTGTGCGGCAACTTGTCGAATGCCTTTTGGAAATCTAATTCACCACATCTCCTACGTCCCCGTTTTTCACTGTGTTCATAATGTCTTCATAGAATTCCAAAAGATTTGAAACCTTCATGAACCATCTGCTCAATGGGACAGTTTCTATCTAGATGGCTTCCTATATTTTTCTTGATAATTTTCCCCACTACAGAAGTTAAGGTAACTGATCTATAATTTCCCATCTATTGTCTACCTCCCTTTTAAAACAGTGGCATCACTATTGCTGCTTTCTAATCTTCTGGAACTGCCCACAGTCCAGGAAATTTTGGAAAATTGCCACAAGTGCATTCGCTATTTCTCCCGCCAACTCTTTTAGTACCCTGGGATACATTCCATCAAGACCAGGAAACTTGTCTATCTTTAGCTCCATTAGCTTGCCCAACCTTTTTCAAGATAATGATTGTTCCACATCCTCACCTACCTTCATCTGTTTGTCAATTACTGGTATGTTATTCATGTGTTCCACTGTGAAGACTGACACAAAATACCTATTCAATGTCTCGGCCATTTCCTCATATCCATTACTAAATCCCCCTTCTCATCCTCTAAAGGACCAATGTTTACTTTAGCCACTCTTTTTTGTTTTATATATTGATTGAAACTTTTGCTATCTGTCTTTATATTCTGAGCTAGTTTTTTTTTCTCATATTCTATATTACTTTTCTTTACAGCTCTTTTTGTGTCTTTCTGTTGATCTTTGAAAATTTCCCAGTCTTCTAGTTTCCCACTGATCTTGGCCACTTTGTATGCCTTCTCTTTCAATTTGATAGCCTCCCTGATTTCCTTAGACATCCATGGCAGACGACCCCTTTTTCTACAGTTCTTCCTTTTTACTGGAGTATACTTTAGCTGAGCACTTTGAAAAATTGCTTGGAAAGTCCTCCACTGTTGGTCGTCTGTCCCACCATAAAGTCTTTGTTTCCAGTCTACTTTAGCCAACTCCTCCCTCATCCTATTGTAGTCTCCCTTGTTTCAGCACAGGGCCTTGGTGTTGGATTTTATCTTCACACTTTCCATCTGTATTCTCAATTGAATCATACAATGTGACTCCTTTCAAGAGAGCTCCTAACTATCCCACCATTAATTATTCCTGTCTCATTACACAGGCGAGATCTAGAATAGCTTGCTCCCTCGTTGGTTCCATTGCATACTGTTCAAGAAAACTATCGTGAATACATTCAATGAACTCCTCCTCAAGGCTACCTTGACTGACCTGGTTTGACCAATTGACATGTAGTTTAAGATCTCCCATGATAATTTCCGTACCATTTTTGTGGCATTAGTTATTTCTTTGTTTATTATCTGTCTGAATGTGATATTATTATTTGGTGGCCTATAGACTACACATAACAGTGACTTTTTCTTCTTAGAATTTCTAATTTCCAGCCAAATTGATTCAACCTTATTCTCCTACATCATCTCTAATCACCGCCCTGATGTCGTCTTTGAAGATCAGAGCTACACCACCTCCCTCACCTCCCCATCTGTCCTCCGAATAGTCTGATACCCCTGGATATTTAGCTCCCAGTCGTGACCATCCTGCAACCATGTCTCCACATTGGCTACTAAGTCATATTCATTGGTGATGATTTGTGTCATTAATTCATCCATCTTGTTATGAATACTACGAGCATTCAGGTAAAGTGCCCTTATGCTCGTCTTTGTATCCTCTTCATGAATTCCAACATCTCCAATAATAATATCTCCTGAGTTACCCTTCCTTTTTACTTCTTTCGTAGCCTGCCATTGTAGTTAAACCCTCCTGCATAAGTGCTAACCTGCTGCTTTCCTTTTTATTTACCACCATACTTCCTCTCATTATCCCCTTCCCTTCCCCCAACGTTTAGAGTCCTAGTGACCACCCTATTTATCCTTTTCACTAGAACCCTAGTTCCAGATTGGTTCATGTGGAGACCGTCCCATCAGTACAGATCCCTCCTGTTCCAAAACTGATGCCAAGGCCCCATAAAATGGAACCCATCTTTTCCACACAAAAGATGTTTACTTTCCTAATTTTCTTATCCGTAAGCCAATTTGCATGTGGCTCGGGTCGTAATCTGGAGATTATAACCCTTGAGGACCTGTTCCTTAATTTCATTCCCAATGCTTGATAATCCCCAAACTGGTCCTCTTTCCTAGCTTGCCGACGTTGTTTGTCCCAAAGTGGACCACAACAACTGGATCTTCCTCATCCCGCTCGAATATCCTTTCAAGCTGGCCAGAGATGTCCTGCACCCTGGCACTGGGCAGGCAACACACCATGTGGGACTCAGAATTGGCTAGCAAAGGATACTATCTATCCCCCTAATTATAGAATCTCTTACAATTACCACTTGTCGTTTTGCTCCGCCTCTTGAATGACCTTGGTGTTGCAGTCAGCTGGCTCATCGTCACTGCAGCCCTTTTCCTCATCCACACAGTGAGCAAGTACCTCATACCTGTTGGACAAGGTCAAGAGCTGAGGCTCCTCTGTTCCTGAACTGAGGATCCCCCTATCTGCCTCACTTGCAGTCACACCCTACTGTCCATGATCACTGATTGACTTTAAAGTACTTAATCTGCCACGTGTGACTGCCATCTAAAACAAAACTTTCAGGTACCTCTCTTGCCACATATGTCACTAAATCTTTGTGGAGCAGCTCTCTTCAAAGTCAGCAATGAACACAAATGTCTCTCTGCCAGCTACAAAGGCCAGGTGATAATATGCACTTGGAGATAGGGGAATGAGCGCATAAACCCTGACCCGTTTGTTTAAATTCATTTTATCAGATTGCTTTGAAGTTCTAGTATAGTTAAGATTTTAAATAAATCCAAAGAACATCAAACAAGATTTGAAATATCACACTTTAGAGCCAAATAATCCACGCAGTAAAAGTAGGTTTCAAACACAATAATCATTAATTATGGATTAATATGTATCTGTGAACAAACCAATTTGTGGAATACTAGTTATTTTTAAATTGCTTTCCTGTCATATGCTTGCGAATGAACCAGCCTTCTAGTAAATCCTCCAAAAGCATTCTTAATCCAGAATTGTGAATATAAGAATCAACACGAGTAAAATCACAAACATGAACCCATATCCTACCTCATGATAAAGTAATGAAATAGAGTACATCAGTGTTCTGTCAGCATGCTACTTTCTAAATTTCTTACTTCTATTGCGATGTAAAAGCTATTCTTGTGGTGTGAAATTACAATGGAATTTCTCACATTTTTGATTCCAAAACAACATTACATTAGAAAAGAAAATCAGATTAATAATTTGACTTTATTTTCAGTGCTCAGTTACTTGTGGAAATGGCTACCAGCAAAGACTTGTTTCCTGCAGTGAGGTTTATAATGGTAAGGACCCCTATGAATACGGCTACTATCATCAGATAACAACTAACTGCCCTGGGACACAACCGCCAAACATCCGTGCCTGCTCTCTTGGTGAATGTCATGTAACTGCCTCATGGAGGGTTGGAAATTGGGGAAGTGTAAGTTCATTTCAAAACTTTTCAGGACACAAGCTGTAAACCTGAGCAATCACACTGTATTTAATTTGATGCAAACTTAATAGTGTTTTATATTAATGTTTGCTTAATGCGTTGTATCGGAATTTTACAAAGTATGTCTGTCGAATCACAATGAGGCGTCTGGGGTTAATCGTAATTCAATTTACAAGGCAGTGAATCCTATTGTATATAGAGTTCTAAGTTATATAGCCTAGTTACATTTTTCTGGTGCCTAGTAAAATTATTTTTGCAACATAAATGTTAGATACTAACAAGGAATAACATTCTTAATCTACAGATAAAAAGTTTCCATTTATAATGACATTTCTATCTCTAATAAATTTTCTCTTAGTGGGAGTTCTCAATTGCCTTTGAAAATATGATTAGCATGTGTTTTATCAAAGAATGTTTGAGAGGTTGAGTTACATTACAGTTTTACTTTCCCTTGTCATGACATGACAATAATAAAGGATCATTTCAGTTAAAATGTCATTTATGGTGACAGTTAAAGGTTATATTAAATTCAAAATAATATCCATATATAACCATCAGATCAATATATCCATATCAATAATGTAACATAAATGTACTGGTTTAATCACAATGGCAACTTATATTCACTTTACATTTAGTGCTATTAATTTCCTTTTTCTTGTCAATTCTCTTGGAAGTGTTCAGTGACTTGTGGAATAGGAATCATGCAACGCTCAGTACACTGTTTGACAAATGATGGACATTTAAGCAACTTGTGTAGTTTAGAGCTCAAGCCTGAAGAGAGGAGATCATGCCAGAATGGAAAATGTAAGCATTTGGAATATTAAGTTCACTTTCACATCACCATAAAATATTGCCATCTGTTTTCTGTTAACAAAATATGTTCCTAATTAGTCAGAAGTACATTTTCTAAATTCTAATGGAAAACATATTTTGCATGTAGGTGAATTTCCAGAAAGCTGTAGAGATGTGCAAAGGTTGAAAGGGTTCATGGAGGATGGTGATCATGTTCTTAATATCCAAGGAAAACAAGTGAAGGTACATGATTGTATTGTTTGACATGGGAAATGTTAGTTTTTCATAAAAATGTCGTGTTTCTTTGTTTAATTTATTGCATTCTTGCGTCAAAGCATTTTTGTCATTGCAGATATATTGTGTCGGCATGCTATCAGATAATCCAAGAGAGTACATCACACTGGCAAGCGGTGATGCAGAAAATTTCTCTGAAGTTTATGGTTACAGGTATAGAAAGATAAAATATGATTGTGCTGACATTTTGTTCACTTTACATGTAGTAATTTTGTAAAATATTTTAAATATGTATTAAACTTCGTTTGATTTAGATTGCACAATCCTGCTGAATGCCCATATAATGGAAGTAGAAGAGATGACTGTCTGTGCAGAAGAGATTATCTGGCTGCAGGTTTCTCTACATTCAGCAAAGTAAGGTTGGACGTCAACACTTTGCAAATAATAAGTGAGTAAAATCTTGCATCCACTTGTGTTTAATTGAACCATATTGGTACATTATCCCCTCTCTTTGAAACTCACATCGGAATCAAACAATGAGTTTAATGGACAAGTGAAAAAGAATGTATACATTTTGTTTTATTTCAGGGGAAATTTTAATCTTGTCCATCCAACAGGAAGTACAAATTTCTCCAGAAGCTTTAACGTTCAATACTTTTTCCTTCCTACAGTTTTCAATTTTAACGTGTACTTCTGAGTAAGCAGAAATTATGTTAGAAAGTTCCTTCTTTAAGTACGTAGAATGGGCTCCAATAATATAACTGGGGCTAAGCTGTGTTTTTTTTTGTGCCAGTCTTCTGAACAATTGAAGCCATGAGATAAAATGCTAGGGCTAAAAGCAGCTGAGAGAACTATATTTTTATTTGTTAAAAGGTCTATCCTAATGGTGCTTGAAGGAATACCATCAAACACAATATATTCAAATCCTTTAATTGATGTTGTACCATACATATGAAATAAAATGGATTATTGCTTTGGAATGTCTGCAGCAGTCTAAGGCTGTCCTCACTAGGGACATTTCTCTAAAGTATTGCATAATTCTATTGATACCTTGAAGTAGAACTAAATCTGAGTCCAGCTTGGTAGGACCTTGTATAAGTTGAGGCTAGAACTGGATTCGCAGGTAGGACACTGGCATGAGCACATCTATGAGGTAATTAAGCTGAGCAAGAACACATTTGCCTCTTGTTGCCTTACCACATTCCTTATACACATTTTTTCCACTTTCATACCACCGTTTCCCAGCCTTACTTTTCCTGCCTGCGCCCTACTGCTGTGATTGTATACTTTGTTCTCTGTCTGCTTCTCCCATGCTGCATTTCCAGTAGCATGTCTATCCCATTGCTTTTGGCTTGTTTGGACCCCAGTTCGTTATGACAGAACATGTACCAAGATGGCCCACTTGACTCTTACAGATGGGTTCATTCAAGTTTCTAGGAGAAAGTGAGGTCTGCAGATGCTGGAGATCAAAGTTGAAACTTTATTGCTGGAACAGCACAGCAGGTCAGGCAGCATCCAGGGGACAGGAGATTCGACGTTTCGGGCACAGGCCCTTCTTCACCCTGCTCTATGAAGGATGTTACTAAATTGGAGAGGGTTCAGTAAAGATTTACCAGGATGTTGTCAGAGGTGGAGGGTTTGCGTTATAAAACAGGCAGGATAGGCTGGGAACGTTTTGACTGAGCGTAGGAGATTGAGGGGTGACCGTTTGGAGGTTTATAAAATCATGAGGGGCATAGATAAGATGAATAGCAAAGGTCTTTTCCTTAGGGTGGTGGAGTTCAAAATTACGCACCATATTTTTAAGATGAAGAAGGTTTAAAAAGGACATATTAAGCAATTTATTTCTGAATACAGAGAGCGGCTCATGTGCGGAATGAACTTGATTAGATTAGATTAGATTCCCCACAGTACAGAAACAGGCCAACAAGGTCACACCATCCTCAGAAGAGTAACCCACCCAGACCCATTCCCCTACATTTACCCCTGACTAATGTACCTAACACTATGGACAATTTACCATGCCCAATTCACCTGACCTGCCCACCTTTGGATAGTGGGAGGAAACTCGAGCACCCAGAGGAAACCCACGGAGACACAGGGACAATGTGCAAGCTCCACACAGACAGTCACCCAAGGTGGGAATCGAATCCGGGTCCCTGGTGCTATGAGGCAGCAGTGCTAACCACTGAGCCACCATACC
>NC_057727.1:39111427-39159496 GCF_004010195.1 Chiloscyllium plagiosum | reverse complement strand
ACCAACCCCACCAACCTGTGGCACAGCATTTCAACTCCCCCTCCCACTCCACCGAGGATATGCAGGTCATTGGACTCATCCACCGCCAAACCACAACAACGCGACGGTCGGAGGAGGAGCGTCTTATCTTCCGACTGGGAACCCTCCAACCGCAGGGGATGAACTTGGACTTCACCAGTTTCTTCATCCCCCTCCCCCCCCCTTGTCTCAGCCGGATCCCTCCCGCCCGGCACCGCCTTCCTGGCCTGCAGTCTTCTTCTTGACCTCTCCGCCTCCATCCTACTCCGACCTATCACCCTCACCTTGACCTCTTTCCACCTATCACATTTCCAACGCCCCTCCTCCAAGTCCCTCCTCCCTACCTTTTATCTTCTCCTGCTGAACACTCTCTGCTCATTCCTGAAGAAGGGCCTGTGCCCGAAACGTCGAATCTCCTGTTCCCTGGATGCTGCCTGACCTGCTGTGCTGTTCCAGCAATAAAGTTTCAACCTCATTCAAGTTTCTCACATGTCAGGGAGTTGGCATTGCTCAGATTGGATCTGAGATTTATTACTTAGATTGCATCGTAACCTAAAACATTATGTAAATATTGAGGGATCATGGCTGATTAGTTGAAGCACTGATTAAGGCTCATTTAATTCAGTTACACAGATTTGAATCTCGGTGTTGTCACATGCTACTACTATTCGAATTTGAAGTGTAGTTCTAAAACAAAAATAATTACTATAATCCATTAACATTTTACCAATATGGTGGGAATTATAAATTCTCCATTGGGCAAAACAGCTCAGCCATGAAGTTAACATGGAAGAGCCCCAATTCCCATTCCATTTGCAGTAACTTACAAATTTAAAGTAATTGTTTTCTATGCAGATTGAGGTATCTGATGGAGTTACCAAAGAGTTTCATGCATAAGTACGAAATGCAATCCTGTGCCAGAGTGAAAGTTAACAGCACAATCAGATGGGGAGTTGGGAAGGGGTATAGCAATATCAATTTGAACTGAAGATGTTTGCTAAGAAAACATGCGAAAATGTCACTTGCCACTTATCAAAAAAGGGAGTTTTCAGTTGAATGGGGTCAGGGAATCAGAGATGTAGGTGGAGAATAACAACAAATAATGAGATTTCACAATATGATTCTGTGATATTTATTGTAAAAGATATTGAAGGAACTTTGGCGAGAAGTTGCATTACTGCTATTACTGTGCATTGGTGGTATAGTGCGTATACGATGTATACAATGTCAATCAAGCAGGTCGCTTTCACTAGATGACATGAATCCTTCTGGAATAGTGCTGGAGCTGCTGTCTTCCTTGTAAATGGGGAATAATCATCACACTTTTGACTAGCGCCTTGTAGATGATGGATAGATTTTGGGAAGTTTGGACATGAAGTTAATGATGTTGGATTCAGTGATTGTGAAGATGATTGTGAATGTCAAGAGAAGATGGTTACATTTACTCTAATTGGAGACGATCATTATCTGACTCTTAATGTGGCACAATGTTACTTGCCACTTAGCAAGCCTGATGTTATCTAAGTCTTGCTGCATGCGAGCACAAACTGCTCTGCATTATCTGAGAATTTATGATTGGAACTAAACACTGTGCAATTAGCAGTGAACGTCCCACTTAGGTCATTGATAAAACAGCTGAAGGTGGTTGGGCCTAGGACATGATCCCGAGGAACTCCTGCAGCAAGTTTTTGAATATTTCTCGTAGATGAGAATGAAATTTTTTTTTTCTGTAGCTGAGAAGCTTAAAGGAAGGTGTTAAAAGTATGCTGGCTGCTGCAACACTAAATTTAATGGATATGGGATTCTGCTTGTCAATTTTCTACAGGAGATTCTGTATTCAGAATTCATTAGATCTTTAATATCATGCTGATTGTTCACTGCACAATAATGTACACTCGATGAAAAGTGTGCGATAAATGGTCACAGATTAATTAATTTTGCTGGATTGAAACAAATGGTGAAGAGAAAGCTATTCCCAAAAATGTAAATGGGAGGATGTAAAAGTAATTGACTGATTGTTTAAAAAAATCCTTAGAAAAATAAATTGTGACAGTTCCAGAACAGAAATGTTCCAGTGTGTACTATGTTTTACAACGTATGGAGATTTATTCACTCTAGTTTGTTTAGAAATTCTGGTTGTACATATATACTCATTTAAATAAAAGAGAAAGGATTCTGTTATTTGTACATTCATTATGTACAGATGGTGAACATTAACTGGAATTTACTTGTGCCACTATAAATAGGAACAAATTGAAACTGTGATTGTTGGATGAGGAGGTGCAAGTGTGTAACGAGCATCTCTGGAAATAAATGCTATCCAATTCCATCCTTCACCATCTGGCTTTCTGTATTAAAATACTGATGTTATATTCTTTTTTGCAAAACCTTGTTTGAGAAGATCATGGTTTAAAGAGGATTTACAGGTCAGCATGTGACAAATTGACGCTGACTCTGTATAAGATTCTCCTACCAGTACTCCTGTTTAGTGAGCCGGTATACTGTTACCATTGTTCTATAGAATGTCACCTAGTTGGAAGACAAATATCTTCAAGTATGAATTTTCTTAACACAGAAGTGTAAGCTCTCCCAAGTAAATATCTCAGATGATGTAATACTAGCTCATTGAGCACAGAACTGCATGGTCTGCATTAGTTCATCAAATCTCCTCCAACATCACCTTCCAAACCCACAACTTCTACCACTGAGAAGGGTGAGGGTAGCAGATGTATAAGAACACCATAAGCTATGAGTTTTCCTTGAACTGAGACGCCATCCTTCATTGTTGCAGGGCCAAAACCCTGGCATTCCCTGACAAACAGTATTATGGGTATCCCTCCACCCCAAAGACTGCAGCAGTTCAAGAAGGCAGCTCACTACCACCTTCTCCAGGGCATATATTGATAGGTGATAACTGCTGACCTGGGCAGCAGCACCCTCATCACATGAATGAATTTTTTAAAAAATGTACCATTTCAAACTGCTCTATACCAAGTAAGCTGATGTCAGTGCTGCTAAAATTGTCAGTGGGTCCCATAGCAGGCAAAAATAAGCCAGATTATTGCTTCTGTTAAGGATTCAACAACTAAGTGGAAACTTTAATATGAATGGAGGGATACAACTGGGTTATTTTATGTTCTTTCATTCCCCACCTTGACCAAACAACAAGTTAACCCTTCAGCAAAGGTTTCCCCCAACTGGAAGTGAATCTGTTACCTCACAGAGACCTCCGTCCCTTTTTCTGGGTCAGGGTTATTTGAGGTTTCAGGGATGGCTACCAGCAGTTGAACTGGTGATCCAATGGATAAAGGAAGTGTGCTATTATGGTACAACACTTGAGGGAGCAGCTGAAATAGTTTTAATTAAATGAAGTATACAGAGATTTCTCACTAGATTAAAAAGGCAGAATGATTAAGAATCTGCTAAACCATACCAACATTTTGTGAGTTGCTGTGAATGTTTTGACCTGCCTCCCACTGTCATAGAAATTCACAGACTTTTATCCCAGATGGTACTCTTTTAGATTGGTTAGAAGGCACAGAATGGGAGAAAACTCTAAACCCTGCTGCTCCCTTCTATTTAACTTATTTTTCTAATCAGCTTACTCAAAGATGTCATGATCAGACCTCTGGAGCAGGTGGGACTTGAACCGAGGCCTCTCAATCTAGAGTTACCAATGCACCACAAGAGGGCTCTTCCCCTTTATTTAAACATGAAAGCACAAACTATATGTAGCTGATGCTGTTAGACTGCCTTCACAACCCATTTACCTACATTGTACATCCTGAGACTATCCACAATGAGTGGAAAAGTAAACTGTTGTGCTATCTACATTCACACTGGAAGGATTGTCACTTGAGTAAAGGGCAGCACCTGTAGAACTGAATTTCAACATGAGTCAGTACCTTCAGGAGAACATGGAGAAGGCTAATGAAATAAATGCAAGTTATTAGAGAAAGAAAAGGTGGCAAAAAAGAAGGCAAGTGGCCTTCCAACGCGATAGAAGAAAATCAGGGTGATTCACTTGGATCACTTACATCTTAGAAATTGGCTACAGAGTAGCATTACGGACTGATGATGGAAAATGGTACATGACATGAGGGGATATATGCTATTCTTCAGCCCATCCCTCTAAATTTGCCTTAAATGTTTGTCCTTTGCCTTTCATGAAAGTAGTAATGCAAACTGCAGTAAAATTTCATAAACTCGAGCATCTTTATATGAGAGCAGTTCTCCTGAGCCTAACCGAATATCTCTTCTCCCCACCAGGCAAATATGCATGGTTATCCATCATAAGCAGGAGTTGGAAATCTAGTTCATTCAAACTCAGAATCAGAACTCAAATATTCCATTTCCCACCAAATAAGATCAACATAGAAAAGGCGTTAATTCCCAGGCATGTTCTTTCTAGTGCTATCATGTGATGGTAAAACTTATTCTGAGGATAACACTATTTAAAATGGTGCAAAAGCATAGAAATGGCAATTTTTAAAAAAACAAACTATTTCTAATTATCCTTGCACCACTTTCCAGCAGTGACCATGGAAAGATTAATCTATTTTTCATCTAATTCAAAAAATCTTATTTCGTAACATCTAAAATGCAAGTTCAGTATGTATGAGTAGGGTATATATTGTTCAAAATTACAATGATTAATGTTGTTATTGCCTCTTCACCTTGACTTTTTTGCATATCTTCAACAACACAACTATTTCTGTCTTTATAGCAACAGACTTGTACTTTGCACAGACACTTGAAGGCCGATCAGTTCCATTTGCTACAGCTGGTGACTGTTATAGTGCTGCCAGATGTCCACAGGTAACAGCTTTATCTTCTTGATTATCTACTCCTTTGTCTATTATTGTGTGATTTGGCATATTTAAAATGTACCTATTGATTGTGGTTAAAGTGGTATTTACTAAATCATACAATCTATATGGTCTGACATTAGAGTGTCATTTACAGACTATAATTTATGGAGCTAAAGTGCTGCTTAACCATTACAAACATGATGTATCTATTGAGTTTATAAAATTAACAAAAAAAGGATTCATATTTTACAGTGTTAACTTGGAAACAAATCACAAAGAACTGTAAAGCTAATAAAATATTTTCTGAAGAATACTGTTCCTTTGCCGATCTGATATTTACCCCTGAGCTCATTGTACAGCTACACAAACATATTAAACTGGAAAAGCTGTTTTATTATGATTCCTTTTAAGGAATTAAATTAGTTGAGTGTATCAGAATAACTTTTTATGATAATCAGTAGGTCAAGAGAAAAAAACCTTGTAAAAAACATTGTCATTGCCTCAAAATTACTTAAATGTCTTTTAAATAGAATATGATATAATTGAATTTTTTTGCTTTTCTTTAAAACACACTATTTAATTTTCTAGCAAAAATATAATTTCTTTCTTATTGTTTATTAAATGCATTTGTATCGGTGTTCCTGTGTACTCACCTACCCACTAAAACATATGATAAAATGTAATGTGAATTATAACCAATGAAAGAATGTTCTTCATATTCTGCGTAAGAAACCAATTGATGCACAAAGATAGAAAATAGTATTAATTTGCATTTTTCACATTTGCATAAAAATCTAGTAAAGTTGATATTTCCAAGTGTATTTCTACCTTTACACTTATTCAGATTCTGATATGATTGGTATACGTATTTCTCATACTACAGGTTAATTAAAATATATTTCTGCAGACATGAGTGTTCAGTACATAGCACATCGAAATCCACTTTTGTCTATTTTTGTTTTGTAATACATGTAGGTTCTCATTAGGATCACAGCAGTGTGAAAACAGGAGTAGGCCATTCAGCCCCCTCACAGCTCACCATTCATTTAAATCACGGCTGTTTTATGTATCAATTTCATCTCCATAGACTTGTCCAATAATGGTGTGCAGGCCAAAATGTTTCCACCATGTCTGTAATACAGGAAGTAGAACTGGACAAGTTTGCAAGGAGATGCTTTTCCACTCAGTGCTCCTTTCTCTCCCATGATTGCTGCTGATAGGCTCATCAGAGCCTAAAGGCAGCATACAAACAGCTTCTGATTGGAGGAGCAATGAGCTGTGCAAATGGGTCTAGCTGTGCAAGTGGGACAAGTGCCTGCTGGGTATATGAAAGGAAGCGGCTCCGAGTCAGCAAGTGGGTAGGGAAGGATGTTTCATTGCAACAAGTTGGTTTTGGGAAGACAAGATTCTGTATCGCACATGAGTCATTAATTAATCACATAATTGCAATCAGTTTTTGCTTCATATTTTTAAAACATGTTCTGTTCCCTATTATGCCATTTCCTCACTGGCCCTCCTAATAGGAGAAAATGTGAAATTTGCCCTTCACCTTGTGATACAATTGGATAATGCAAATCTACCACTTTGGTTCCTTACAGATATATATTTTTGTGTATCTTAAAATTAAGCTACTTTACCTGGTGGACTGGAGGAAAGGAAGTATAAAAAGCTTATTCTAAGAAATCCAGAGGAAAAGAAGAAATTCCCTAATACACACAATAGACTGAAGACAAAAGTACAAAATTCCTGTATGTGTACTAGAAGAACTCACCATTTTTGTTTGTTTTTGGAACACTGGGCAGGATTTTCCCATCCCTTGTGTGGCATGAGAAATGGTCAGAAAGATGGGAAAAAGACAGTGAGAATTAAAAATCTGATTCTTGACATAGATAAACTTTTCTGACTTTTCCCTCAAACCTTAAATGGTGGCTTCAAGATCTCACCATTGAGCAGCGACTACCTTTAATTCCACATAATTAATTCTCATTAAAATGCTTTTTTTCCCAATTGTTATGCAAATACTGCTTCCCTGTGTGCTCTATAGCCATCATCATCCTTGAACCTTCGTCCATATATATGGACAACATCTGCAATCCAGCAGCCTCACACATTCATCATGCCTGCTCTTGGACCAGCTCAGACACAATTTCAGTTCTTCAAGTCTTTACTTTAGATTTCAGGAACATGAATGACTTGGATGTTAATGCCAGGTTGCCTCGCATGCACAGACAGACAAGACATTTCATGCAACTACACAGCATGCTGTTATGCTCAGATGGACACATGCACCTTATAGCTTTTAACTTGCTTGCTTAGAGTTTGTTCACTGTACCACTTATTTGGAGACAGACATCCCATGTCTACTTGTTTTCTTAGTGTACACTGACTGACCTCAGCCCCAACTTACAGGCTGCCACTCTCTGTGGGGCATTGCTTTCTAAGTAGGCAGTGTATTTAGTGCTGAGTTACAGGTTGCCAGAACCCATGGCTTGCATTGTTTTTTGGTGCATAGTGAGAGGCAAACAGCTTGTGACAATTTAGAAACACTGAACATTCAATCTACCAGTCAGATAGGAAGTGGATCTGTCACTATGCATTATATCATACTAGTTTAATGTCAGAGTTGCAGCATGTGCCAGCAGAAAACATGGTAAACATTGCATGTGCTTCATGCAAATGACTATATGTGAAAGTCAGAAAGTTAAAAAACGGAGTGGGGTGAAGGGTAACCTCAGTCAATCGGTCAGTCAGTGAGCACCACTATAATCAGTCATGGGTTGGTCCAATGTCTGTAAAGGGGATTTACCACATTCAGTCAGGCACTTAGGACTAAGAGTGCAGGAATCCATGTAGTCCAGGGATCAGTCATAGTCAGTCCTGCGCGTCAAGTGCAAGCAGTCCGGGGATTACAGCTTAGTCACTCAATACTATTGATAAATCAATCAGGAATGGGCTATGGTCAGTTGTCTGTCCTATCAAGTCAGTCTGTGGGAAGCGAGGTGTATATGCCACAGTCACCCTGGGGTTTAGACAATAATGGCCAAGGCCTCTATCAGGGAGCAGCCAGTGGATTCCTGGGGAAAGAAGCCAAATCACGGGATTGGCTTAATTGTATTCTGTTACTGAGGGAATGATGTCATAATGAAGGGCCATTGGAGAGCATTGGGACTTCATTCACATGGCTTACTGACAGTGTAGCATGGACATTTTGCTTAAGCAACATAGAACTAGATATGGTCACATACCTCCATATGAAAGCATGACAGTCACTTCTTTGGAAAGTCTCCATGCTATACTTCATGAAGTCTTAACAGGAGGCTTCACTTTTATAGGTGTGAGGCCATTATCTTTGTTATGTTCCCCACAGATTACCTGCTCATGGGCTTCACATGGAGAATACCATTGATGGTTTCATTGTGGCCTTAGTGCTACTTTAAATGTAATATAGAAGGAGATGGTGTCAGCTTCGACAACAAGAACAGCAACATACTGTGGCTGCTGCAAGCTTCCTCATGGAGAAACAGCAAGCGAAGATCGCTCAAAGAAGCTGAGGTGAATGATGAGATCCAGGACTTAAAGACATCCATGTTTTTTCCTTCAACTCTCTAAAAGACAGTGGAGGCACTAATTAAGGATGTACGAACCATCAACTCTGAATTGTGTCATCTGGTGGAGGAGGATTTGCGTTCAGAAGGAATGGGTGGCATTCCCATACTAATGGTTATCAACGTCACAGTTCCCTGCACCTTTATGCCTATGGCTTATTCAAGGATTAACTGGGGACCTGTTGGCATCTCCTAATCCTTGACCCATAAATGCATTTGGGATGTAACTAATGAGATTTTCTCCAGATCATTATTGTTCATATCCTTCCTCTATGTCAAGAAGAGTCAAAAGGTCCAGGGAGTGGAATTCTCCAGTATCACTGGCTTCCCCATTTACCGGATGCAATCAAATGGACCCACATTGCTTTAAGAGCGCCTGCATACTAAATTTCACAATTCATCTATAGAAAAGACTTTCTCTCCGTCAATGCTCAAATTATTTGTGATCATCTGTGGTTAATTCTGGAAGTCTCTCTCCCCCTCATACCCCCGCAGGCACACATATATAAGTCTATGGGGTGAATTTGCATTTGCAGATTTGTATTTGCAGATATATTCTATTTTTGTTCAAAAAGCACAACCTCTAGGTAGTCAGTCCATGTGACATTTTATAAATTCCTACTTTGGAAATAGAACCGATCTGTCTCAAGGTTGGAATACAGAGAGACTCTAACCTCACACCTTTAATGCATTGTCAGAACTGAGATGTCACCTTTTTTTTATAAAACCTGAAGTTATCTCAGGAATGTGACTTGAAAGAAGTTCTGGGATTTGCATATTAATGAATGAAAACCTACAACCCACTCTAAGTGATTAAAAACTTAACAGCAATGTAGATTTGCTCAATACATTGCAGCAATTGTATGACATTTTGATCTTTTACTATAAATTCTGTGTCCTATGATCCTGCCCCACTAGCTACCTGAAGAAGGAGCTGTGCTCCGAAAGCTTGTACTTCCAAATAAACTTGTTGGACTATAACCTGGTATTGTGTGATTTTTAAGCGGAGTAAGATACATCCTCTGCTTGTGTTTCCACTAGAGCCAAAGTGGAACAGGCTCCTTAAAATAAAGATTCAATGCCTGGATTATTCCATTCTGCAGTATAGCCCAGAAAGAGTGTGCTGCATTATTGTTATATGCTGCGTCCTTCACAGCTGGAGCCAACAAAAGAAGCATATTCTAGATGCAAAAAAAATGAAGGAATATTGCCAACCTACAGAGGATGAAGATGAGACTGAGGATTCACCAGGAAGGCCTTCCAAGAGAGCATGATGGAACAAATTATTGCAGAGCCCAAGAGGCCAGAAATAAGATCACTGAAACTTGTCCCCAGGATGAATGAAATGCATTTGATTTCCTTTTTTGATTGTTTAAGATTCTATTGTTAATATGGCAAGCAGCCACTCCTTCATGCAAAGGACATGTAGACCTTGTTATTTTTATAGTTCTTGAGCCTTGAGTTGCTGAATTAGTGTCCTGTTACCCATGAGATTATATACTTGATATCTTTGGGCAATCCCACTTTAAAGTATCTGCACATTACATCTCCTAATGACCATCATGGGAAAAGCAACAGTCAGAGGAGTCAGGTCACTAGGTTTTGGGAACTCTTAAGATATTGGTGAGGATGACATTTGAATGTTGTGCAGTGAGGTCTGTCATAATATCAAAGATATTGAGAGGAATTTCCTTTTGACCGTTTCATGATCCCTAACCCTTCAATTTTTCAGAGTGTGTGTACACTGCTGAGTTACCCTGAAATGCTTGAGCATTCTCTAGGACAACACTGAACCTGCAAGAAATGGCGCTTTGTACAGCTTCTCTTATTGGACCAAACTGTGACTATAAGGGGGTTTGGACATGCAAGATGTCTATTATATATATCTCTCAGTCTTGAAAAGAGATAGATAGAATGATGTGTGGGATCACTGATTCTACTCTCACTCACAGGATGGGTGTAAGTGTGGATAGTGGTGCAGGCCCTAGCAAGGATCCCATATGTCTGAGGCTATCTGCAGACAAAATCAGTTGCTTGCGAAACATGAGGAATGTTTGGTCATTTTGTTCATCCTTCGGATATCTGAAGTGGCTGCTCATCTCTCACAGGGGTGTGACTTAATCAGGTCCAGCAGTAAAGTTGACCCGACAGCAAACATTTTAACAGAGCAAGTAAAAATAAATTAAATACATCAAGTGCTGTCTATGTAATGTCACATGAACCATAAGAGTACCCTTAGTATATTTTCTTCTTTTTCTCTCTCTCTCACTATGACAAAGTGCAGTCCCAGCTTCCAGAACTGAGGTGGAGGGAGCCTGCTCAGTGGTTGACCCTGGAGTTTGTCAGTCATGGGAGTCATTCACAAGTGTCTTTGGGTCTAGAAGATCCAGGCCTGCTGAGAGCCTCCTGCCCAGATGTAGCCTTAGTCTACTTGGATAGACCTTCTGGAGGCTTGACATCACATCGCAGTGGAAGGGTCTGGCATTTTTGCAGTGACCTGAGAATTAACTTTTGGGGGCCTTTTTCTCCCTATGTGTATCTGCTTGTATCTCCCCTTCCTCCACATGCCTTGCCATTGATGCTAACCACCTATAGATACAGTGATGGAGTGCAAGACCATGCTTACGTCTGGCAGACACTGAGTCTGCTTGATCTGCCCCTCAAATGCAGTCCAAACTGTCCAACCAGACACACATGACAGAGCCAGAACAGTACTGGTAATGTTGGTGGACTCATCAATTCTTCATTCAACTTAGCCAGAGCCTCTGACAAACCTGCCTGCTGTTCCTGTGCAATTTGACAAAGTAATTAATGGCAGAGACCATGAAATTGTCTTCTCCATGGAGCTGAGCAGCTGCCTGCTGAGTGACAATCCTCTGAGTATCAGAAACATGGAGATTCTGTTATTGACCAGCTGTAGAGATGTTTTAGTGGAGTACCTACCAAATTATGCACCTGAAAGAAAATCTACCAAGGTGAAAATCTGAGCTGCAGGAGGCTGTAGGTGTTAGCCTTACCAGTCCATCTCCTGAGGGGTCATTGGCTTCCTACTCAAGGTGGAGGGGAAGCTGAGGATCTGATGGCCACGTTATGGAGGTTCGCTAGCGCTTGTCAAAGATGCCTAAAAGTTTATGCAAATTAAGAATTAATTAGTGGTAGTAAAGGAAGAACAGCAAAGCACAATGAAACTTATAGGCTTGGTTACCCATTCAGGTCTTCCATCACCATGGCTAGTCATGCTGTTCTCTATCAAGATGGAATATTTTCTCCTTGTCGGGAGTGAGGAGTCTGACATCTGCCAATCTCTCCATGTCAAGGATCCTTGGTGGTATGAGTGTGCAGTTAGAGTTAGGGCGAGTGCAAGGTAGCAGAGGAAAGATGGTGGCACTTATCCTTGCGGAGTGCAGATGATCACCTTTCTACTGAGCATTTCTTTTCAGCTGAGACCCAGCAGTAATCTGGGTTGCAGTTTGTGTTCAGCCTGGCTCGGTCTGATGGCATAGCCTCATGTTGTGGCCAGATGATAAAGGAAGCCGTACTCTTCACCACCCTGTCCACCAAACCTCCAGGGAGCAAATTTTCTTTTCCTCTGGTCCATGTATTTGGTAAAAAAATGGTTGAGCAACAACAGTAAGAGGGCCAGTTAGGTGCCATGTAGCTGGACTTTAAGTATGGCACTAGTGGTGTGAAAGCCAAAAGGTCCCGACCATGCCAAAAATTTCCACAACTCCAGCTATACGATTCCTTAAGAAAAGCACTTTGGAAACCAGTTATATTATGAATGAGGTGAGCAGAAGATTGTATGAGAAAAGTCACTGAGCTATGGTGGACTAGGAACTCTGAAACTCACCCGACAAAACTTTTCAACTGCAATTGGGAATATACAGCTATAAGCATGAATGCCAAATATAGTATTTATTGTACATTGTAGCCCTATGAAGATGATAGTGGGTATCCTACAACAGTTTCTAGTGATATTGATTAATGTTCACACAGAGTAATACTTATAATCAGAATGTAGTTCATGATTTATTACTTCCAATTGCATTAGGCAAAGCTAAATTAACCTACTCGGTTAAAATGATCATGCATGTCATAGGCCTTCTACATTTCCAATGACATTTATCTTTGTATAATTGTTATTGTCTATTTAATGAAAAAGTGACCATTTTTATAATACTTCAAAAGAAGAGCTTGTATAGTAATGCATAAATGTTTTAATGTGCAGCTATGAGATGATAATATTTATCTGAATCAAATCTTCTATTTGCAAGCACAACAGCAGTGCCCTCTGCAGAAAGTTCTGAAATAATGCAATTGGATATTGGAAATTGTGTTAGTCATTTTTATAAGTCTAGGTATAATAGCTTAGCGTAGAAACTCTATACTTTCAGAAACGCTGAAGAAGGTTCACTGGGCTCAAAACATTAACTCTGCTTTCTGTACACAGGTGCTACAAAACCTACTGAGTTTCTTCAGTAATTTCTGTTTTTCAGATTTCCAGCATCCAGAATTCTTGCTTTATAATGGGAACTCTTTTTAAAAATTATTAAAGCATTACAATTTATACCATTATTCACAAGTAATTTCACAAGGATGTGCAAATTGATAATATTTTACTATTAATACTTATAGTAATCTGCAGGGTGTTTTTTTCCCATTTTTATTCACTTTATGTGTGTTGACATAAAACTTCCATTGGCTTAGATCTAACAAATAAAGCTTTATGTTATATTAATTCAAAATCTAATGGTCTGATGTGAATTTTGCAAACTCTTATAAATATGGACAGTTTATAATAACTGAAGGATATTATTTTTCAGGGTCAATTCAGTATTAATCTTTCTGGGACAGGACTCAGAGTGTCCGAATCAACAAGGTGGATTTCACAGGGAAATTATGCTGTTGTAGAAATACAGAGATTACTGGTGAGGATCTAATGAAAAATGTGGTTCAATATTATTTGAAGAAAAATAATTTTATTTGTGTTCAATATTGTTTAGTGAAAATATAATTGCATTTCAATGATTTGTTAACTGATATGTTCACTTGTCCTTCCTTTATATCAGATGACATTTATGATGTGTACAGCTATTTTTGAGAGATCGCTAGCATTATTCTAGGAAATCTTATAATGCTAATGTCTGTGGCTAGTAATTATGCAGTATAACACAGTAAAACACATTTGCTAAGCGCTTCAATTTTATCCAAAGAGATTGTTGTTCCATTTTCCAAAGTGGGGTCAGGAACCTAACATCTGACTGAATTCTAGTTCCTAACTGCCTTTGAGCTTGATTTGGAGGAGCTGGTGTTGGACTGGGGTGTGCAAAGTTAAAAATCACACAACACCAGGTTATAGTCTAACAGATCTATTTGGAAGCACTAGCTTTTGGAGCACTGCTTCTTCATAGGGTGGTTGGTGGAGCAGCCCTCCAAAAGCTGGTGCTTCCAAATAAACCTATTAGACTATAACCCGGTGTCGTGTGCTCTCTGAGCTTGTTATTTTTAAATGCTGATGCCCCACATGGGCAAGAGACAAGCTTAGATACTCAAAAAGTTAAAAAAAATCACATATCCAAAAATTAATGGCTTCATTGAATGAGAAGACCCATTAAAAAGAAACACTCTGAAGGATGTGCATGAAAGAGGAGATCTGGAAGTTCAAATACAGAATGAAAATGCAAATACAGATGGACAATCATTTGGCCTTAACTTATGAATGCTACATAAAGTTTTGATGCTCTAATACCAAACATATAGTAAATCATTTGAGATCACATAGTGTAGATTCACCAGATGATGTGAGGGGTGAAAACTATAATAAAAAGCAGAGACCTTAGAAATTGGCTCTATTACTGGAGACTGGAAAACGAAGAAGACATTTTTAAAGTTTAATGGTTTTGAAATAAGTATTATTTTCTCTTGATGGGAAGTTGAAGTGTGATCATCAGTTTAAAATTAACAATAGCTAAATGAGGGGAAAGGTTAGGAGACTTTGCCCTAAGAAGCAACTGAACCAGAGAACATTGAGAGAAAAGTGAATAAACATTTACAAAGTGCTATGAAGGGAGCATGCAACAATGGGATTAGTTTTGGATTGATGTATTAAAAATCTGTCCTGTAAACTGGAACAGCACTACACAGAGCCAAACAAAAGACTGCAGCAAAATTCTGATGTAGAAGTATAAAAGACTAATTGTGCCAACTTGACTCTTGTTTTTAATTTAACTCATTTCAAATCAATGGAAAATAAAAAAAAGCAAGGTGTATAATTAGAGGTTTACTAGTTTTCTAATAATTAAAAAATAATCCCCATTGCTATTGCTTAGTTCTTGCAAATTGTATAGATGCTTATTGGTGATAGACTATGGTGGATACATGGGCATCATACAGGATATAGGGGCATAAAATAGTAAGAAAAAACATGGATCTTCATGCATGGGAAAGGTATACAGAGCAGTAAAAGATACAGAAACCATTAGCAAAAGTTTCACAACAGAAATATGAAAACAAATTTGTAATGAATATGAAAATCAACAATTTTATTTTGCAATCAGATTTGGAAAAGGGGGTTATCAGAAAAAGGAGGGGTCACTTGACAATGAATGACAGTGTTATTAAAAACCTCAATATGTTAAATAAAAATAGAGGAAGAGGTCAGCATGCCCAACCTCTCAAGGAAGCTTCTATTGAATCAGAGAAAGTATTTTGCATTTTTGTCTGGGCTGGGAATACCCAAGCTGTGTACTTGTGCGGCTTTCAAAGTGCACACCTGATTCTCTTATGACTTTACGGGGGAATCTTGACTTTTTGCTCAAAGATCAGATTTGCAGTTCACTTTGTGAGTCTCAGTAGAATGCTGAAGAGTGTGGGTGCAGACACTAGTCAGTTCTCTAATACAGCAGTTCAGCAAACAGGATCATTTAAAAGCTCTCTGAACCTCATTCCCTCACATCCTAATGCAATCTAAATTCCACTTCAGATTTCCTATGCCACCTCTATGTCCCCACTTGTATACACCACAGCCACTCATCAAGCACTCAGCTGTGCAGTTCTCAAGAACCAAGAAATATCAATGGCAATTATTTTAAAACCAGTAAACCTTTAATCGTCTAAGAAAATTCTGAATTCAAACTCATTGTTATTAATACTCGAGCAGAAAACACAAGGAAAGAAAAATGTAATCCTCTATTGCCAAATAGGTTTGAAAACAAAGAAGCCACATCAAAGACTTAATTTAGACTCATAAAAGCTTCAATAGTTCTTCTTCTCAGTAAGACCATATACTGAGATGAAGCTTTTGAAACCGAACTAATATAATGGGTTTCTGTAATTACCAAAGCTTTCAGCTCCATTGACAGAACTGATATCCACTTCCATTTCTAAGCAGAGTGCCTGTTAATCAGTTGAGGGGGTGTAGGCCATTTTTTATAACTTCATACATAGTTTCTTTTCAATACAGCCAGATCTACTCATCCAATTAAATCACAGCACAAAACAAAAGACAACAGAAGATTTTACGTATGAACAAAGAGCAGGAATTGGCCATTTGGCCCCTTGAGCCTGCTCCAACATTTAATAAGATCATGGCTAATCTGATTATAACTGCAACCCACATTCCCACCTACCTCCTTACTTATCAAGAATATATATCTGTTTTAAAATATTCCAAGACTCTATTTACACCACATTTTCTGAAATAAAGTTCCATAATTGCATGATAATTTTCATCTCACATCTGTTTTAAATGGGCAACCCTTTACTTCAGAACAACGACCTCTGGTTCTAGATTTTTCCATGAGCGGAAACATCCTCTCCTCATTCACCCTGTCAGTAGCCCTCAGGATCTTTTTATTTCACTATCAAGACAACTTATTCTTGTAAATCCAGCAGATACCAGTCTAGCCTCTGACTCAAGCCAAATTAGCTTGAATGCATCCAAGTGCACTGCTATAACACCTTTAAAAATACCTTTTGATCTTTCCCTATCAAGGATGTTCAGCTCACAGGTAGTTTCCTTTTCACTATCTGTTCCCAAATTTTTGCATGAAAGAGTTGCATTTGCTTTCTTCCAATCTATTAGAACCTTGCCTGAATCTAGGGAGGTTGTGAAATTAAAACCAATGCATAAACTTTCTCACTGGTTACTTCTTTAACTTCCCACGAATGCAATCCATCAGGATCTGTCAGTCTGCACCTCCAATAATTTATTCAGTACTACTCCTCTAATAATTGTCAGTTTCCTGAGTTTCACCTTCAATCTTCTGATTTATAGCTGCATCTGGAATGTTATTTTTATCCTCAGTTGTGAAGACCATTACAAAATATCTTCTCCATCTATATGCCTCTGCATGTTTTCCACTTTCAATGCTTCAGATCCACTTTCCATTGAACCAACATTAATTTTGATAACTGTATTTTTAAAAATATTTATAGGAACTTTACTATCTGTTGTTATCTTGCTGTCTAGCTTTCTCTTATATTTTCCTTTCCTTAATAATATTTCAGCTATTCTTTACTTTTTAAAAGTTTCTCCTTATGTGTTTCTTGTCCTTGCACCAATATAAGCTTTCTTTAGTTTAGTACAATCGTTCACCTTTTTAGTAAACCATAGGTGGTGGTTCCATCACTGAATTCTTCTTAAATCATTGGAATTATTTTATTCTATCTATTCTGAAATACCCTTAAAATGTATGCAACTGCATCTGTATTGACCTATTATTTAACCTTGTTTGGCAATTTGCTTCAATTAGCTCTGCTTTCATGTACTCATAATTTCTCTGAGAGCTTTTGAAATCAAAGAGTCTTGGAGTCAGTCCTAACTTCCTCAAACATACAATTGTCACTGCTACCTAGGGACACCTTCTCTATGAGATCATTAATTAATCTTAACATGCTGCATGATACCACATAGTATAACCTATTTTCTGATTGGGACCAGAGCATGCTGTTCTCAGAAACTATCCCGAAAACATTTTATGAACTCCTCATCTAGACTACTTTTGCCCATCTGAATTTTCTACTCCATATGTACATTAAAATCTTACATGACAAACACCGTGCCTTTCTGACAAACTTCCATTATTTCTTCTTTCATCCTCCACCCTACCATGTGGTTACTGTCAGGGGGGCTGTACACGACTCCAACAAGTGACTTCTTGCCTATGTCATTTCCTAGCTCTGCCCAAACTATTATTACATTCTGGCTTCCTGAACTTAGGACATCCCACTGTATTTGCTGATATTATAATTTAACTAATAAGCCAGCCCTCCACCTTTTCCTAGCTTCCTACTCATCTGAAATATCCCATAGCATTCAATGGCTGCCATCCATCTCCCTCTGCAGCATTTCTCTGTAACAGCTAACAGGATGCTTTATTTCTATTTAGTTTGTCAGGTCATCAGTTTGTTTCAAATACTGTGTACATTCAGATACAGTCTTTAGTTGCAAACTATTTTTTTTGTACAAAGTTAAAAATCACACAACACCATGTTATGGTCCAACAGGTTTATTTGGAAGCTCTAGCTTTCGGAGCTCTGTTCCTTCATCAGGTTGTTGTCGTGCTTTTTGTATGCTGTAGTGATATCTGTTGATTTACACTTGGATTTATACCTCTCTCCCTTCCTATGAGAGTCTGTTTATTGTAGTTCTCTTTTGCCTTATCTTTACTCTTTGATTTACTACATTTTCCCAAATTTGCTTCCTTGCCCACCTGACTTAATTTTAAGTCCTCTCTATTTCTCTATTTTTGATTTGCAAGAACACTGGCCCCAGAATGGTACAAGAGCCTAATATCCCAACAAGATAGACCCCACTTTCCCCATATTGGTGCTAGTGCCACACAAACCATTGCACTTCTCCCACACCAGTATTTAATCTATTTATTCACTTCTCTAATCTGATTTGCTCTATGCCAGGTATAATGCAGAGATTCTGACCTTTGAGTTTCTGGTGCTTATTTTGGAAGTGCCTTGCTACTTGTATTGACACAGCAGAACATTCTTTGTTCTGAATATGTAGTTGATATCTACATGATATCAACATGATAGCTGCATGGTAACAGGACACTTCCTTTCCACTCCCAAATCACTCTCCAACCCTGAGCAGGTGTCCCAAATCCTGGCACCAGAAAGGCAACACAGCTCTCTCGATCTGCAGTCTTTGCTGCCAGAGAAAAGTGTCAATCCCTCAGATTATACATGATAGCTGCATGGTAACAGGACACTTCCTTTCCACTCCCAAATCACTCTCCAACCCTGAGCAGGTGTCCCAAATCCCGGCACCAGAAAGGCAACACAGCACACTCGATCCGCAGTCTTTGCTGCCAGAGAAAAGTGTCAATCCCTCAGATTATACTGACGCCCAATACCACTATGTTCTTCTTTGGTCAATCTCCTTGAATGCCTTCCTAGATCATAGTGCTCTGGCCAGTTGATTCAACAACCTTGCAACACCTACTCTAATTCAAACAAACTGAAAGGACCTCAAGCCTGTTGTAAAGGCTGCTGCTCATGTGCTCTTGCTCTCAATTTCTCCTTAACTGTCTATTCTATTGGCCTTGAACATTGAAATTAAAAGACTATATCTGAAGAGCTGTGACTGGTTCCTTATAAAAAGGCCCCAAGAAACTTTCTCACTTCCTGAAATGTCACAGTGTCTGTAGTTCAACAGCTTGCAAACTCTGAGCTGAAGCTGCTCAAACATTAAGCGCTCAGTATCAACATGTTCACCCTGGAGTCATAGACATAGTCACCAAATATTAAGCTTCCTCTCCTATAGCAAAGAAAGAACCAATTCCTGATATTTGAAAAAGCCAAAAAAAAACTCATTTCCTTCTTCCCCAACTCCCTTAATCATCAATGTGCAGCCCTTCATTGTAAGTCACACTCAAACGCTCAATCGCACATTGTTAGCTAGGTTTATATATTCTGAACACAAAAGGCTTAGTTCACCCAGTTACAGAGGAACTAGTTTTGGCTGCTTCTTTAATTAACTGTGCCCAGCTGCTCTTTCAATGGAGACCTTGTTGAACTCCTACTTAAGACTGGCACCTTTAGAACTTAACCTTGAGATTTAACTTAAATGGTGACTGCAAAAGAAGTTTGATTAGTACAAAAAGATTTGGACTCTTAACTACCAAATGTTCGCATTCTGCCCTGAGACTATCCCCTTTTTACAATTTAATAAATTATTATAATTAGTCCATTGGAAAAACACTGTAATGCAGGTAAACAATTACCCAATGCTGATTAATGTAACTGTCAACTAATCTTTGCCGGACAGATCTATAAAATGAATCATTGCTTAAAAAGCACATCTACATTATTATCCAACAGCTAATAGTGACATTGGAAAATGCCAAAATCTTTTACAGCTACCTTACAGAATATTCTAGACTCAGTCGGTTTTGCATTTTTTTTCACAAATTCTTAAAACCCAGCATATTGTGAACGGACTTCCAAATCTCCATGCCAGCAGATAAAATGTGTGCAGGAGGAAATCCAGTTTTGGTCAACTTTTAAAATGGGGAGCCTGATCCCAATGAGCATGCATATGTATTTTGCACACCAGGTATCCCAAACCACAAATAATGTCAGAGGAAAATAGCACAAGGTTAGCAATGTGGAGGAAAATCTTATTTCTGCTCAACAAATTTGCATCCATACCCACATGAAAATTTAGCCCAAGAATTCAACATAATGTAAGCAAGATAAGAGTAAAGGAAAAAATACTTTAGGCATAAACAGCAACAATTTAGAAGAATTAAATTGCTTCCATCCCAGGGTTTTAATAGAAGTAGATGAGAACATTGCAAACGCCAAACTATACTGTTCTCTTCCGTGGGTCCTACTTGTCACTATATTCATTAATAACTTAGATAATGAGATTGGAAACCATATATCCAAACATCATTAAAAAAATTGGCAGTTTTGCAAACAGCACAAATGGAAGACTCAAATCGCCAAGAGAAATTGATAAACTAAATTGATGTAAAAGACTCTGACAAACCAGTTTCAGTGGAGAAAAATCTGCACCCTATATAAGTTCACAAGTATATACAAAATGTAACTGTATAAACAACATCTGCATAGAAAGACAACTCAACAGAAATATTCAAAATTGAATTGGAAGAATTCCTGCTTCTGTCAGATGTAGAACAATTGTTTGATGTGGTAGAGATGCAAAAATAAATCAATAATTCATACAGCAAATTGAGCTGTTAGGATTCAATAATCATAGCTCTTGACCCATTCCTGTGTTTTTTAAAAATAAATTTTCCAGTATTATCATTGTTCACATTTCTAAATTATTTTGTATATACTTATCAGTGTGCACAAGATAGTATTAATCAAATAAGTAATTAGTAAATAAGTAACAGGTATGTACTGGCTGTGTTTTATATCTTAGGTCTAATACTTATGAAATTAACCAACCAGCATTTTAATAAATAAAGGAGGAAAAAAGATTTTGACAAGTTTTTCATTTTATATTTTTAAAGTTTTATTAACTTGTTTAGGCATTAATGGATCGTTTTATCTTCCATTGGCGACAGTGACGTTAATCCTGTTCTATCCACAGAATGGCACCAAAGTGACTGGGAAATGTGGAGGCTATTGTGGCAAGTGCATCCCATATTCAGGAACAGGACTACATGTACAATTGCTTTAGCTCAGGTATTCATTGTTTTAAGTACTTTCTCAAAAGTTTCTTAATATTCAATAACAACCAGTACCAGACCAATACAACTGCAGCCTAAAATTGAGAAAGTGAGGACTGCAGATGCTGGAGATCAGAATCAAAACATGTGGTGCTGGAAAAACACAGTTGGTCAGCCAGCATCCAATCAGCAGGAGAGTCAATGTTTCAAGAATGAGCTCATCATCAGGAATGAACTGAGGAACCTGAAAATCCATCAGACCCTTCAGCTCATTTCTGATGAAGAACTTATGCTCAAAATGTCGACTCTCCTGCTCCTCGGATAGTGCCTAACCAGTTGTACTTTTTCAGTACTACATCTTTGACTCGACAATATCAATAAGTCAATATTGCATAATTCTACTTTCTCTAAAAGTTACACCGATAACAAAATAGTGAATAAGCTTTACAAAAGGAAATATTGGTCAAAGTTTCCCTCGTTAATAAACAGAAATCTTTTGAGCTCCTCTCCGCTAGCAAAAATATGACAGGGCAGGAATTCTGGCTACCAGTTATAGCTTGCCATTGTTCATGCTCTGAATTCAATGGATTTCAAATCCCATCAGCATAAAAAGGATCTAATAGTTTATCCTGAGCTTTTCCTAAACAGTCGCTATGGAAATAATTTATATTGCCTCTCAAAGCCAGGATTAGAGTCTTACTGTCCTAGAGTGTAATGATTGTAACGAGGTTAGCCAGGTAGACCTTGTAGAATATGATTTTTCTGATTAGGGCTGTTAATCTGGTCCAATTGACTGGAATGACAGATAAGAACAGGAATATCAGATTTCCAGCTCACTCTGAGAGTGGTATCAATGCCAAGGATGCTCCACGTGTAAATAAAGAGTGACTTTGTGACCGGGTACTGGCCTCTGTGGAGTTTTTTCACTCTCATTGTATGTATGTCAGCACATCTTTACAAGTCATGCTCATGATATCTTTACTGTATCACAGCATGTGATCTGAAGGTTGAAAGGTCTCACACTCAATCTTGCTTGCTATGGATCATTCAATTGGAATAATGCTCCTCTGTTGAAAACTCTCACCACCTTACTGAATGTCTCTCATAGGACCAATTATAGAGAGGGAAGTGCATACATATTCTTGAGGAGTCAAAGGAGGAAGACATGTTGAATTCGAGATTATTACATCTTTTTTGTGAACCTTCTACCAGTGCAAACATTTGCACGTCAGTGAGTACTCTGAGTAGTGGTGCAGGTTGGGTTCACCTCACATCACAGCAGCTGGTTATGAGGGCAGCAAAGCCAGCCTGTGGTTAGTCATATTCAGAGGAAGGAGGTTCAGTTGAGCTCAACTCAGCTGGGTAAAGATGCAAAGAGTTGGAATCATGAAGAACCAGGATGAGATTTTTGTCATATGTCAGAAGTTACCTGAAACATTGTAAAATCATGGGATGAGAATGGAGAATCTCACACACCTCACAATGATTCTGTATTTTAAAGCTCATCAACTCCTTCATTAAGAGGATGGCTATTCTCATTGAAAACCACATCTATATTATTCAAAATAGGAGAGGTGCACAGAATGTATGCTACAGTCTAGGATTGACTGGTCAGTGATACAAATTGTATGAAGACGCATGACATGAATATCAGCTGTTTCCCTCCCAGTGATCATGGATGCCACAAAAGGCTTGAGGATCTAGCAATAGTGATAAAAGTGCCAAACCTCATAAGGGTCTGAGATCGCCATCAACCATCTCTGTGGGCGTTCTGACAGAGGAACTATCTGTTATCTTTTCGGCCTATAACAGAGGCCTGTTTCAGGCTGTTCCTGAAGTGATATGGTGCAAAATTCTTTGGAGTCTTCCATCCTTCCTAGAATCTCCTCAGTGAGGCCAACTGCCAAGAGCTTTATGCAGTCATTATCAACGACGTTACTTCCAAACTACCCATAGCTACAAAAGCAGCTTGTAAGAGGGGCATAAGCGAAGGTATTGGTGATGTCAATTTGTGATTTTTTGTGATCCCCTGTGTTTCTGTTGCAAACAATATCAAACTGTTGTGCAATAAAGCACTACGAACTTTGTTACACTGAGACAAACTTGTGTTTCCTTTTCATCAAATGAATGGAAGGGGAATGAAAAATAAGAGTTAACGAAGCAAATCAGTGTGTGAGGGAATGTTGTTTCAGTAGAAACTCTGGAGCCTTGCATTGTTTGTGCATTGGAAGTTTGCTGACTTTTGTTCTTAATGGATGCTTGACTACAGAACGATGAAGGGGATCACCAAATATCTTGCAGACAACATGCCTCTCAAGTGAAACATGTCTGAATCAGAAAGGTCTCCCATCTCTACCATCTTAATAAGCATGCTCTCTCCTAAGCCTACTGTGGCAACACCCCTACTTAGCCTTTAAGGAACAAGGATCCAAGTTGAGAGCCAACTCTTTCAGTGAACAGGATGTCCGACATTCCTGATCTTGTCGGTCAGCCAGGGATCCCTGACTGGACCAGATTAACAGCCCTAATCAGGAATTCATATCTATGAGGTCCACCTAGCTGACCTTAGAACAAACATTACATCCCTCCCCCTCTTAGTCCGACAAAATAGGCAGATTTTTTTTGTTGCTCCTTCTAAGATATTTTAGCACTGGATCAGGTTCCTCCGACTCTGCCTCTGAGACAGGCGGCGTATAATGCACAGTAGCTCGCTCCTGTGCCCAGAACATCTCAGAAGAAATTTATTCTCCTCTTCAGGTGGCAAAGGCATTGAGGCAGCGACATCTGCTATGTCCATCTCAGATTCAAAGATATCCTCAATGTTTGACAGAGAGGGAGAACTCACGATTTTCGGAACCATCATAAACGCAATTAAGGAGCTGGGTGTGTTTTGCTCCTGCACCGTTGGCAAGTTTGCAGTTATCATATGGTCCATGTGCTTGTTCTGGACCATTGCACCTACCTGAACTTAGTATGTCACTGGATCTGATCTCGTGTCAACCATGCCTCTTACCCATGCAGGGCCATTCCTATGGGTTCTACACTAAATTCCTTCCCCTGAAGTAAACTGTCTCTCCTGCTTAACATAGTCTTGTGCCTGGCATTGGCATTCCCAATGTCATTTCACTCCCCTTCCTCCCCCCTGCCACGTCCAGGAAGATCAGATTTAACCTGGTGCAGAGTCTTCTCTCCATTAGCAACTCTGCCGGAGTAATTCCTGTAGTTGCATGAGGGGTGAATCTATAATCAAATAGGAACCGAGTCAGTATATTATCCAGTGAAGCTTGCGGCTGTTTTTTTAAAGCCTGCTTTTAAAATTTGGACGACTGTTTCTGCAGGATCATTGGACTTTGGATGTTATGTAGCTCTCCTTATATGACAAATACCATTCAACTTTAGGAAATATTCAAATTCTCTACTGGCAAACAATGTCCCATTTATCTGTGACCAACATTTGGAGTCAGTGATTTGCAAAAAGATGCATGCAGTTTTTTATCACTGTGAGCCTGCGTAAGAGTGTGTGTATAGTGTAGTGGTGTCACCTGTAGTGTGACATGAACTCATGATCCCAGTTGAGACCACCCTCATGGGTTCGGAACTTAGCTATCAGCCCCTGCTCAGCGACTCTGCGATGTTGTGTATCCCAAGGTCTGCCTTGGAGGACGGCCACCTGAAGGTCCGAGGCTGAATGTCCTTGACCACTGAAGTGTTCCATGAGTGGGAGCGAACATCCTTGTCTAGACATTGTTGCACAGTGTCCATTCATCCGTTGCAGTAATATCTGCTTGGTCTCGCCAATGTACCATGCTTCGGGTCATTCTTGCCTGTAGCGTAGAGATGGACAATGTTGGCCGAGTCATACGAGCATCTGCCGTCCACGTGGTGCATATTATCCCCACGTGTTATGGTAATTGGGAACATTTCAGCAGTCAAGAACATTCGGCCTCGGATCTTTGGGTGATCGTCCTCCAAGGCTGACTTTGGGATACGTAACAATGCAGAGTCACTGCGCAGAGGCTGATAGCCAAGTTCGGTACCCATGAGGGTGGCCTCAACTGGGATATTGGGTTCATGTCACACCACAGGTGACCCCACTACACTATATGCACACACTCTTACACATTCACACACTCATGCAGACCCTCTCTCATACACTCTCTCAGACACAAACACACCCCCTCACACTCATGCACACCCTCTCACAGGTGTATACTCCGACACACTCACTACACATGCACACACACACTCATAGTTCTCCCTCTGTCCCACATGCACACAATCTCTCTCACTCTCCACACACACACACACACACACACACACCTATGGGGGTGAATTTGTATTTGTAGATATATTCTATTCTGTTCAAAAAGCATACAGTCAGTCCATGTGACATTTTATAAATTTCTACTTTGGAAATAGAATCAGTCTGACTCAGAATACAAACAGACTCTAACCTCACACCTTTAAGGCATTGTTTGAGCTGCGATGTTACCTTTTTTTAAAAAACATAAGTTATCTCAGGAATGTGACTTGAAAACAGTTCTTGAATTTACATATGAATGAATCAAAACCTGCAACCCATTCTAAGTGATTAAAGACTTAACAGAAATCCATCAGTACATTGCAGAGTTGTATGACAATTTGATCTTTTACTCTAAATTCTGTGTCCTGCCCCACTAGCTACCTGACAAAGGAGTAGTGCTTTGAAAGCTAGTCCTTCCAAATAAACCTGTTGGACTGTAACCTGGTGTTTGATTTTTAATTTTTCCACCCCAGTCCAACACCTCCACATCATTGCAGAATCATGGAATTGCTTTCTGGTCAACATGCAAGGGTGGTCTTACCTCTTCTGATAGTTCCTAGACCTTCCTGCAAAACGTCTGCTAATTGAATTGGGACTTCACTAAACAAAACATATTGAGCCAGTTTAGGTGAATCTTTCTCAACCAATTTCATCCCATCAAGCTTGGGCCGAACCTTTTAATATTTCCCAAGCTCAGTCAGACAGGCGAGAGTGTCCACTTCCATTGAAACACTCTACAACTCATATGCTCCACTTGTAGCATTTTCCAATAATAAAGCCAGTTGTAGTGCCTGTTTGAAGTCCAGTTGGGCTTCAGTGTATAGGCATTTTTGCATGGTTATGTCATTAATTCCGCATACTAAATGGTCTCTCAGTATCTCATTAAGGGTTAATCCAAAGTCACATGCCTCTGCTAGACCTCTTAGCCAAGTCAAAAATCCTGATTTGCATATCCTTGGTTATTGAACTGCCAAGTAAAACTGAGAGTGTCTCAGAATTAGAGGAGGCTTTGGGTTGTAATATTTCTTAGCTAATTCTGTGACCTCTTGACCGGTTTTAGTATCTTGTGCCTCAGGATGTTAGGACCCTAATAACTGGAAAAGCTGCAGAACCACAAGTTTTCAGGAAAATTACTCATTGATTTTCATCTTCCCCAATATTATTTATTCCCAATGCTTATCCCAACTCAAAGACAACTGTTGCGAGTGAATTTCTTGAGGAGCATGCTTTCCTCTCATCACAACTGAAATAACTCCACTCTCATCATTTAGTTACCCTTATTTACACATGGAGAGTCCTTGACATTTATCCAACTCTCAGAACCTCTGACACTCTTTGTTTATAACTGTCAGCCAGGGCTCCCTGATTGCGCCCATTATTCTGATTCAATCAGGGAATTTATATTCTATGAGGTGTACTTGAATGACCTCATCATAATCCTTAAAGAGACATAGCACAATACATGTGACAGTGCTAGGAGGGCTGTGAACGATATCACAGGGGGTTACTCATGCTCTGATTGACTTTGTTCTTCCTTTACAATGTTAGTGTCAAATTTGTCTGCCATGTGAACATTTTTGCTGAAATATTTTTCGAGTGCAGATGTTCACACCTGGATATTCTGCCAAATTATGTAGTTCAGGTGCAGAATATAGACAACTGGACTCTTCCTGATCTGTGAAAGCAGCAGTTGGCACATAATCACTGATTAAGTTCACTTGCCAATTTGTTTATTCCATGGTCATTAAAATATAGTATTGTACATCTGTATAAGAGAAATGTGTAAAGACATGTTTTTATAACACATGTAAATAGTTGATCAATTTGCTTGTTAATTAACATTTATATTGGTGAGGAAACTTGTTAGTTATTTAAAAAGCATTCATCTCCTTGAGATCTCTGCCTGGAGGCTGATTATTCACCTAAATATAGCAACGTGCCATGATTTTTATTACAGATAGAACAAAAGAGGTAGACATAAATCTAACTCAGCTGGATCAGGAATCGAAGCTGAGTTATTGGCAGTAAAATAATCCATACACTAGCTGAGCAGCTGAGTGAGCTAACCAGCTCCTACTTGAAAAATATTACAGAATCATTGTGGAACTTTTGAAGTGACAAAATATGTTCTTATTCCCGATGAAACGAAGTTCAACAAACCTTACAATTCTAACTTACAGATCCTTGAAATATTTAGATTGTAAACTTCGGTGAAAAATCATTATTTCTCACTGAATTAGTAATATAAAGACAAAAGGTTGTCTGGTACAAATACACCATGAACATAAAGGGTTGCAAACGAATGGAAATAGGAAAGTAGAAGATTTAAGTATGAGCATTTCTGAAAACTACAAGCACACATTTGCTGTTAAAAATTAATGATTATGAAAACATATTAATTGCAAACAATCTCTAATACAGAAATAGTAATCTTCTATTTAAGTGGTTCAAAAACTGTTGTTCAGTTTTCACCAAATGTGAACTCTTCAATGCATTATATATTTTCAGCTTTTTATTCTAGTTTGACATTTTTCAATTTTATATGCATTACATTTCTTAACTTAGTTCTGTTTTGTAGATAATTTTGAAACCCTTGGTGTGCAAGAGAAAAGCTGTAATTATAATATCAGCATAGCTTTTCTGTTAACACCTTTCAGGTTATATTTTTATAGAGTAGTCTGTCAGCTCTCTCTTAATTTACAGGATTTAAGCAAATTTTACTGTGATATTCTTTGATTCTGTGGTTTGGTTATAACTGAGTGATTATTTATCCTTTTTAGTAGGTTTTCAAGGCATGTGAATTATTAAGGAGGTGAAACATAACGTGAGGCAAGCTGGAACAAGATGAAGGGCAAACTCATACATACCTCTGTGATCTATGTCTGTCGATAAATCTGGACATTTTGATGTATAATATTGTATTTATGATCTGTGTTTATATTTATTTCTCTTAAAATGTTTTTGTGACAGGATACTTCTATGTTTTTATCTTTACGTGTAAGGGTACAACAGTGTAAAGCTGTTTGTACATATAGCACACGTTATGTAACTTTGTAAGAAAAGGACATTTTATTGACACTCTGTTTTTGACTTGTTTACTTATCACTACACATCTAGTAAACCAAAAAACAACTGAAAAGCCAATTTTTAAATGGTGGTGCTATGTACCATATTATGAGTGTTTTTAACTTTGAATTTACCTCTGCACTTTTAATCAGGAAACAAAACAATATGTACTGTTATCACATTATAAGTAATTTTGGTAAATGTTATGTAAATATATGGGTATTTGCAGCTGTATGTTATTGCACTGGTTAACATTCATTAGGCCTTATTAACCAAAAATGAGTACACTGGTAGCAAATTGTTAAGCACTAAGAATAGATTCCATAAGGTCAAAGTGATATAAAGGGAACAAAGATTGGGCTCACAATAAGTTTTTTTTAAAATTTCACAATAATAGTAACCTGTTGTGTAAATTAATGTGCTGCTATTAATAGTATGTCAAATATTAATGCATGGTCTGATCAGTTTAATGCACTTTAATTTACATTAAATATAATGATAAACAGGTTGATTCACTTATTTGAAGGATACGGTATAAAAAGCTGACACAGCAAACTTCTTGTTAATTAAATAGCAAATAAAGTTGCTAAATTTAGAACCACAAAACATGCAACAGAGTATGTTTAAAGATTTTTTTTGTGAAATAGTTGGTTAGAATTTTTTTATAAAACAAAAATCTTACTAATTTGTCAGAGGAAAAAAGGGAATGTTAGAAACTGCATTGATAATTAAAGGGCATAATAGACTTAATGGTGCTATTCATGGTGCAAGCAATTATAAGTTTAAAATATACTGGGGGCATGGTCAACATACATTAATTCTGTAAACATGCTGCTAATTTTACTCAGTTTTGCAAACGTGGGAATCCCTGTTATGTAAACATACTTATTAAATGATAAATAAGTATTATCACCTGCATGCTGTTACATCATTCGAAGATTTGGACTGAAGTAAATCAAATACTAGTTACATTATGATTGTGTTAAGATATTTGATATTGTAGCAGTAAAGAAAGTAATTTGCAATTTGAAGCAGAATGCTGAAAATACTCCCAATAATTCAACTGCAAGATGCATCATTTTTCAGATGATGGTTAATGCATGTACATCAAATTGGGTTTTACTAATACCATATCAAATCAGTTGATGAATTGCAGCCATCTTTTTTATTATTGATTTGTTTTGTTAAGAATGCACCAACAATAATGTTATACTAATATGAGCATGAAAGAATCAGTCAGCATTAACTAAACGCTATGCAATGACGGACAAAAATACCATTAGAGAATGGCAAAATAAATTTAAGTATCTTACATGAAAACTTGTCTTTGTCTATTAGGTAGGTAGGTGGTTGTTTTTAATTACTATATTAACTTCACCTAATTATAGTAGTTTTACCCGTCTAAGTCTGTTAGTTTCATAATATGTGTAGATTAGTTTAATTTTTCATACAGAAAAAAGGTTACTATTAATGTAAATTACATATAATAGCCGGAGAATTTGTTTTGATTTTTCTAATCACAATATTTATAATGTATTCCCTAAAACCTAAACTCTGCTTACAAGTATTACTTCACATGAAAAGGAAATTCTAAAGTTTTTGCATAAATCCAAGGCAAATCTTGCACTATGTGCCTAAACTTCAGTGCACAGGCACATTTTAACTTCATAATATGCAATAAGCCTTGGACATATAGCACCTCTATGAATATTTAAGGTGTGTGCAGTTCAGCCTTATAGTACAAAATGTCTGCTAAATGAATATTAATCACAGATGTTTTAAATTCATTTAGAAATTGAACTGGTTGTACTCATTGTTCCTGCAAGTAACAAATTGACATCATTTTATAGTAGTGTTACACTGTGCACTACAATATAGTAAATCAATGTTACATTATTAAAGATGCTATTCATAGTTTAAATGTATTTATGACAAATATTAAAATATGCACTGGTAACTTAAAAATTGATCACTATAACAAATAAATTATTTTGCTATATGTTATGAAGTTTAAAGTTTTTTTTTAATGCAAACTTAAGAATTTTGGCCAAAAGCAATAGAAGCTCCAAAAGTTTGAGAAGGTGATAATGCTTATCAGTGGTGAATAAGACGGGAGGGTGGCTAATGTGATGTCATTATTTAAGAAAGGGGTAAGGAAAAGCCAGGTAACTATAGACCAGTGAGTCTGACAGCAGTAGTAGGTAAGTTGTTGGAAGGGATTCTGAGGGACAGGATTTGCATGTATTTGGAAAGGCAAGAACTGGTTAGGGATTGGGGATAGTCAACATAGCTTTGAGCGTGGGAAACCGTATCTCACCAACTTGATTGAGTTTTTGGAGAAGTAACAAAGAAGATTGATGAGGACAGAGCAGTGGACGTTGTCTATGTGGAGTTCAGCAAGATGTTCAACAGGGTTCTGCATGGTAGGTTGGTTTGAAAGGTTAGATCACATGGAAATGTAGGGACAGCTGACCATTTGTGTACAAAATTGGCTTGAAGTTGGGGGCAGAGGGTGGTGGTGGAGGTTTTTCTGGGACTGAAGGCCTGTGGTCAGAGATGGACCACAAGGCTAGGTGCTGGGTCCACTGCTTTTTGTCATTTATATAAAATGATATCTGGTTGGCATGGATGAGTTGGACTGATGGGTCTGTTTCCATGCTGTATGACTCTATGACTCTATCTGAAGTCCAGTATTGAGGTCAAAATTCATAAATAACTGCAGGAATTTTTGTCTTGCATTTTCTATAAATGAAGAAATGAAGCTATCCATGCAACAATATTTCATTTACAAATCTCACTAATTGTGTATTGCTGATTCTTGTGTTTTGATGTGAAATTAGTACTTGTCGATAAAAACATCACATTTAGTACCATATTTCTAATCACTTTTGAGTCAGTAGCTACTTAAGTAAGGTTGTTGAAATGAGAAAAAGGCAAGTGTCTCATTAGCCCAAATAAATTGGGTCCTATCATGACAAAATTCATTCTAAAGTGCTAATAAACAGGATGCTCTTGCTGAAACTTGTCCCTTGAGATCCAAAGGGATGTTGGAAAAAGAAAGAAAGGGATTTTGGAAGGGGCTCGTATGGTGCAGTATTAGTATCCCTACTTCTGAACCACAATTCCCACCTGTTCCAGAGGTATGTCATAACATCCCTGAACAGGTTTATTAGAAAATATTTTAAAAAAAGATCTTGACTCCCTCACTTTTGGTGTTATTGCATTGTCCTTAATGTGCTCTGCATATAAATTGCACAATTGGAAACCCAGATAATTTAATGGTGATGGTTAATGGATGAAAAAAAACACAGATGATTTGCTATGGAAAAAAATAAGTTGTGTGTGATAGCACTTCCAGATATAAAAGGGGGGAGAAAAAATCCTTGAGAGCTCTTCTGCTGCAGTGATAGTATCCCTACCTCTGGACTAAGAGGTCTGGGTTCCCATATCCCATCTGCATCAAGTTATTTAAGAAAATAAGGTAACAACATCCCTGATCAGGTTGATTAGAAAATATTTTTTAAAACAGTAAATAGTGTGTCCTTGCAGTGGATTGTTCTTTGCGGTCAGAAGGGATCCAGGAGGGCTCTCATGGTACAGTTCAGTACTTACCTCTAAATCAGAAGGCCCGGTTAAAGTCCTGCCTACTTCAGATGTGTGTCCTAACACATATGGACCTGGTGTTTTTATTTTAAAGGGATCCTGAGGTTTTGATCTGTGTTTTTCAACCTCATCAGTGAGCAATAATCACTGGTAAGGGGAGAGTTTGTCATTGGAATTGAAAACAATATCGTTGGTATTTTCAATATTCAACTGCAGGAAATTATGGATCACTGGACATCATGCATTAATGGACGTCAGAAAAAACAATTTGGCAGTGCGGAGATTGAAGGGTAGAGTGGAAATTGTCATGCATATGGAAACTGATCATCACCATTTGCAATCATCACCACTTGCAGAAATATCATCTGTATGTACTACAAAGGTTAATTTCTCAGCATCTTTGAAGTGTGAGAGATGATCTGCCTAAAGGCAATGGATATGCCAGAGAAATCTGCCCGTGGATAATGTCTGCTAAATGTGTGCACTTGTTAGGAAAACATGTTTTAATTAACTGTTAATTATTGCTGGGAAGTTTAATGTTGTACACATAAATCTGGATTATGTAACCATGAATCTATTTATGAAGGCAGAACTACCATCTGGCACATTAGCCTACTTAATAAGATAAGTGCCCATGGTGTTGGGGGTGGTATAGCAGGGCTGTTGTGGGACAGTGTTATCTTGGAGCCTGAAGAATTGGTTCAAGACCCACAGGGTTGTTGCATGACATGTCTGAACAGGTTGATTAAAAATATCTATTAGCATAGATAGAGGATTCGCTGACAAATAGTTGACAGATAGTTGGGATGTGGGGAGTGGGGAAGCATTTCAGAATGGTGTTCTGTAACTAGTGGAGTGCCACAGGAATCAGTGCTGAGACGACAATTATTTACAATATACATCAATGGTTTGGATGAGGTAAATATAAGTACTATACCCACGTTTACAGGTGACATAAAAACAGATGAGAAGACAAATGGTGAAGATGACACTGAGAGTCTGCAAAAGGATATAAACAGGTTAAACGAGTGGGCAAAAACTTGGCAGCTAGAGTATAACACAGGAAAATGTTAGGTTATGCACTTTGGCAGGAAGAATAAAGGTGCTGAATCTTAGTTAAATGGAGAAAGACTGCAGAAACCTAAAGCACAAAGGAATTTGGAAGTCCTAGAGGCATGGCACTCATCCACAGATTCAATCAATAAGCACATCGACCTGGACCCAATATACCGACCACTGCAACGGACAGCTGGAACTGACAACCGGAAGCGGCAGAGACAAGCCACTATAAATGCCAGAGGAAATATCACAGAAGCACTTCACAAGAGGCTCCCAAGCACTAGGATGTCACCGAGACATGGGACGAAACATCTGCAACACAAATTCCCAGCTCAGCGAACAGAACCACAACAACGAGCACCCGAGCTACAAATCTTCTCACAAACTTTGAACACCGACAGGCGAGAGACGCTAAGACAAGCCAGGAAATGGGAATCCTGTGCCAACCGCCTAAGCGCCACATACGAACAACTCCGGTTCCTGCACAAATGCCGAAAGAATCAAATCCTTCCATCATGTGTCAGATACAGACTACCAGTCAACAACCCACAAGCCAGGGACACAGCCAGACAGAACGGATTCAGGATGATCCAGGTAATGATTACAGACGCTCACAACAGACTTCACAAATACAGACAAGAAATTGCGGGCCAAAAATCGTTAATTTCAAAAACCACCAATCAGGAATGGACCCGGACCATAGCAGAGTGTGCCAAAGTTGATGGAAGGAACAATACTGGCTAAGGGACTCAACTACAACCACAGGGACGCCAAGACAGCAGACTTCCTAGCAGCACTAGAATGCACACTCAGGAACAATGGACTGACAGAAGAGACACAACAAACAGTGAGACAAAGTATCGTACCTCTGATAACAAGGAAAAGACAAACACATAACCTCAACACCAAGGAGAGGGAAGCACTAAAATCACTAAGAAACGATAAGCACATAATCATACTACAATCATACTACCAGCAGACAACGGTCATCCTGGACAAAGCAGAGTACATCCAAAAAGCGCAACAACTACTTGCAGATACCAACACCCAACAAAAGAGGGAGTTTGACCCCACCCCACAGCTCACCAATAGGATAAACAACACACTGAGGAACCTACAAAAAAACGGACAGATAACCAGGTTTGACCAACAAAGAATGAAACCTGAAAGCAACAACACCCTCCGATTAGATGGACTACCTAAAGTGCACAAACCAGATATTCCACTCAGACCAATAGTATCACTACCAGGGACACCATCACACAAACTGGCTAAAGAACTACAGCAGAAACTGAAACACCTGATCAGCGGATCCAGACACTCTATACAGTCAACACAAGAATTCTTGGACATCATCAGAAATATACACATAGACAAGGAAGAAACTATGGTCTTATTCGATGTAATGGCACTGTTCACCTCTATCGACAAAACTCTAGCCAGGGAAATAATAGCCAACCTGCTGGACATACAGAACAGACAACAGGATGGTGAACCTATCAACAAAGATAGCATACTCAAACTACTGGACCTGTGCCTCACAACACACTTCACATTCAACAATCAAATATATGAACAAATCAACGGCACACCCAAGGGCTCACCCATCTCTGGACTCATGGCAGAAGTAATAATGCAAAGATTAGAACAAACAGTCTTACCGCAAATTCAACCCAAACTCTGGGTCAGATATGTGGATGACACCTTTGTAATCATTAAAAACACAGAAATAGAGAACAGACACTGGATCATCAACGCCACACTTACAGGAATCAGAGTCACTAGAGAGGAAGAAAAGGACAATCAACTCCCATTCCTAGACGTGATGGTACAGAGAACACCGAACGGAGAATTCACCACAAAGGTATACAGGAAAGCCACATACACAGACCAAGTCCTGAACTATAAAAGCAACCACCCCAACACACACAAAAGATGTTACATCAAGACATTGTTCAAAAGGGCCACAACACACTGCAGCACACCAGAACTGCAAAAAGAGGAAGAAGAACACCTATACAATGTATTCGCCAAAAACGGATACCCCCGCAATTTCATTAACAGATGTCTAAGGGAAAGGCAACGGAACGAGGACATGCTGCAACCCAAAGGACTAGCCACACTACCATACATCAAGAGCATTTCCGAACTGACAGCCAGACTACTGCGACCACTAGGACTCATAACAGCACACAAACCAACAGCCACTCTCAGACAACAACTCCCCAGAATGAAGGACCCGATAACCCAGAGATGACAAGCAACATGAGTTCGACTGGGACAACACTACTATTATAGGACAAGCCAAACAGAGAACAGCCAGGGAATTCCTAGAGGCATGGCACTCATTCACAGATTCAATCAATAAGAACATCGACCTGGACCCAATATACCGACCACTGCAATGGACAGCTGGAACTGACAACCGGAAGCGGCAGAGACAAACCACTATAACTGACGGAGGAAATATCACAGAAGCACATCACAGGAGGCTCCCAAGCACTGAGGATGTCACCTAGACATGGGACGAAACGTCTGCAACACAAATTCCCAGCTCGGCGAACAGAGCCACAACAACGAGCACCCGAGCTACAAATCTTCTCACAAACTTTGAGTCTTTATGCATAAATCACAAAAAGACAGCAAACAAGTTTGGCAGGGAGGGAAGGCAAATGGAATATTTGTCCTTTACTTCAATGAGAACCGAATATAAAAAGAGGAAGTCTTGCTAAAATTAAACAAGACACTAGTTAGACCACATCTAGAGTACTGTGAACCGTTTTGTTTCTTTATCGAAGGAAAGATATACTGGCACTAAAGGCAGTCCAGAGAATATTCACAAGGCTGATTGCAGATATGGAGGATTGGCTTCTGAGAGGTTGAATAGGCTGGATCTGTACTCATTGGAGTTTACAAGAATGAGAGGCAACCTCATTGAAACATACAAGATTCTTAGGGGGCTTGACAAAGTAAATGCAGATAGGATGTTAGTGCTTGTTGGAGAGTCTAGAATCAGAGGTCATAATTTCAGAGTATGACACCGCACAGTTGGGCAGAGACAAGAAGGAAATTCTTCTCTCAGAAGATAGTCAATCTGTAGAATTCTTTACCACAGAGAGCTGTAGATGTTGGGTCATTAAGTATATTCAAGGCTCAGAGAGACAGATTTTCAATCATTAAGGGAATCAAGGGTTATGGGGAAAATACAGGAAAATGAAATTGAAGATTATCAGATCAGTCATGATTTCATTGAATGCCAGGGCAGATTTGACAGCCTAATGACTTACTTCTATTCCTACATGATCTTATAATAGTACTCAATAATTGTGAAACCTTGCTCCCTAATTCTCGAGGGATGTTGACTACTTGATAAATTTAAATATTGCACTTCAGTTATTAGTCATAACTAATATGTATATTTTTGTATGATATTTAGATTTTCCATGAAAATAAACTTTAAAAATTTCAAACTATCAAGCAGAAAACAGATCATTCATTAATGATGATAGCCACACATTTTCTAGCCTTAATGCATGGGCTTGCATAATGAGAGCATATTTCATGATTGACAAGAAATACACTTGGAATGGATACTATAGAAATGATTGTGTCATTGTTCTTATGAAATTGGCAGAGATGCGGGTGCTGTCTTGGTAAATTTGTAACATAATGAACTTACAAATACCATCAAGGATATAATTTTTATTGTCTAATCAATCAATACAAACTGAATTCTGTACATCATAATATTTGATCAGTTATTTAAATTCGCCAAAAACGACACACATTCATATGCAGAAATCTGTTCACTGTGAACAAAACTAATATGTTCAAGATTTATGCCTTTTATAAATTACCAAGAAGCTTGTTGGAGCCTATTGTTCCCTCTTGCTTTCGCCATGGTAATTCAGCCAATCAGAATCCATTTTCCAACAAATCTGAAGCCACTACCCCTTGTGATGAAAATGAAATTTGGCATTCTTTTATTTGTCCTGGTCAGTGCAAGGTGAAATGCTTTGATGATGCTTCTCTCTTTTCAGCACTATAATGGAATATAGTAACAATTGTAGTCATTAGTAATGATATACAGTAATGGAATATATTCATCCTGCTGACTACGTTATGAATGCTTTCCTGCTGGTACAACTTTCGCTCAAAGTTCAGAAAAACTATTGTGGGCGGCACGGTGGCACAGTGGTTAGCACTGCTGCCTCACAGCGCCTGAGACCCGGGTTCAATTCCCCCCTCAGGCGACTGACTGTGTGGAGTTTGCACGTTCTCCCCGTGTCTGCGTGGGTTTCCTCCGGGTGCTCCGGTTTCCTCCCACAGTCCAAAAAAGATGTGCAGGGTCAGGTGAATTGGCCATGCTAAATTGCCCGTAGTGTTAGGTAAGGGGTAAATGTAGGGGTATGGGTGGGTTTCGCTTCGGCGGGTCGGTGTGGACTTGTTGGGCCGAAGGGCCTGTTTCCACACTGTAATGTAATCTAATCTAATCTAATCAATTATTCGTGATAGTTGTGTTTGTGAAAGATAATTGATAAATGCAATGGATAAATTCAGGCATGGCAAATACAGCTGTAAGATATATGATTGAATCTCCTGGATAATGACAGTGTTTTCTTTAGATGTCTGTCAATTATATACTTTCTTTGTAGTATTATTTGCTGTGATCATTTCTTTCAAATGTTTAGAAATCACATTTAAGTGGAATTATTTGTTCTTGGTCACTCTAATTAATCCTTTGGGTTATGGCAACTAGAATTTTGGCAGTAAAATGTTTATGTTATGTTATTGATGTTTATGCTATTCATATCTGAACATTCTTCCAACCAGAGAAAGAGACACTTTTCAACTTTTCCTGTTGGTAACAAATCACTCTTGATTAAAAAATAATGTGAATTATACATGCTAAACCCAAAAATATGTAATAATGATGCAACACCAAGTATGTAGTCTTTGCGCATTCAGGCCCTCACACATTCACACAAAGTACAAAGTAAAAAGGGAGAGTATTCAGTACAAAAGGCAAATGAAACAATACACTGTTTAGAGCCCTTTGGGAGTACCCAAAGCATAAAGATTTTACTAGAGACTGTGATTGATTAGTTTAATTCTCAGACTGTCAGCAATTTTGAATATTGCAGTTGTTCTTTAATTATTAAGTTTCATGATTTTTTTAAACCAGTTATTGCTGTAATTAGGGGATTTACTACTTGGGAGACATAGATAACATTCTCTATCTTGAAATCTATCTTTTCTGTTCTGCCAAAGAAACCCCCTAAAATAGCAACTGGTTTTTATCTACTGTATCTGCACAAGTTATGTTTTTAGGTTTGGAAAATTATAGGCAGATTCCATCTTCAACATGTGAATACTGTCATAAAGGTGTATATCACAAAGGAATTGAGAATCTTTTCATGCCTCCTGGGTTGAGGTAAATTGATTAATTTCTTTGGGATAAAATGTTAATTTCAGTTTAGACTGTCTTTGGCTTAATCCATATTGGTTTTATGAAATGTGGCTACCCTGTCCAAGTCAGATGACGCCTGCAGTCATTTCAAGCCAGTGGTTTTGATGCCTTTTTATAACAATTTCACTCCATGGAAGTCACAGATATTAAAACAGCCAATGGGATTCAAAGACTAATAGTTCAGGTTTTATATTATCATGACACTTTCCTTCTATGAAAAATTGAATGTGAACAATATTTCTCCCTTTTATTTTCAATGAGGATTCCATCCAAAGGTCACAATGAAATAATAATAAAAAATGAAACAAGAACACAAACACAATTCCCCATTCACTCTCTTTGTCTTACTCTGCATTTAAAATTCACTTTGGGAATAGCAAATGGATTTGTTAACTCAGCTGTGCTGCATGTCTGAGATTTAACCCTGACCAGCCCAATTCTATAATTCATGTTTCTGATCCAGCAATTTTTACAAATGTTTTGAGGAGGTTAACAAGTGGTAATTTAATTTTTGCCTACCATACTGTGTCTAGGCTTGTGTCCTGTATATCACTCTTATTAAACTTTACATCAACTCATTTTACTGATTAAAGTTTACAATTTAGGTCTGTTCCTTTAATATTCCAGTGGCTGACACTGTTTTTAATGCATTGGTACATCCCTGATGTTCTCCACAAGTGGTGCCTTCCGTGAGTTATGTTTCTTTTCATTTTTCCTTTGTTTTCAGAATTGGTCCTTTAACTTGATTCATACTCCATGGAACACGATTGTCATCAGCCAAATGTCGAAGTCCTGCCATACTCCCTGTGGTTCTTTCACTAAGTAAGGCTTCACCTGGGTGGGCGGCACGATGGCACAGTGGTTAGCACTGCTGCCTCACAGCCCCAGAGATCCGGGTTCAATTCCCGACTCAGGCGACTGACTGTGTGGAGTTTGCACAAACTCCCCGTGTCTGCGTGGGTTTTCTCCGGGTGCTCCGGTTTCCTCCCACAGTCACAAAGATGTGCGGGTCAGGTGAATTGGCCATGCTAAATTGCCCGTAGTGTTAGGTTAAAGGGGTAAATGTAGGGGTATGGGTGGGTTGCGCTTCGGCGGGTTGGTGTGGACTTGTTGGACCGAAGGGCCTGTTTCCACACTGTAAGTAATCTAAACCACTTTCGCTGGACATGTCTGAGAAACCCTTTAAATTTTCCGTGGAGGTATCTGTTAGCAAGATCTCTTGGTCTGTCCTATCATCTTCCCTTATCTTCAGGAGTCCTTTCATCCACTCTAATGGCTACTTGCAGACTTCTTTGAGGTCTGTCCTGATATCTCACTGGGGACCTATAGGGGATCTCACAACTCTCAGATTCACAAATGTAACATGGCTTTTACTGCTGCAATTTGTGTTAGATCTTACTGCTTCATCTAATTTTCTCATGTTAAGGTACAATCTGGACAGTAAGCTCAGCCAACATAGATTATAATGCACCCCACCACCACCAACCCCCCAAATTGAATGTACGTTGCTTTGAGAGTGCCATTTCGTAATAGAGCTACTACATTAGTAGAAAAGGATTCAATTTCATAAATGAACAAGTCATCCATAACCATTAGTAGCACATCTGAAAAGTCTGCACCAAATACCCTGTAAGCTGCCATGATGTTTATATCCTTGAGAACTCTCATATTTCTGCTTCATTTCAAGGCTGGGTGCCTCACAAATATGTTGGCAATTCTTCCATTTTCCATCTAGGGCCACCAAGGAGCAGACAATAGTTCTGCTGAAAAGAGGGTTAACTGCTTAGATCAGTCTGGAGGGGCTTCACAGTACAATTCAGAAGAGTATCATACAGGATCATTATATGCTGTACTCTGCACAACTGTAGCAGGCAAAGAAGGGACATGCTGGATGATGCAGAGCTGGGAATGCAGCAGAAGTCTTCCAAGGAGGAAAATGAGAACATTGAGCAGGAGGAACATCACTTTCAGCATGATAGAACAGTGCAGCATCGGTTACAACAAGCCAGACTTATTTTCTTTCTGCTGGAATTCTTGTTTTAGTCTCTATGACTCCAATTTTAATTTGTCTGTTTATGTATCCTCAATTTCTACCTTTAGCTGTTTCATTTGTCTTTTTGCAATTTCTGTTTTCCAGATTACCAGAAAAAACTCTACACGTAAGTGCCTACCTACATCTTTTAATTCTTCCAAGGATAGCATCTTTGAATATGTTGAAGTTATCTCATCCTGTTCTATGAAAACACTGATAGCAACTGTGTACACCTTAGCACCCAATTGTTACAGACCCCCAAAAAAGTTTACTTTCACCACTCCAATTCTTTCACTAGGCTATGGGAACTATCCTGATTGATGAGTCCCATTTTCGTTACGACAAGTGAAGAAGGGTGAATCAACTTCTTTCTTTTCAACCTTCCCAGTTGGTTGCAACAAAAATATAAGTCCTTTTTAGCATGAAACTGTATCTTTCTTCAATTAAAGTGTTGTTAACTATATTTATTGTGCCAGGAAGGAGCCAATCACCAAATTTACTCGAGTTAAAAAAGAGCAGGTTTATTACCTGCTGATGCCAAGAAACATTGCAATAATGTGACGTCAGAATGTGGCCTTTGTTTAATCATTTAGGCCCTCATACACACAGATACAAAAGTAAAAAAGAGGGTAGTGCCCAGTACAAAAGGTAGATGAGAGTTTAGGGTTCTACAGACTCTTTGAGACAAAAGGTTTTAACCAGAAATGACAATGAGTTAGTTGGGTTCTTGGTTCATGAGCAGTGATGAATATTGCAGTTATCTTTTAAGTTCTCGGTATACTGATATTTCTTTGCAGGTAGTGCTGAAACTGACTGTTTTACTGCATGAGAAACAGAGAGAGTGTCAGACAGAGAGAGAAAGAGAGAGGTGGGGAAAACTTCTCCAGCATGTTTCAGTTCTGTAATCTGAAATCCATTTTTTTAATTCTTTGAATGAAGCACTTTGAAAATGCAACTGGTGTGTATATTCCATGCCTCTGAAAGTTATGTTTTCAGGTTTGATAATTGTGGGCAAGCTTCAATTTCCAAAATGTGAAAATTCTCATAATAATGTAAATTACATATGAGATGATGGCTTTTCCTACCCCTTGAGGGGATAGTGGAGTGGGAAGGGGTGGATGATTAGCTTAATTGCCTTTGGATAAGATGTAATTCTGGTTCAGATTGTTTTGTCTACATTGGTTTTATGAAATTTGGCCAGATGATGTGGGTCATATGATGCATGTCTCCGTTTCAAGTCAGTTTCCCTTTTGAAAGTATTTCAGTTCATGCGGGTCCCAGGTATTAAATTGATATGTCTCAAAGATCAATAGTCCAAATGTTGAATCATGATGACAACATAGTTATTCAATGGTCTAATTTAAATTACTGATTAAGTTCTTTTTTGTTTTAGCAGCAAGAAGAGCGGAAGCATCGACCGGGTGCTGACGGGAAGGTGAATCACTGAGTTAAAAACTTAGCTTGTGTATAAATTGATTAGGGATAGTCAACATGGTTTTGCAAAGGTTGGGTCGTGCCTCACAAACCTTGTTGAGTTCTTTGAGATGATGACCAAACAGGTGGATGAGGGTAAAGCGATTGATGTGGTGTATATAGATTTCAGTAAGGTTTTTGATAAGGTTGCCTACACTCAGCTATTGCACAAGATATGGATGCATAGGATTGAGGGTGATTTAGCGGTTTGGATCAGAAGTTTGGCCAGCTGAAAGAAGACAGAGGGTGGTGGTTGATGGGGAATGTTCACCCTGGTGTTCAATTACTAGTGGTGTACTGCAAGGATCTGTTTTGGGTCCACTATCATTTTTATGAATGACCTAGATGAGGACGTAAAAGGATGTGTTCATAAATTTGTGGGTGACACTGAGGTCGGTGGAGTTGTGGATAGTGCCTGGAAGATGTTGCAGGTTACAGATAGACATAGATAAGCTGCAGAGAAGGAGTGAGAGGTGGCAAATTGATGCAGAAAAGTGTGGGGTGATTCACTTTGGAACAGGAATAAAGAGTACTGGGCTAACGGTAAGATTCTTGGGAGTGTAGATGAGCAGAGAGATCTCAGAGTCCATGTACATAGATCCCTGAAAGTTCCCATCCAAGTTGATAGGGTTGTTAAGAAGATATATGGTGTGTTAACTTTTATTCGTAGAAGGATTGAGTTTTGGAGCCATGAGGTCATGCTGCAGCTGGAATGGGGAGAAGGTCTTAGGAGGAAAGGCTGAGGGATTTGAGGCTGTTTTCATTAGAGAGAAGTTTGAACGGTGACTTAATTGAGACATATAAGATAATTAGAGGATAGAGTGGGCAGTGAGAGCCTTTTTCCTCGGATGGTGATGGCCAGCATGAGAGGACATAGCTTTAAATTGAGGGGTGATAGATATGGGACAGGTGTCAGAGGTAGTTTCTTTATTCAGAGAGTAGTCGGGGCATGGAACCCTATGCCTGCAATAGTAGTAGACTCGCTAACTTTAAGGGCATTTAAATGGTCTTGGATAGATATCTGGATGAAAATGGAATAGTGTAGGATAGAGGGGCTTCAGATTGGTTCCACAGGTCGGTGCAACATTGAGGGCCGAAGGGCCCATACTATGGTTTATGTTCTATCAATAGGTGGAGCGCATGCTGAGCAGGAGCAGACACGCGACTCTACGTAAGTGAATATATTTGGGTGGTTACATTACCTGAAACACTACTTAGGCAGTGTCTCCCACACATCCTACTCCTCTAGCCAAAAAAAAGGTCTGTGCTCTGGATTGGTAAGGTAACTTTTTTTTATTATTTATTTTTCAACAGTCTCTTTGGGAATTTAGAATAATGGGATTGGCAGTTAGGGCAGTTGAATGTTTCTCTTGCAGAATGTGGGAGGTAAAGGTCACCATTAGTGTCCTGCTGACATCAACTGCAAGAAGTGGGTTGGTCAGTAGCTCAGTAGTTAGCACTGCTGCCTCACAACACCAGGGTCCCAGATTTGATTCGAGCCCTGGGCAACAGTCTGTGTGGAGTTTGCACATTCTCCCCGTGTCTGTGTGGGTTTCCTCCGGGTGCTCCGGTTTCCTCCCACAGTCCCAAGATGTGCGGGTCAGGTAGATTGGCTATGCTAAATTGCCCATAGTGTTAGGTATGTTAGTCAGAGGGAAATGGGTCTGGTGTGGGTTACTCGTCGGAGGGTCAGTGTGGCCTTTTTAGCCGAAGGGCCTGTTTCCACACTGTAAGTAATCTAATCTAAAGTGCACCCAACTCAGCTCCTTAAAATTGTGTTGGGGAACTGCAGCTGGAGCTGGGTGAACTTCGGATCATTCGGGTGGCAGAGCAGTTATTGAGACGAGTTATGGGGAGGTAGTCACATCTCAGGTGCAAGGAAGAGGCAGACGGGTTACAGTCAGGGGACTGAAAGGGAACCAGCACGCAGTGCAGGGAACCGCTGTGGCAAGTATACGGACCAGGGGTAAGTCATGGCATACAGGTCTCTGCGACTGTGTCTATCCCTGTTTCTCAGCGTGGAAGGTGGAGAGATGCAGAGCATTAGTCACTGGGACTCCATAGTTAGGGGTCAGATAGGAGGTTCTGTGAGAACAAAAGAAATTCATAGTTGGTATGTTGCCTCCCAGGTGCCAGGGTTCATGATGTCTTGGATCATGTTTTTGGGATCCTTGATGGGGAGGGGAAACAGCCCCAAGTCATGGTCCACATCGGTACTAACGACATAGGTAGAAAAAGGGATGGGGTTTTAAAGGCAAGGGAGCTAGGGTGAAAGCTTAGTGATAGAACAAACAGAGTTATTATCTCTGGCTTATTGCCAGTGCCATGTGCTAGCAAGGCGAGGAATACGAAGACAGAGGAGTTGAACATGTGGCTACAGGGATGGTGCAGCAGAGTTTCGGATACCTGGATAATTGGGGCTCATTCTGGGGTAGTTGGGACCTCTACAAACAGTATGGTCCACACTTGAACCACCAGAGGGGTATCAATATCCGGGGGGGATGTTTGCTAATGCTCTTCGGGAGGGTTTAACCTATTTTAGCAGGAGGATGGGAACCTAAATTGTAGTTCCAGTGTCCAGGAGGTTGAGTAGTGAGGTCAGAAATTAGGTTTTAAGGTTGCAAAAGTTCACCTGGAAGCAGGAAGATGGTTTGACGTGTCTACTTCAACACCAGGTGGGTGAACTTGCAGCATGGGTTGGTACCTGGGACTTTGGTGGTGTGGCCATTTTGGAGGAGAAAGTGAGCACTGCAGATGCTGGAGATCAGAGCTTAAAAATGTGTTGCTAGAAAAGCGCAGCAGATCAGGCAGCATCAAAGGAGCAGGAGAATCGACGTTTCGGGCATAAGCCCTTCTTCAGGGCTTGAAGAAGCTCTCCTCCTCCCTCTACAAAGATCTCAGTGAGTCCCTCTCTCACTGTACCCACCAGGTCATCTCCTCTGCCCTGAAGCTCTTCAGCCACGTCCTCAAACAGACTCGCTACCACTGCCACGTCTCCTTCCTCAGCACCTGTCTATGGACTGACCCCGCATGGACTCTGAAATACGTTCAGACCAACACAATTTGGACCCAACCAGGACAACCAGTACCTACAACAAATCCGAAGCCTCCTGCAACTGACTTCCCTCCGGATCCTCTGCTCCACGTTTGCAGCCATGCGCCGCTACCTACATTCCCTGGAGTTGGCCATTTTGGAGACATGGATAGAGCGAGGACAGAAATGGTTGTTGCAGGTTCTGGGATTTAGAGTTTCAGTAAGAACAGAGAACAGGTGACATAATGGTCGTTTGAGGACTCATGTACTGAGGTCGTATGGGCTGAGGTTAGAAACAGGAACTGAGAAGTCCTCCTGTTGGGAGTTTTCTATAGGCCTCTGAATAGTTCCAGAGATGTAGAGGAAAGGATAGCAAAGATCATTTTGGATAGGAGCGAGAGTAAAAGAGTAGTTGTTATGGAGGTCTTTAACTTTCCAAATATTGACTGGAAATACTATAGTTCAAGTACTTTAGATGGGTCAGTTTTTGCCCGATGTGTGCAGGATGGTCTCCTGACATAGTATGTCAACAAGCCAACAAGGGGCAAGGTCACATTAGATTTGGTATTGGGTAATGAAGCTGGCCAGGTTTGGAAGTAGGTGAGCATTTTGGTGATGATAACCACAATTCGGTCATGGAAAAAAATGAGGACTGCAGATGCTGGGAATCAGAGTCGAGAGTGTGGTGCTGGAATAGAGGTGAGGCAGCATCTGAGGAGCAGGAGAATCGACATTTCGGGCATAAGCCATTCCTGATGAAGATAGCAGAGCCTTTGGCTTGGATCTTTATCTTTATATACCTGTCAGGGAGGGAAGAAGTGGTCAAGCTAGGGAGACGTGGTTTACAAAAGAAGTTGAATCTCCTGTCAAGAGGAAGAAGATAGGTTAAGTTAGAATGAGACGTGAAGGCTCAATTAGGGCGCTTGAGAGTTACAAGTTAGCCAGGAAAGACCTAAAGAGAGAGCTAAGAAGAGCCAGGAGGGGACATGAGAAGTCATTGGCAGATAGGATCAAGGAAAACCCTAAAGCTTTCCAAAGGTATATCAGGAATAAAAGAATGACTAGAGAAAGATTAAGGACAATCAAGGATAGTAGTGGAAAGTTGTGCCTGGAGTCTGAGGAGATAGGAGAAGTGCTAAATGAATATTTTTTGTCAGTATTCACACTGGAAAAAAACAATATGGTTGAGGAGAATACTGAGATACAGGCTACTAGACTAGGTGGGATTGAGGTTCACAAGTTGGAGGTGTTTGCAATTCTGGCAAGTGAGAAAATACACAGGTCCCCTGGGTCGGTTGAGATTTATCCTAGGATTTTCTGGGAAAGGAGATTGCAGAGCCTTTGGCTTGGATTTTCATGTCATCATCGTCTACAGGAATAGTGTCAGAAGACTGGAGGATAGCAAATGTCCCCTTGTTCAAGAAGGGGAATAGAGACTACCCTGGTAATTACAGACCAGTGAGCATTATTTTGGTTGTGGGTAAACTGTTGGAAAAGATTATAAGAGATAGGATTTATAATCATCTAGAAAAGGATAAGTTAATTAGGGATAGTCAACATGGTTTTGTGAAGGGTAGGTCATGCCTTGCAAACCTTATTGAGTTATTTGAGATAGTGGCCAAACAGGTGGATGAAGGTAAAGTGGTTGATGTGGTGTATATGGATTTCAGTAGGCGTTTGATAAGGGTCCCCACGGTAGGCTATTCCACAAAATACGGAGGCATGGAATTGATGGTGATTTAGCAGTTTAGATCAGACATTGGCTCATTGTAGGAAGACAGAGGGTGACGTTTGATGGGAAATGTTCATCCTGGAGTTCAGTTACTAGTAGTGTACTGCAAGGATCTGTTTTGGGGCCACTGCTGTTTGTCATTTTTATAAATTACCTAGATGAGGGTGTAGAAGGATGGGTTACTAAATCTGTGGAAGACATTAAGGTCGGTGGAGTTGTGGATAATGCTGAAGGATATTGCAGGTTACAAAGGGACACAGATGAGCTGCAGACCTGAGCTGAGAGGTGGCAAATGGAGTTTAATGTGGAAAAGTATGAGGTGATTCACTTTGGAAAAGTAGCAGGAATGCAGAATTCTGGACTAATGGTAAGATTCTTGAATGTGTAGATGAGCAGAGAGATCTCGGTGTCCGTGTACATAGATCCCTGAAAGTTGCCACCCAGGTGGATAGGGTTGTTAAGAAGGCATACGGTGTGTTAGCTTTTATTGGTAGAGGAATTGAATTTTGGATCCACGAGGTCATGCTACAGCTGTACAAAACTCTAGCACAGCTGAACTTGAAGTATTGCGTAAAGTTCTGATCACCACATTATAGGAATGATGTGGAAGCTTTGGAAAGGGTTCAGACGAGATTTACTAGGATGTTGCCTGGGATGGAAGGAAGGTATTACAAGGAAAAGCTGAGGGAACAGAGGCTGTTTTCGTTGGAGAGAAGAAGGTTGGGAAGTGATTTATTCAAGACATATAAGATAATCAGAGGGTTAAATAGGGTGGATAGTGAGAGCCTTTTTCCTTGGATGGTGATGGCTAGCATGAGATGACATAGCTTTCAATTGAGGGGTAATAGACATAGGACAGATTCAGAGATAGTTTCTTTACTTAGAGAGTAGTAGGGGTGTGGAATACATTGAGGAGAAAGTGAGGTCTGCAGATGCTGGAGATCAAAGTTGAAACTTTATTGCTGGAACAGCACAGCAGGTCAGGCAGCATCCAGGGAACAGGAGATTCGACGTTTCGGGCACAGGCCCTTCTTCAGGAATGAGCAGAGAGTGTTCAGCAGGAGAAGATAAAAGGTAGGGAGGAGGGACTTGGAGGAGGGGCTTTGGAAATGTGATAGGTGGAAAGAGGTCAAGGTGAGGGTGATAGGTCGGAGTAGGACGGAGGCGGAGAGGTCAAGAAGAAGACTGCAGAAGACTGCAAGAA
>NC_057727.1:39079609-39108516 GCF_004010195.1 Chiloscyllium plagiosum | reverse complement strand
GGAACGCGGCGGGGGGGCGGAGACACTTGCGGCGATGTGGTCCAAATGTAGGTTGCTGACGTCACTGGGGGCGGAAGTAGCTGCGGCGACCACGGAGACAGAGTTCTTCCCCATAGCCGCGGAGGTCGCCAATCTGTTGGTGATTGTCTTCATGACGATCGCAGGGCAGGTTGTCTGTGCGGCGATTCCGGAGGCGGTTGTTTGGGCCGCGATCATGAAGGTTGCGAGGTCGGTGGGGGCGGAAGTGACGTCATCGTCGGCGGCGTCTGCGGCTATTGCCGCGGGCGCTGTAGCGGCCGCGTGTGTAATGGCGCCGGACTGGTTTCGGAGGCCGATGGAAGTTTCTGGAATGGTTGAGGAATCCGGAGTTTGGGGGTAAGTGCATGAAAGTTTTTGGTACTTACTGCCTTTAATTTCCGATATGGCTCGAAAGAACTGTTTGTTCAGTCTATGGATTCTTCTGTAAATGAAGAACAGTAGAGGTCCTTTACAGGTCTGTGAGAGAGTTGTCCTGAGCTGGGGTAGGTCGAGTTGCAGGGAGTGTAGGTACCGGCGCATGGCTGCAAGCGTGGAGTGGAGGATCTGGAGGGAGGTCCGTTGCTGGAGGCTGTGGATTTGTTGCAGGTACTGGTAGTCCTGGTTGGGTCCAAATTGTGTTGGTCGGAAGGTGATCTGGAGTCCATGGGGGATCAGTCGGTTCCGTAGGCAGGTGCTGAGAAAGGAGATATGGCTGTGGTAACGAGTCTGCTTCAGAATGTGGCTGAAGAGCTTCTGTGCAGAGGAGATGACCTGGGGTGTGCAGTGAGAGAGGGACTCACTGAAATCATTGTAGAGAGAGGCAGAGAGCTTCTTCAAGGAAGGCATCCTTGGAATACATTGCCCACAACAGTAGTAGCCGCGCCGACTTTAAGGGCATTTAAGTGATCATTAGATAAACATATGGATGAAAATGGAATAGTGTCGGATAGGTAGGCTTCACATTGGTTCCAGGTCAGCGCAACATCGAGGTCGAAATGCCTGTACTGCGCTGTAATGTCCTATGTCTGTGGAAACTGGAGTTTCTTTCTCAGTATAGTGTATGAGCTTTCTTAGTTAAGATTATGAAAACAATATATTAATAGATATAAAATACTTTTTTCTGTGGACCTTTTCAAATGAATATATTATAAACTAGTAAGTTTATACATCCCTGAATTAATAAGTAAACAAAGATACAGTTGGTACAGAATGCATTAATTCATAAATGGAACATGGATAACTAGTTTTATGGTGTACAAAGTTAAAAATCACACAACACCAGTTTATAGCCCAACAGGTTTATTTGGAAGCACTAGCTTTTGGAGTGCTGCTCTTTCATCAGCAAATGGTATCCCGACTGAGGCACTGACATACAAAAGCCAATAGCTCCTGTTGCAACTACATGCCCATGTTTGCCTTATCTGGAAGGAGGAGAACATCCTGGGAGATGCCATGGCCGTGAGTATTTTCAATAAAGGGAACAAGACCAACTATGGAACTACAGGGGAATCTCTCTGCTGTCGATCATTGGAAAGGTCATTACCAAGATCCTCCTCAACAGTCTCCTCTCTGTGACTGAGGAATTCCTCCTGGAGTCGCAGTGTGGTTTTCGGTCATGGAGGGACACAATAGGCATGATTTTCATCGCGTGACAGCTGCCAGAGAAATACAGAGAAATGAATCAACCCCTGAAATGGCCTTCTTTGATCTTACAAAGGCCTTTGACACTTAATTGGGAAGCATTAGAGTGCTTTCTTCTCTTCTTTGGTTGCACCAGAAGTTTGTCACCATACTTCGTCTGTTTCATGATGACATGGAAGTCATGGTAATGACAAATGGCTCCACCATGCCCCCATTCTGATCGGTGTCAGCAGGGCTGTGTTATTGTCCAAACACTGTTCTCGATCTACCTCGCTGCAATGTTTCACCTCACCGCCAACATGCTTCCCACTGGAATAGAGCTAACTTACAGAATCTGTGGGAAATTATTCAAACTCCACTGCCTTCAAGCCAAAATCAAAGCCACCCCAACCAGTGTCATCAAGCTGCAGTTTGCAGTTTGCTTGCATATGTGCAATTTCCAAGGATGTACTCCAGACCATCGTCAGCACATTTACAGAGACATATGAGAGCACGGGTCTCACACTGAATATCTGCAAGACAAAGGTCCTTCATCAACCTGATCAAATCCCCAATCATCAAGGTCCACAGGGAGGCCTTAAAGAACATTGATCACTTCCTGTACTTCAGATGTGTACTGTCAGCCAAAGCAGCAATTGATGAAAATATCCAACTTCACCTCCAGTGTGCTTGTGCAGCCTTCAGCCACTTGAGGAAAAGGGTGTTCGAGAACAAAACATCAGATCTGACACCAACACCATGATTTACAGAGATAAGGCACTTCCCACCCTCCTACATGGGTCTGAGATGTGCACTATCCACAGCAGACAATCTCAAGGCACTGGAGCAGTACCACCAATGCTGTCTGTGCAAAGTCCTATGAATCTGCTGGTAAGAAAGGCACACCAACACTAGTGCCCTCAACCAGGTCAACAACCCCAGCATCAAGGCACTGAGCACTTTTGATCCACGAGAATGGGCTGGGCATGTCATTCACATGATGAGATTCTCCAAGCAGGTGCTCTACTCCCAGCTTCAAAAGGGCAAGTGAGCCCCAGATGGACAAAAGAAGAGCTTCAGTGATATCCTTAAGGCCTCACTGGTGAAGTGCAACATTTCCACAAACATCTGGGAATCACTGGCCGAAGGCCATCCAAAGTGGAGGAGGAGCATCCAGGAAGGTGTCGAGTACCTCAAGACTTGCCTTCAGGAGAAAATAGAAGACAGGCAAAAACCGTGAAAGGAGTACACTATCATACCAATGTCTCACCCATTCCTTCCTGAGACCACCACCTGCCCCAAGTGTAACAGAGCCTGCGATAACCGTATCCATCTGTACAGTCACCTAAGGATTCATGCTGAGAGTGGAAGAGATTCATCCTCTTCTGTGAGGGACTGTTGATTACATGATGACTAAAGTGCAACCATGACAACGCTATACATGAGTCCATTCATTAAAATCACTTTTGTGGGGTTACTGTTACAATCAGAAAAATAAGCAGGGGAGCCAACATGCTACCAAAAGGCTACAGTTGAGTTGGGGTTAGTGTTATATAAACACTCAGATTCCTATTTTCAGTTGGCAGATAAAAGTCCTGCAGCGATGGCATGAAAATCATCTTTCATTTTGAGGGAATCAATTCCAAAGGTCTACTTCTTTCATCAATCAATACCAATTTATATCATGCTTAGGCCCTATGCTGCATTCAGCTTAGGAGGCAGCATAGCATGACCAAAAATATGTATTGTTGAAAAAGGGCCAATTGAAATATCAAAGCTTCTTTACATACATAAAGAGACAAAGATACATCGAAAAACTAATAACAGAACTAAAAAAAACTTACTATAAATCTATCTGCATTATGAAATACTTTCAAAGGAAAATATGTTATGATTTCTAAATTTGCATACAAGAAAACTAGTTTAGCCAATTGTTAAACCCATCACTAACCAGTGCTATTTGATGATGTTGAGAAAAAATTGCAGTCAAAACAAACACCCGGAGAGATAGAGAGTATAAGGTGACCCTTCCTGACCTCCAATGATTAAAACGAGTACACATGGTAGAGGTGGAGGTGAATACAGGGGGCCATCTCACCTTAGCACTTTCCTGAATCTACACAAGCCCAGGGATCTGCATCTACCTCCTCCAACCGGCTCAATTTCTTCTGGCACACCCTGTCTTCATTATAGGACAGGACAACTAGACCATGGCCAAGGCTCCCTGACCTACACTTGCCATGACCACTGACCAGGCAGATATTGTATGGTGTCACAGCCTCTTCAGTCTGTCCTCTGGGAACAGGTGGCCTTCGTAGGCATTACCCCCTCTACCATGACCTCTAGTTCCCAGTCAGAGAACCTCAGTGCTTATCTACTCTTTTTGACAATCTCCATTGGTCACCAGTGATAATCAGGGCAGATGCCAACATACCTCGAGGTGCACTGCTGGCTCTCGAAGATGGCGCAGCTACAAGGAATGCTGGTGTATGGCCAATGCTGATGAGCAGTGAGTTCATCCAGGAATGATCTGTGGTAAGGTGGGTTGAAGATACTCACCATTAGGTTGGTGGTTAAAGTGGTAAATCTCGAGTTTCAAATTTAATGTGCCTCACACATAGTAAAAGAAATGTAAGATTCTGCCCTAAGTGTTATTAACATGTTTTTCGAGGAAGTGCTGACAGTTTTGGATGATGTCGGGGTTTGGGGCAGAAACTATCCATAATCAAATAGCAAATACAATCTCCTATTATAGTTGTAGGACATGACTTGTGCTGCATTCAACACTGTGCATTGTAATGATCATTGATTCCTCACCGTAGACATCTGTACCAAGTACTCTGGGAGCTGTCACAATATTTATATCCTTTCGGATTCCCATGTTCTGCATTGTTTCAATGGCAAGATGCCTGACAAGAATGGTTACTAGGAGACAAGTGCTAGCCTCTGCAACCGTAGCAGTTGACTCCTTTACATAATGGCCTGAGGACGAACACAAATACAATGCAACCCTTCCACCATGGAGCAGATATTAGACCAATTGAAGGTGAAGGTTCAATGCTTAGATTACTCTAGAGGGGCCTTGTAGTACAATCCAGACAGAGTATATTGCATAATCCTAGTATGCTATGCTCTGCATAACTGGAGCAAGTAAAGAGGCAATATGATGGGTGCTGAAGAGCTGAACAAGAAGGAAGATGAGAGCATTGAACAGGAAGAATATCACATTCTGCATATTACATCTCTGTGGTGCCAGGAGCAACAAGCCAGACAGAACTAATACCCAGTTCCAATAGATGTAGGTTGTAAGGTGCAATGGTCACTCATTAACTGAAAATTTATTGTTGATAGAGAGGCAAGTGGAACCTATCTGTTCCCAGAAGCAAATACAGCTATTCTTTTTTTTTCTTTGCTTTTGCTGTTGCTGAATAAAAGTGACGGTTTGAAGGCTTTCCAGTTTGTAATGCTCCCACATTGAACAATGAGAATATGTTATATGATACTGAACATTATGGAAATTGTCACACTCTCTTTAGATAGTAAGAAGATGGAATGACGCAAGGATGGGTAACCTGGATAAATTGGACCTTATAGTTGAAGTTACAATGACTGCTTTGTCAGACAGGATGATAATGTAAATAGCAATCCATTCATTAAAGTGAGCTTGTATTTGCAAAGAAGTGTCAACCATGTCATCCAAATGCCCTCAGAGACATTTCATTTCTTGTTCTTCTCCCATCCTCTCCCAGATCATCTCAACGCCTGCTATGCTCGCTTTGAGCAGAATTTCGGTGGAGAGGTAACACCTACTCCAACAAGTTCTGATGAACCTATCCCAACAGTCACTGCATCAGAGGTCAGATCAGTTTTCCTTCGTGTGAGTCCAAGGAAAGTGATGGGACCAGATGGAGGTACCAGGTCATGCACACAGAGCATACGCAGATCAACTGGCAGAGGTCTTCTCAGACATCTTCAACCTTTCCCTGCAGCAGACCACTGTCTCTGCCTGTTTCAAGAGGGACAACATCATCTCTGTGTCTCAGAAGTCTCATGCAGTATGACTACTTCCCAGTGGCCCTAACTTCGATGGTCATGAAGTGTTTTGAAAGGCTGGTCATGGCATTGATCAACTCCAGCTTCCCCACTACTCTTGACCCACTCCAATTTGCCTATTGGACCAACAGACCCATGTCAGATGCCATATCACTTGCCCTTCACTCCTCCCTAGAACATCTTGATACCAAGAACTGCAACATAAGAATCCTACTCATTGACTACAGTTCAGCCTTCAACATTATTATCCCCTCGAGACTGATTACTAAATTTAGTGATCTCGGACTAAGCCTCGCTCTCTGCAACTGGATCCTCCGTTTCCTGACCCGCAAGCCACAATCAGTGAAGATTGGGAATAATACTTCATCCTCACTAACATTCAACACTGGAGCCCCCCAGGGGTGCATACTCAGCCTCCTACTCACTGTATACCCATGACTGTGTTGCCAAACACCAGACTAATGCCATTTACAAGCTTGCTGGTGACACCACCATAGTCGGTCGAATCTAAAATGACAATGAAACAGACTACAGAAGGGAGATGGAAGACCTGGAAAAATGGTGTACTGAGAACAACCTAGCTCTCAGTGCTGGCAAAACCAAGAAACTCATTATTGACATTCGGCGGGATGTTACTCATGTCCCCCTACACATTAACAGCACAGAGTTGGAACAAGTAGAGAGTGTGAAGCTCCTGGGAGCCGTCATCGACAACAAGCTTTCTTGGACTCTTCCTGTGGACACACTGGTTACAAACACTCAACAATGTCTCTTCTTCCTCAGGCAACTGAGGATTTGGCATGATGGTGAATACCCTTGCCAATTTTTATAGGTGCACCTTTGAGAACATTCTGTCTGGATGTATCACTACCAGGTACGGCATCTGTACCATTCAAGATAGGAGATGATTACAAAGAGTGGTGAACTCGGCCCGGACAATCACAAAGGCCAACCTCCCATCTATAGAATTCATCTACCAGGTCTGCTGTCAAGGAAAGGCCATCACCATTGTCAAAGATTCATTCCACCCTGGCAATGTTTTTCTACAACCTCTACCACCGGGGAGAAGGTACAGAAGCCTAAACACATGCATCAGCTGGTGTCACCCTACTGTTTCTACCCTACTGTTGTTCGAATACTGAATGGACTCAGAAACATTTAACAATCGCTTGTACCTGTGCTTTTGTTTTTGCCACTGTTTACCTATTATTTACTTATCTATGCTACTTAACTATGCGATCTGCCTATATTGCTTGCAAGACAAAGCTTTTCACTATGCCTCAGTACACGTGATAATAAATTCAATTCAATTCAATTTAATTCAATTCAATTCACTTATACTGTGAAGGGCAGCTCTTCACCAGCAGCATTTGACCTGATGCCCAGCTGGCACTGCACCCACTCTAGGAATCCCAAGAGATCCCAACAGTGGCAAGTATTTCCCTCATTGCTGAGTGCATAGTAGTATGAGTGAGGCACCAATGTAATGTGATGCATTGCTAAAGAACTGAACTGCAGAGAATAGTATGAGAAAACTCACCAGAACTCACAGAGAGAAACCCTCCCCAAAATTAACACTTAGGCAATTTCAGGTAAACTTCAGCCCATTGTTATGATCTCTGGTTATGTTACCACTGGGACAAGACAGATCCCAAAATTAAATCTGTCTTGATAGATGATATTTTGTTTTACTTAACGTGGCATTCACACACAAGAAACAAAAACAAAATAAAACAAACCAAGATATCAAAATACAACACGGTTTGAAAGATTTTGAAACACAAAAGAAAGCAAAATCTAATCTATTCCCCAACACCATCACTTTACAGGTAATAGAATGATTGATAAATCCCCTGTCAAATTTTGAGGTTTGAATTATTTCTTTTCAGTTCCAGTCCTGTAATCTGTAAGGCCTTCTCCATAAAATATTCACACAACTGAGATTTTACACTTTCTCAGTCTTCCTGCAGCGGCCTAACCAAACACTCCTGGCCTGGAAATTTAACAAATGATTCCTTGAGTAACATATTCCCTTAACTGTTATGGACAATCTCCTTTCTAGGAGAAATTATTCTTGCATTGGATCCCAGTCAAGTCTCCTTCAAACAGCTTTTCAATCTTGAAGTTTTTCTAAGCTGAAATCAATCCTTAATTATTCTAAACCCAAATGCAAGCTAATCCTTTCAATGTTTTCTCTCTCTCCTGTTGCTATCCACCACAATATAAACAAACTTTCATTAACAGTCCAGTCACCTGCTGTCTGACACAGACTGATTTAAAATCATGGTTGTCGAAATTCAGACCTGGTTTATTTTTAAACACTTTCAGAAAAATAGACCAACACCTATATGCCACAAGTTGAACACTGAAAAAAAAAGATAATTTGTATAAAATAGACGTTTGATCAGATCTCCCCCAACAAAGAATGAAAATGTGTCTTTATTGCATTTTATTTCCTTCAAAAATTATTATATTCATATTTCTATGTCACATTAACAGTAGTAATATATTGACATTAAGTATACAATGAAGTGCATGGCAATCATACTTAACAGAAGTCCATTTAGATCACAGCACTCAGTTTCTTTCATATATGGCCTTGTTAAAGTATCCTGTATTGCATTTTCTTTTCCATGCACAACTAACTTTTAAATTGTTTAGCTGGAGGAATAAAGTCCACCAAAACAGCTGTAAGGTCTTGTCACAAAATCTTTCCAGATAAAAGCAAAGATTATCATCTGTATAACTATCATTTTTTACACTTGCCCATATTTCAAAATAATGCAGAGCCGATATAAGACTCAATGTCTTTTTTCTCAACTGTCAAATATTTCTGTTGACAGGCAGTCAACTTCTTTGACAAAAAACTGACAGGTCACTCAATACTTATTTCATTTCTTGTAATAAAACAGCAATCACACCAATGTCATTGGCATCAATAGTCGATTTGAATCGTTTTTCATAATTTGGCACTGCTAAAATTGGAGTGTTTTTCAGCACAGTTGCAAATGGCACTCTGACTTTCTTGCATCCATTCAAATTTTCTGTCTTTAATTAACAAAATTGTTAAATAAGCCATGACAATGCTGACTTTTGGAACAAACTTTCAGTAAAATCTCTGCAATAAATGTTACCACAATTCAGCCATTTCATTTTTAGAATCTCCAAACATTCATTTCTTTGAAAGATACAAATCCCTCTGAAATCCAACAACTCAGATTTGACAAGAGCCCCACTTGTTATGTTCCCAAAAGATGTTGCTATGGAACAAGTCAGAATAAAATCTGGTTTGATACATCATGTTTGTTTTTTTTTAATGTGGCAGTCTTTCACTAAAACATAAACACACAAGGTGCAGATTTGATTTTAAAATAAAATATAAATTTATTACACAAGAAATAAAAACAAAATAAAACAAACTAAGCTATTAAAATGCAACACATTTTGATAGATTTCAAAACCCAAAGTAAACAACACTTTAGCCATGCCCCTTGACAAATAATCAAAATTTAGAGAAATTCATTCCTTATCAAATCTGTGGATTTTACTCAACTACTTCTTTTCCATTCTGGACCAGTAAATTGCGAGGCCATTTCACCAAAATGAGATCTTAATCTTTCAAGTCTTTTAATAATCTGCAGAGATCTAACCAAACACATGGTGTGGAAATTCTAAAACTAAACTCTTTCTGAAGTAACCTATTCCTGTAACTATTCTGAATAATCTCCTTTCTGTGAGAAACTGAGTGGAATTTTATAGAAGCCTGAACTATGGTGAAAATTGTGGCAGTATCATGTGAGAAGTCCAGCCAGGCCTAGGTAACATTGGGGGTCCCATGCTGTATCTTTTATGCATTGCTAATGTTGGGTTCTGGTTTGCGATTAGTAATTTTCAGAATTTTTTTTAGATAGTTTGAATCATCTCCAGATCCCTGGTTCTGACACTGGACTTATTAAGGAATGTAAAATGAAGAAAGCAGTAACAGGTGTTTCAGAGCAAAAGAATACCTGCATTTATTAAATACAAAAGGTATAATACAAGAAATAAAGGCAAATGTAATAAACAGTGAAATTGACGCAAGCAATTATACAGAGGACAGTAATTAAATACACAATTAAATTAAACACAAGTTAAACATTATTAGAAGCTAAACAGTAGTTTTTATCACCAACTTAAGTCAGGCTTCCTACCTTTGGGTTCCCTGCACTATCACTACCCACCTCCCCCTCCCTGCTAGTTAGGTCGGAAAGTTTTGGGTCTTGGGGGTTTAAGCTCATCACTGGGGAAAATGTAATTTTGAAGTACAGGTGGTTGTTCCCATTTGCTGTACCCAGTGCCCAGATGAAGACTTCAGACTGGTTTGACTACGCTGATGTGGTAAGATGCTTATTGGATTTATCAAGTAAGTACTTGGTTTTCCTTATATTCTGGTGGTTTTGCGAGGTTGTTTCTGAGGCCTTGTGGTATTGGTCAGGTTGGTGGTTTTCAGAGGTTGTCAGTTCGCAAGTCTGCAGGTCGTGGTCAATTGCTATTGGTTACCCAGGTATGGAACAGGCCTGTGTCCGTAGGTTTCGGAATTGCTGTCAGGATCTCTCTTCTGGAGGTAACTGGGCAGATAGCTCTCGGGGAGATAGCTCTTTTGGATCCCTCTTCTGGAGATAGCTCACTCAGGTGAAATCAGGGCCTGCAACTATACTAATTGTAGGCCTCTTATCTTCGAACCAAATGTGTGCTTGCCATTACTGGTGTTCCCTTTGAGGTTAATTAAGATTTTGTGTATTTTGATTGAGATTGAATGAATATTGACTGAAGTTGAATATCTGGTTTCTGTATAGGTTCCATAATGTCTGTGCTGGGTAGTCCCAGATATAAAAGTTTCAGACTGGTTGATTGCTCTCTTAGATGGAGGTGTAAATTGAACTTTTTGAGCTGAACAATAGTTCCAGGCAGCTATCTCTATGTCTGTGTATTTTTCATAGCTCAGCCCAGCTGCCCCCTTTCTTTTAAAAGGTTTTGATAAGTCCAGGGTTTTGGTCCAGTATTGTAGAATGTAAGGATTTTTGCTCAATCCTACACTGAGCAGTGAGGCAGGTTTCTCATTAGGCAACAGTGAGTTGACAAGCAGGATTGTAACATGTTAAATGCCTTATTAACTGAACATATCTCATTAATATTCAGTTTTTTATCTTACCAAATGCATTGCACAAACTAGACACTGCAAATTCTTGGCATGGGCATCAGAGCAGGCACATGCTGACTTCAGCTTGCTGTTTGCTCTAAAGGATCTCCATAATGGACACCAGACAAAAGTATTCAGGGCATGGTTCATAGACATCGGCCCCACATAGCCCATGTCCACAAACATTGGCATTAAACATGTGACAGCCTCTAATAACCCTCATGGCACATCTCCTAAACACTTACACTATGCTTATGCACCTCAGTGCTATACCCTGGGCTACATCTCAACCAGGCAAAAATGAAGACTGCAGATGCTGGAAACCAGAGTTTAGATCAGAATGGTGCTGGAAAAGCACAGCAGGTCAGGCAGCATCTAAGGAGCAGGAAAATCGGCGTTTTGGGCAAAAGCCCTTCATCAGGAATGGAGATGTCAACCAGCACTACAACGCTGTTTGTAAATACACTCAGAAACTTGCAACTAGATCATAGTCTGGAGCAGACTGTATCTCCACGCTCTGAGCTACCTTCCACTAGCCCCACCATATCCTCCTATTTATCTCTCAGCCCCCATCCCCTCCACACATTCCTGATGAAGGGCTTATGCTTGAAACGTCAATTTCCCAGGTCCTCTGATGCTGCCTGACCTGCTGTGCTTTTCCAGTGCAACACTGGATTGGCTGTGGTAAATTGCTTGTAATGCCCAAGGATGTGTAGGTTAGGTGGACTAGCCATGGGAAATGCAGGATTACAGGGAAGAAGGTTGGGAAAGATAAGTCTGGGTGGGATGCTCTTCAGAGGGTCAGTGTGGACTCAATGGGCAGAATGGCCTGCTTCCGCACTTCAATGATGCTATGATTTTATGATTCTATCATTATCATCATCGGCAGTTCCTCGCAGACGAGGGTGACACTTTTGCGCTCTCAGGGTTCATCCATAGGTGGCTGTAAAGTCCAATGCAGCTTCCACAAACTCTGCCACACTTGGGGCAAAAGGTGGTCATGGGAAGGGCTAGAGGTGGGGTGTTAGTGTGGCAGCTCATTCCTTTCACTGTTTTTGTCTGGCTGCTGCTTTTTCCCAATGGCAAGTCTCAAGATGCCTGACCCGTTCCCAGATGCTCCTTCTCTACTTTAGATGGTCTTGGGCCACTGATTCCCAGGTGTCACACTTCACTAGTGAGGCCTTAAGGGTATTACTGAAGTATTTTCTCTTTCCACCTAGGCTCACCTGTTGTTTTGGAACTGAGTTATGATTCTATGCTGTTTGCTGGTTGTCAGAGCCCACTCATTTGGAACCTACCTAGATAGCCACAGCATCCCTGCCTTGCAATACCTTGCCTTTTGCACTTTGTTCCCTCAGTCAGAGATACTAGGCTCATAGTATTGCTGCATTGCTGCGCTGTTCAACACAGACACAAAGACAGGAGCTTGTCATATTTGTCAGCAGTTTTCAGACGACTCAAGGGAGACAGTCTTTGGTCAGGGGGTCTTGACACGAAAATCAATGGACAGCTTCTGATAGCAGTACAGAGGCTTGGACATGGTCAGTCAAACATTTGCATCAATCAGAATCAGGATTCCTCTCCTCATAATGGGTAAGGAGTTAAAAGCAGGCAGTACATTATTTGTCTTGACTCTTTCTGTCTTACTGAGGGGTGTTTTCCTTCTGAAATGAGAGAGGCTAGTATTAAAGGAAATGGAAGTTGGTGGCACAGTTGTTATTTTGATTCAGGAATGGGCATCGCAGAGGACACGAAGGATTGATTAGTGGATTGGGATGGCTGACAGCAAGCAAGATGTTGCATGCAATAGCAAGAGATGTACAGGGTAAGCCTTGATGAGAGTGAGGTATCAGGGAAAAGATGATGGCATTTATGCTGATGAAATGGAGATGATTATTGACTTTGTCTTACGTTGCTGTGAGTTTATCCAGATGACTGAGACTGTACTGAGCCAGGTGGCACCTTGGTCCAGATTAGCACGGGCCAGTGTAATGGCCTCCTCCGCTTACCGTAGGGGATTTCAGGCTCTACCACATTCTCAGCTGCAGTAGTCACATTCATACCTTCATCATCAATTCTAATAGAGGTGGAACTGACTCGTTTGAGTTTAAGACTCCCTCCTTTAGTGCAGTGAAATAATTGTCAGCTTTCAAGCTGTTACATCTTTTTGTCATCTGACGTACACTTTCAAAGATTTTCTTTATTTTAACAGTCCTCTATAATAATGAGAAACAAATCCTAGACAATTTTTGAATCCAATCCTTTATGCAAATATAAAAAACGCAATGCATCTAATTCAGTTTAATATGTATATATATACGCACACCTGGCGCATTTTCCTCGCGCTTTATTAGATTTTTCGGTCTTTTCAAAGGAATGCGTTTTAAAATTCATTTAAAAATATATATATATTAACGCCTTTAAATACCAACTTTCATTTAGGCGATCGGAAATATCTAAATTAAACATGAGTCGGAGATGAAGAGAAAGGGGCGGTGCTATTGAGTTGTTTTTGACCTCTTGTGGTTGTGTGGCAGTTCATTAAGAGCCTGCGAATTTGAGTTTTGTAATTTCTTGAATGGAGGCTGGGAGTGTGTACACGCAGAACCACTCCATACAATAACTGAGGATCCAAATTATTATATTTTGACATAACAGAACAAAAATGTCTTTAGTTTGACGTATCCTTTATTTTTAACCGATCATTGTAAAACTTGAAGTGTAGTCATTTTTGTTCCCGTATTTAGAGACCCCAAAGTGAAAGTTAGTTTCTGCCTGAATCCGGCACTATGGCTGGGTACCTGTTCCACAAGTCATATCACTCAAAGTCATGAGAAAACTAGCACATTTTCACTTGTTGCTTAAATACTGGGGAAGGTGATATTTTTCGAAACAAAGTCTTAAATCGGATGTGCAGAAACGTAGAGGGTTCATGTTGTGGCAGTAAAAGAAAAATGTACCGGTTTCCGTTGCACCGGGACGCTTACATTAAAAGAAAGCGCCGACGCGCTGAGCACGGTCTTCAATATGTTTCGCGGTGTCCACGCACACGGGGAGATGCGCCGCTGGTTCATTGCCCCCGGTGTACTGAAGGTGCAGTGCGCAGAGAGCCAGCTGACGGATGCAACTGCTATCCTATGTTTAGAGTGTGGGAGGTTGCAGGTTATGTAACCGGGGGAGTGCAGCGCTGCCTCAGGTGCCGCTTCGTGTGACGCGCGCGCGGGGCGGACGGCACGTGGTGCGAGCGCGTGCCTTCCCCCCCTCCCGCCGGCCGGCCGCGCGCCGTCCTTCAGCTCGCGCCGCGCCCACAGGTAGGTCTCGGCCGGTGCCGTAACGGTCGCTGCATCCCAACCATAACGGTATTTGTTGTAAAATGTATCCTAGTTAAATGTGTGTCTCTCTTTTTCTTTCTCCCCCCCCCCCCCCCCCCGTTTGCCGCAGCCTTTGGGTTCTCCCTCAGAGCGACACCGGTCCTTCCGGAGTGAAACCTTTGAGAATCGGGGGGGGGCAATAAAAGGTTCAGTTCTCTTTTAATCTGTCAAGGCGCTGACCCAACGCGACTGTCGTTGAACTCGGCTGTTTTCAGGTTTGTGTTGATGTTGTTTCGGTGACAGTTGAGCATCCGGGGGGAATTTCTGGCTGTACCTGTAACCCCTACCACCCTGGTTATGGTGCAGCGTGGCTGGTGGAGGTGCAGTTTCTCCCCCCCCCCCCCCCCCATTCCTCTCTCTCTCTCTCTCTCTCTGTTCGTGCTGCAAATGCTAAAAGGTCTGTATGTCCGAATCAAATGTTTTGACTTTTTGTTTTGCACGGAGTAAAAGACGATTTCGTTCTCTCTTTGGAGTAAACCTTCATTGGTGTAGTGGTAAAATGGAAGCTCTTCTCTGTCTGTCTTCTCTCTCCTCCACCCACCCACCCAGCCCGATCATTTTGAGAAGGAGCCAGCAGGTTTGCAATCAGGAATTGGGAGTGGTGGGTTGCTTGCTTCGTAAATCAAAAACATGTAACTGTCAGGTTTAAGGGCACATGATTTTATCTTTAACCAAATGCTTTGGAACAGACTGCGATTTAACTACCTTTTAAACTCTCATTTTGATGCTTTGAAAGATGTTACAGAGAGCCTCGCCAGGTATGAATTTGGACTGAATTATGAATTACAGAGGGGTGAATTAATTTTTTTTTTCACATTTATCCCTTGTGCAGTTCATGAAAGGAGGGGTGTGAGGAGATTTGTGTCGCTGCCCCCCACAGAACCCACTATATTTCTAGTCCAGAGAAATTGCCACTACATTGCTGCTTCCCTTACAGTACAATTGGAGTTATGTACTGACCTGCCAGCAGCGGTCATGACCGGGGACCCAAGATGTACCAGGAAATAGATAGGGCATGTCAGAAAGGCAAGGTCATGGTGATCATAGGGGACGTCAATATGCAGGTGGACTGGGAGAATAATGTTGCCGGTGGATCCAAAGAAAGGGAATTCACGGAATGCTTACAGGATGGCTTTTTGGAACAGCTTGTGATGGAGCCCACAAGGCTATTCTGCACTTAGTTATGTGTAATAAGCCAGACTTTAAAAGATCTTAAAGGAAGCGAACACTGGGGAGGCAGCGATCATAATATGGTAGAGTTCAGTCTGCAGTTTGAAAGACAGAAGGCAAAATTTGATGTAATGGTTTTATAGTTAAAGGTAATTACAGGGGCATAAGAGAGGAATTGATGAAAATTGACTGGAAGCAGAGTCTAGTGGGGAAGATAGTTGAGCAACAACGGCAGGAGTTTCTGGGTGTAATTGAGGACACAGTACAGAGGTTCATCCCAAAGAAAAAAAGAGGTTATCTGGGGAGGGGTTAGACAGCCATGGCTGACAAAGGAAGTCAAGAAATGTATCAAAGAAAAAGAGAGAGCCTATAAAGTGGCCAAGAGCACTGGGAAATCAGAAGATTGGGAAGACTACAAAAACAAAGAGGATAACAAAGAGAGAAATAAGGAAGGAGAGGATCAACTATGAAGATAAGCAAGCTAGTAATATTAGAAATGATAGTAAAAGTTCATTTCAATATTTAAGAAACAAACGAGAGGCAAAAGTAGAAATTGGACCACTCCAAATTGATGCTGGAAGACTAGTTTCTGGATTAGTGGTGCTGGAAGAGCACAGCAGTTCAGGCAGCATCCAAGATTTCGAAGCTCCTTGGATGCTGCCTTAACTGCTGTGCTCTTCCAGCACCACTAATCCAGAAGCTGAAGACTAGTGCTGGGAGATAAGGAAATAGCTGAAGAACTTAATAAGTACTTTGTGTCAGTCTTCACAATTGAAGACATAAGTAATATCCCAACAATTAAGGAGATTTAGAGGGCAGAGTTGAGTATGGTAGCCATTACGAAAAAGAAAGTGCTAGAAAAGGAAAAGGTCTAAAAATCGGTAAATCTCCTGGCCCCCAATGGGCTACATTCTAGAGTTCTGAGAGACGTGGCTGAGGAAATAGTGGAGGCGCTGACTGTGATCATTCAAAAATCACTGGAGTAAGGGAAAATCCCAGATGATTGGAAAATTGCTGTTGTAACCCCCTGGTTCAAGAAAGAATCGAGACAAAAGATGGAAAATTATAGGCCGATTAGCCTAGCCTCGGTTGTGGGTAAAATTCTAGAATGCATCGTTAAGGATGAGATTTCTAAATTCTTGGAAGTGCAGAGACTAAATTAGAACGCGTCCGCATGGATTTAGTAAGGGTAGGTCATGCCTGACAAATCTGTTAGAATTCTTTGAAGAGGTAGCAAGTAGGTTAGACCAGGGAAACCCAGTGGATGTCATCTAACTAGACTTCCAAAAGACCTTTGTTAAGGTGCCTCACGGGAGGCTGCTGAGAAAGGCAAGGGCCCATGGTGTTCAAGGTGAGCTACTGGCATGAATTGGGGGATTGGCTGTCTGACAGAAGGCAGAGAGTTGTTTTAAAAGGTTCTTTTTCGGAATGGCAGCTGGTGACAAGTGGGGTCCTGCAGGGTTCAATGTTGGGGCCGCAGCTGTTCACTTTATATATTAATGATCTGGATGAAGGGACGGGAGCATTCGGGCGAAGTTCGCCAATGATACAAAGTTAGGTGGACAGGCAGGTAGTACTGAGGAGATGGGGAGGCTGCAGAAAAATTTACAGTTTAGGAGAGTGGCCTCGGAAATGGCTGATGAAATTCAACATGAGCAAGTGTGAGATCTTGCACTTTAGAAAAAAGAATATAGGCTGGACTATTTTTAAACGGTTAGAAAATTCATTAAGCCAAAGTACAAAGAGATCTGGGAGTGCTAGGATTCTCTAAAGATTGATTTGCAGGTGATTAAGAAAGCAAATGTAATGTTATCGTTTATCTCAAGAGGGTTGGAATATGAAAGCAGCAATGTACTTCTGAGACTTTATAAAGCTCTAGTTAGGCCCCATTTAGAATACTGTGTCCAATTTTGGGCCCCACACCTCAGAAAGGACCTCCTGGCACTGGAGCGTGTCCAGTGGAAATTCACATGGATGATCTCTGGAATGGTAGGCCTAACATATGATGATCAGCTGAGGATCCTGGGATTCTATTCATTAGAGTTTAGAAGGTTGAGGGGAGATCTAATAGAAACTTACAAGATAATGCATGGCTTAGAAAGGGTGGATGCTGGGAAGTTGTTTCCATTAGGCGGGGAGCCTAGGACCTGGGGACATAACCTTGAAATTAGAGGGGGTCAATTTAGAACAGAAACGAGGAGACATTTCTTCAGCCAGAGAGTGGTGGGCCTATGGAATTCATTGCTATGGAGTACTGTAGAGGCCGGACGTTGGATATCTTCAAGGCAGAGATTGATCAATTCTTGCTCTCGCAAGGAATTAAGGGCTATGGGGAGAGAGTGAGTAAGTGGAATTGAAACACCCATCAGCCATGATTAACTGGCGGAGTGGACTTGATGGGCCGAATGGCCTTGCTTCCACTCCTATGTCTAATGGTCTTATAATCTACTATGCAGTCTACCTTTTTATTCTCCAAAGAAAGTGTCGATAGAAATATTCCCTGATTTCCAAAAATATAAATCAGGATTTTGAAACATTCACTAGACCTTACACCTTTGTTAACCATCACTTGTTGTTCCTTACAATAAAACTTGTGTATCTCAGCAGCTCAGGAACCATTCTGAATCTTAATTTTTGTATTCAGTAGACATTAAGGCACTTAATGGGGTGGAGGAACAAAGATTTGGGAAAACGCATACATCCATCACTGAGTATCATGGCAGGTATATAAAACCTCAGAGGTCTAACAAAGTACTGGCCTGTGGATGAATAGTATTCGGAAGCAGTGGGTTTTCTTGAAAGTTTGAGATGTTACTCTCCACAGATGATGTCTCACTTTGAGATTTTTCCTCTTGTAGGAGGAACAATGAATGCCCAGTTATTGCCACCGCTTGCATGCAATTAAAAATGTTAATATAGTGTCCCTCCTAAATTTGTATGGCACAGTGGGAGTTTCCCTAACTGAACCATGAAGCTATGGGTTCAAGTTTGCCTGCTTTAGAAGTGTGTCACAGCATATCTGAACAGTCTTATTTTAAAATATCTACAATTATCAGACATGATATAACTCTAAAATTAAAATTACTGAAAGGTTTTGATGAAAATGTGGAAAAACTATCCACCTGAATCGGTCCACATAATAAAATAGTCACTAATGAGTCAATAAAGAATTTAAGAGAATTTTCCTTGTATAATGCTACATGGGCTTTTTAAGCAGATAAGTATCAACATGTTTGAGGGAACCTTGGAACAAACATGAGAGATGTGGAAGAATAAAAGGATAATGTTGAGAAATAGTATACTGGGCAAAAACTTGTCCTGAGTATGAGCACTGATGGGTGCATTTCTTCTTCTCAAGATTAGAGTAGTACTGGAAAAGCACAGTAGGTCAGGCAGCATCCGAGGAGCAGGAAAATTGGCATTTTGGGCAAAAGCCCTTCATCAGGAATGAGACCTCATTCTTGATGAAGGGCTTTTGCCTGAAATGCCGATTTTCCTGCTCCTCGGATGCTGCCTGACCTGCTATGCTTTTCCAGCACTATTCTAATTTTGACTCTAATCTCCAACATCTGCAGTACCCACTTCCGCCCAGCATTTCTTTTTATGTTTGTGTGTAAAACATTCTGTATAATTATTTCACAATTTCAATGCATATCTATCCTGGACCTTCGATCAGTGACTCCATTAAATTGCTTCCCTGTACACCATCTTCTGATCAGCGCAGGCAAAACACCCATTTTCCTTCAAGTTAATGTATGTGTTGCCACTCAAAAACAATCATCGCAAACTTAAAATCCACGTTCAACAGAAAAAAAAAAGTAGATGTCAACTAAACATTTACAGACTCCCTTTTAAAGGAATTATTAATTTTGTCTTTGTGTCTTTGCAGTATGTCAGCTATTCTAGAAAAACATTTCTTATCCCAGTTTAGGCTCAGTCATAAAGCACAGAAACAGATCCTTCAGCCGAACTCGTCCATGCCGATCAGGTTTCCTAAATGGAACTAATCCTATTTGCCTGTGTTTCGTGATTATCCCTCTATACCCTTCTGATCCACATATCTGCCCAAATGTCTTTTAAATATTGTAAATGTACCTGTCTCTACCCCTTTTTCTGACAGCTCGTTCCAAATTCACGCTGTCCTCTGTGCTCCAGGTCCCTTTTAAATCTTTCCCCTCTCACTTTAAATCTATTCTCTCTAGTTTTGGACTCTCACATCCTGGGAAAGAGACCTTCGCTATTCACCTTATTTTTGCCTCAAGATTTTATAAGCCTCTATAAGGTCACCCCTCAGCATCCTATGCTCAAGAGCCTATCCACCCTCCCCTGCCTCAAACCTTCCAGTCTCATTCACATGCTTGTAAATCTTTGTGCACCCCTTCCTGTTTAGTAACTTTAGTTCCTTTAGCAGGATGACCAGAATTGTATGTAGTACTCCAAATATGGCCTTAACAATGTCATGTGCAGCTGGGATATGAAGCCCCAACTCCTGAACTCGATGCTCTGACCAATGAAGACAACTGTGCCAAATGCTTTCTTCACCCCCCCTGTCTACCTGTGATGCCACTTTCGAGAAACTACGTACCTGCACCCCTACAGGTCTCTGTTCAACAACAATCCCCAGGGCCCTACGAGTAACGGTATAAGTACTGCCCTGGTTTGTCTTACCAAAATGCAAAACCTCACATTTATCTGAATTAAACTCCATCTGCCCTTCTTCATCTCAGTGGATCAAGATCGTTTTGTATTCTTAGATTAAACTTCTTCACTGTACCATCAATTTTGGTGTCATCCACAAACTTAGTAACCATGCCTCCTATATTTTCATCCCGATAGTTTAAATAATTGAAGAACAGCAGTAGACCCAGCACTGATCTTTGCAGCATGCTGCTGGTCACAGGCCTCCAGTCTAAACAACAACCGTCTACCACCACCCTCTGTCTCCTACCATCAAGCCAATTTTGTATCCAATAGGCTAGCTCTCCTTGGATCTCCTGTGATCTAACCTTACTAAAGTCAATATAGACAATGTCTACTGCTCTGCCTTCACCTGTATTCTTGGTCACCTCTCCTGAATCCTCTAGCTCTGTGCCTGTTACCCTTTCCGCATGTTGGTTGGGAGAGAAGAACATGAAAGAGTTACTGCAGTTGCACAGGGTGTTAGTGAGACTGCACTTGGATTACTACGTGGGTTTGGAGCTCCATGCTTTCGGAAGGTTATACTCATTACAGATGGTACAATGCAGTATCACTAAATTTGTTCTTGGAATGGGTGTGCTGCTCTGTCATGAGATAGTAGGGAAATTAGGCCTATAGACTCTAGAGTTTAGAAGAATGTGAAGAATCTCAATGTCTTGAGATCTGCTAGACTCTGAACGCACAACCCAGATGGCCGCCTCCTTCAAGGGCCGCAATTTCCCCCCCGACGTGGTCGACAATGCCCTCCACCGCATCTCTTCCACTTCCTGCTCCTCCGCCCTTGAACCCCGCCCCTCCAACCGCCACCAGGACAGAACCCCACTGGTCCTCACCAGGACAGAACCCCACTGGTCCTCACCAGGACAGAACCCCACTGGTCCTCACCAGGACAGAACCCCACTGGTCCTCACCAGGACAGAACCCCACTGGTCCTCACCAGGACAGAACCCCACTGGTCCTCACCAGGACAGAACCCCACTGGTCCTCACCAGGACAGAACCCCACTGGTCCTCACCAGGACAGAACCCCACTGGTCCTCACCAGGACAGAACCCCACTGGTCCTCACCAGGACAGAACCCCACTGGTCCTCACCAGGACAGAACCCCACTGGTCCTCACCAGGACAGAACCCCACTGGTCCTCACCAGGACAGAACCCCACTGGTCCTCACCAGGACAGAACCCCACTGGTCCTCACCAGGACAGAACCCCACTGGTCCTCACCAGGACAGAACCCCACTGGTCCTCACCAGGACAGAACCCCACTGGTCCTCACCAGGACAGAACCCCACTGGTCCTCACCAGGACAGAACCCCACTGGTCCTCACCAGGACAGAACCCCACTGGTCCTCACCAGGACCTCCTCCCTACCTTTTATCTTAGCCTGCTGGACAAACTTTCCCCATTCCTGAAGAAGGGCTTACGCCCGAAACGTCGATTCTCCTGTTCCCTGGATGCTGCCTGACCTGCTGCGCTTTTCCAGCAACACATTTCCAGCTCTGAAGGACCATGATAAGGTAGAGACAGGTTGTTGCCTCACTGGCTAGAGGATCTATAACATGGGGGTGCAGTTTTGGAATTTAGTAGTGATCATTTAGAATCTGGGTCATTGAATTTATAGATATTTTTGGACAAGGGAGTCTTGGGTTCCAGGGGCAGTCATGAAAGTGGAGTTGAGACCAGAATCATATTAGCCACAATCTTGTCAAATTGCAAAGCAGGCATGAAGTGATGGACAGTCTATTCCTTGTATGTTCTGTTTCTGATTGAGATGATAAGTTTCTTCACTTGACTTGTTAATTTTGGAATTCTTTACCGCCAAGGGTTGGGATGGAGTTTAATTTGAATGAAGGTATTGTAATTTGATAAAACAAACAAGGGCAGGACTTTACAATTAGGGTTATGGGACAGGGAGACCTTAGAGTTCAGGTACATAGTTCTTTGAAGTTTGCATCACATGTAGACAGGATGGTTAAGAACGTGTTTAGCATATTTGCCTTTATTGCTCAGACCTTTTGAGAATAGGAGTAGGGATTCTGTTGAGGTTGTAGAGGACGTCGGTAAGGACTCTTCTGGAGTACTGTGTCCAGTTCTGGTCACCTTGTTATAAAAAGAATATTATTAAGCTGGAGAGAGTTCAGAAAAGATTTCAGGATGGTTCCAGGAATGGAGGGTTTGAGTTTGAGGAGAGGCTGGTTAGGCCTCCTTAAAAGACCTTCTTAGATGATCGTATGCGCTTTAATGAGCCACAGGATAGACCAAAAGAACATAGCACACCGTGAGGTACAGCACAGAGCAGGCCCTTCGGCCCACGATGTGCTGAGGATTAATCCTAATCTAAAATAAAATAATCTAACCTACGCACTTCTCAATTCACTGCTGTCCATGTGAATGACCCGCAGTCACTTGAATGTCCCTAATGACTCTGCTGCCACCATCATCGTTGACAGTGCATGGAATGTGTTCACAACTCTGTGTAAAGAACCCACCTCTGACATCTCTACCTTCCTCCTAACATCTTAAAACTGTGACCCCTCATGGCAGTCAGTCCTGCCTTGGGGTAAAGTCTCTGGCCATTGACTCTATCCATGCTTCTCATTACCTTGTATACCTTGATCAGGTCACCTCTCTTCCTCCTCTTCTCCAGAGAGAAAAGTCCGAGTTTAGTCAACCTCTGTTCGTAAGATAAGTCCTCCAGTCCAGGCAGCATCCTGGTAAACCTTCTTTGCACCCTCTCCAAAGTCTCCGCATTTTTGCTGTAATTGGGTGACCAGAACTGAACACAATTTTCCAATTGTGGTCTCACCAGGTTTTTGTAGAGCTGCAACAAACCTCGCGGCTCTTAAACTCGATCCCCCTGTTAATGATTGGGGGAGAGGTAAAGTGGGAACAGTATTGTCAAATGACTATACGGTAACAGTAGAAAATGGTGTTCAAGAAAATGTAGAAGAAATAAGTTTTTTTCCAGAAGGAAAGAACAAATAATACTAGTGGATCTCCATGAATCAATAAAGACATAAGGGAACATTCAATGATTTTAAAAAGCATATAGGCACCTCGGTTACAAAGGGATGTTTTCGACAGGGATAGGACCATTCCAAGATAGACAGCAAAGTACTATTGATAGTAATTGATGTAGAGATGTTCAAGTCTGAGGAGAATTTCAAAAAATTGAGGACAAATGAAGTTTGCTGAAATTATTTAAAGGTGCAAATAAGAGGAAAGTGGGTTTGATTTAATTGACTTCATTGGAGAGGTGGGTTATGGGTGACCAGGACTTGGAACAAAGTATTCAGAGATTTTTATCACTCAAAGAATAGTTGGATAGGAAAGGAGTGTGAGAGCACTGTTGCTAAAGGACAGGATCAGAGTGGACCATTGTTTAAAGCTTCTAGATGACGAATGAGTTTGGGCAGAACTAAGACAAAATGGGCAGGAAACATTGGTGTAAGTTGTTTATAGACCACCAAACTGTAGTGGTAATGTTAGCAAGATATAAATCAAGAAGTTACAGCTGCAAGTAATCTGATTTTATAAAGTAAGAAATGACTTGTCTTTATATATACACTGGGTGAATCTGATTAGAGTCATAGAGATGTACAGCATGGAAACAGACCCTTCGGTCCAAGCTGTCCATGCCGACCAGATGTCCCAATTCAATCTAGTCCCACCTTCCAGCACCCGGCCCATATCCCTCCACACCCTTCCTATTCATATACCCATCCAAATGCCTCTTAAATGTTGCAATTGTACCAGCCTCCACCACATCCTCTGGCAGCTCATTCCATACACGTACCACCCTCTGCATGAAAACGTTGTCCCTTAGGTCTCTTTTATATCTTTCCCTTCTCACCCTATGCCCTCTAGTTCTGGACTCTTTGACCCCAGGGAAAAGACTTTGTACTCAATACTCTGACCAATAAAGGAAAGCCTACCAAACGCTGCCTTCACTATCCTATCTACCTGTGACTCCACTTTCAAGGAGCTATGAACCTGCACTCCAAGGTCTGTTTGTTCAGCAACACTCCCTAGAACCTTACCATTAAGTGTATAAGTCCTGCTAAGATTTGCTTTCCCAAAATGCAGCACCTTGCATTTATCTGAATTAAACTCCATCTGCTACTTCTCAGCCCATTGGCCCATCTGGTCCAGATCTTGTTGTAATCTGAGGTAACCCTCTTTGCTGTCCACTACACCTCCAATAATGCGGTCGACGATGTGTTCCTAAAGTGTGCATGGGTTTCTGGATCAATACATTGAGAAACCAACTAGAGATTGGGATATTTTGTATTATGTCATCAGAAGGGGTTAATCCATTATCTTGCTGAAAAGGAATCATTAGGAAATGTGACCCCCAATGTGACAAGAGTTTTACATTAAGTTTGAAAGTGATTTAATTTATTCTGAAATAAAAGTCCTAAATCTGAACAGAGGGAACTGAAGGTATGAAGGGTGAGTTGGCTGTGGTTTTGGAAATACATTTAAATATTTGAGAGACAATGGCTAGTATTTTTGGTAGTAGTTCATGGTCTTCTAATAGATCTACATTCTTCTAAGGCACAAAACCCAACAGGAAAGGTGGATCCACTGTGCTTAACAAAAATGAATACAATTTTTAAATCAAAAGAAGTGGCTTATGACAATGTCAGTAAGTGATAAGGCTGAGGATTGGGATCAATTTAGAATCCAGCAAAGGATGACTAAGAAACTAACAAAGGGAAAAGAGAACATGGGTGCAAGGAACTAAATTTAAAGATAGATGATAAAAAACATCTTTATATATATAGGATGGAAAAGATTAGCAAGAAGAGATGTTAGTCCTTTACAGATGAAAAATTAATTCATAATAGAGAATAAATGCTGGAGAAACTAAAATGCTTTGTGCTCCTCTTCAGGGAGGAAGGTACAGAATGTCTTCCAGAATGAGTCAAAGTTAAAAATCACACAACACCAGGTTATAATCCAACAGGTTTAATTGGAAGCACACTAGCTTTCGGAGTGCCGCTCCTTCATCAGGCGTTGTTCCGAAAGCTAGTGTGCTTCCAATTAAACCTATTGGATTATAACCTGGTGTTGTGTGATTTTTAACTTTGAATACCCCAGTCCAACACCGGCATCTCCAAAGAATGAGTCAAGGAAGTGTGAAAATGTGAAACTGAAAAGTTTGCATTAATAATGTGGTCTAAAATAATCATTTTCTGACTGGATTGATGAATCTTGTGGGTTTGCCAGAACATTAAAAGAGATGACGAAAAGAATGAATGTATTGTTTTTTTTTTCTAAATTCTGAAAAGTTTCCTTGAAACTGGAAAGTAGCCAATGTATCCAAGACTCTGCTACTTAAAAAGAGATGGAGAGAGGAAACAGAACTATAGACCTATTAGTTTGACTTCAGTAGTATTTAAAATATTAATTTATAAAAAGTGTGATAACAAAGCACTTAAATCCATGTTGATTCTGTTCAATTATTTATGAAAAGGAAATCATGTTTGACAAACAGCACCTTTTCAGGATGTAAAAAGAGAACCTATGGTTGTGGTGCATTTGAAATTTCAGAAGGCTTTTATTAAAATCCCATACAAGCTCGTAAATAACATTACAACAAGTGGAATTGAGGCAAATGCACTGCTAATGGATGGAGAATTGGTCAACAGACAGAAAGCAGTCAGGATAAACCAGCCAATCTCAAGATGGCAGATTATTATCAGTGAAGTACTACAAGGATCTGTGTTTGGATATGTGGCAAAATTGCAATTTTTACAAATTTGTTCAGGACACAAAATTAGGTGCAAATGGGAGTTGTGAAGAGGCTTCTAAGAAATTTGGCAGGCTAGGTGAATGGACAAGAACATGACAGATGGAATATAATGAGAATAAGTGAAGTTATCCACTTTGGTAGAAAAAAAAATGCAGAGTATTTTTCAAATAGTGCAAGGTTAGAAAGTGTTGATTTCCAAAGTGACTTGGGTAGTTTTGTTCTTGACTCACTGAAGCTAGCATGCAGGTACAGCAAGAAATTAGAAAAGCATATGATTTGTTGACTTTCATTATAAGGGAATTTGAGTACAAGAGGAAATATGTCTTGCTGCACTTACATTGAGCCTGGGTGAGAATGCAGCTGGAGTTTTATGTGGTCCCCTTATCCAAGGAAGGATGTTCCTGCTGTAGAGGGATTACAACAAGGAATTCACCAGACTTATCCCCAGAATGGTAGGATTGCTATTTGGAGAAATTGACGAGATTGGCCGTATTTGCCAGAAATTTCAGAGACGTGATTTCATTGAAAGTTACAAAATTCTTAGCAGGGATAGGTTTGGGATCTTTCACTTTGCCGGTGACTCTAAAATCAGGGGACACAATCTCCCAAAAATGGGGCAGGCCAGTTAAGACTGAGAAGATGAATTTCTTCACTCAAGGATGTGAACTTTTAAACGTTTGTATTAATTTGATAATATAGTGTATTGGGATATAAATACATAAAAGTGAGCTGCAGAATAACAAGATCAAATGTCACGATGTTTGACCTGGAAGGTGTGGTAGGATTTTTAAAAATTTATTTAAAATTATTAAAAACCATTAACTTCGCTAATGCTTGAAAATGTTTGAATTTGCATGAACTTTAACTGGATCAATTGTAATTTTCCTGGGAAATAAATACCAGTACAACTTGGCAACCTTTTTCCTGCAACCAGTACCATCAGGAAAATAACATGGCTGGCCGACAGTAGAGAGTGCTACAGACAGAAAGGAGAACGATAAACAGCAGAGCTTAAGGGTGAATCTGATCAGTGCACAGAGGAAGACACAAGGAAAAGGTAGACAGCAACTCTATGCAAAGAGGTTTTGTTGTCAGAAAAGGATAGGGGAATGCTTTGATGTACTCTGGAAGTTGGCTGAGAAATTCTTAAGTCAGAGAAGCTGCGTGCATAGCTTGGCGATTTTTTTTTATTTCAAAAATATACTTTATTCAGAAAATACTTTGATCTGTAAAACTGGACATGCCATACATATGTAAACATTCCATTTGTTTGCATACCGAAACCAGAGTAATCATTCCTATTTACAGGTCTGTACGATTACATTTTTAGCTGAGGCGTCAGCAGTGCTCAAATGACTGCGCGGGCCCCCTGTTCTTCTTTAGGCAGGCAGATGTTACACGGTGGTCTTTCCCCACCACGCCTTGGCGGCAGCTGCCCCAAACTTCAGCGTGTCCCTCAACACGTAGTCCTGGACCTTGGAATGTGCCAGTCTGCAACACTCAGTCGGGGTCAACTCCTTCAGCTGGAAGATCAACAGGTTTCGGACCGCCCAGAGAGCGTCCTTCACCGAGTTGATGATCCTCCAGGCACAGTTGATGTTCGTCTCGGTGTGCGTCCTGGGGAACAGGCCGTAGAGCACGGAGTCCCGCGTCACGGCGCTGCTCGGGACGAACCTCGACAAACACCACTGCATTCCTCTCCAGACTTCTTCTGTGTAGGCACATTCCAGAAGGAAGTGTGTGACAGTCTCCTCCCCCGCGCAGCCGCTTCGAGGGCAGCATGCGGTGCGGCTGAGAATCCGGGCGTGCATAAAGGATCTCACAGGCAGAGCCCTTCTCACCACCAGCCAAGCCATGTCTTGGTGCTTGTTGGAAAGTTCTGGCGATGAGGCATTCTGCCAAATGGCTTTGACAGTCTGCTCAGGGAACCGCTCGATAGGATCCGTCCTCTCCTTTTCCCGAAGGGTCTCCAGGACACTACGTGCTGACCACTTCCTGATGGACTTGTGGTCAAAGGTGTTTTCTTCATAAACTTCTCCATGAAGGACAGGTGATACGGAACAGTCCAACTACTCTGAGCGTTCTGCGGAAGCGAGGCCAGGCCCATCCTTCGGAACACCGGGGACAGGTAGAACTTCAGTACGTAGTGACACTTGGTGTTTGCGTACCGGGGATCCACGCACAGCTTGATGCAGCCACACACAAAGGTGGCCATCAGGGTGAGGGTGGCATTGGGTGTATTTTTTCCCCCGTTGCCCAGATCTTTGTACAGCGAGTCCCTTCGGACCCGGTCCATCTTTGACCTCCATATAAACTGGAAGATGGCCCGGGTGACTGCAGCGGCACAGGTTCTGGGAATAGGCCAGACCTGTGCCATGTATAATAGCAATGACAGTGCCTCACACCTGATGACCAGGTTTTTTTCCCGCGATGGAGAGCAACTGTAGCTTCCATCTGCCCAGTTTCTGCCTCACTTTGCTGATATCCTCCTCCCAAGACCTGGCGCACGCCCCAGCCCCTCCGAACCAAATACCCAGCACCTTCAGGTGGTCGGTCCTGACGGTAAGGGGATCGAGGATTGGTCGGTCCAGTTCCCGAAGAACATGGCCTCGCTCTTGCCTCGGTTTACCTTGGCCCCTGAGGCCCATTCGATCTGGTCACATATGCGCATGAGTCTGCGCACGAACAGCGGATCCGAGCAGAAAACGGCGACATCATCCATGTACAGGGAGGCCTTAACCTGCAGGCCCCCGCTGCCAGGAATAGTCACCCCTCTCAGGCTCGCATCCTTCCTGATGGACTCGGCAAATGGCTCTATGCAGTACACAAACAAGGCAGGAGAGAGAGGGCAGCCCTGCCTGACTCCAGATCTGACTGGGAAGCTATCTGATTCCACCCATTGTCAGTGCAGTCTCAATCAATGAGTGGGAATCAGATAGCTTCCCAGTCAGATCTGGAGCCAGGCAGGGCTGCCCTCTCTCTCCTGCCTTGTTTGTGTGCTGCATAGAGCCATTTGCCGAGTCCATCAGGAAGGATGCAAG
>NC_057727.1:39053530-39077057 GCF_004010195.1 Chiloscyllium plagiosum | reverse complement strand
TGCTTTTGACAGTAATCCAATCCTCTGCCTCCTTTGATCCCTCCTCTTCCATTTCCTCCGTCTTTCTTGAAGGAGCTTGGATCTGCTGCTGCATCTCCCCGCTGTCTGCCGTCTGCGCCGCTACAGCCTGCCCTTCCTTCTGGGTGCCTCCAGACACCGTTCCCGTGCTGTTTTGTGGTACCTTGCTGGTCTTAGNCTGCTTTTGACAGTAATCCAATCCTCTGCCTCCTTTGATCCCTCCTCTTCCATTTCCTCCGTCTTTCTTGAAGGAGCTTGGATCTGCTGCTGCATCTCCCCGCTGTCTGCCGTCTGCGCCGCTACAGCCTGCCCTTCCTTCTGGGTGCCTCCAGACACCGTTCCCGTGCTGTTTTGTGGTACCTTGCTGGTCTTAGGCAGTCCACGGCTCGTGTTGCCACCTCTGGCCATCTCTGCCTAGGTGGCAGCCCCTCGTCTTGGGCAGGCCTTGTACATGTGGCCCGCCTCTCCGCACAGATTACAGTTCTTGGCCTCCTTACATTCCTTGGGCGGGTGGCCTTCCTGCTTGTAGTTTCGGCTTGGCGATGCTAAAGGACTGCATGTCGCAAAGGTAGCTTTTGAACTGAGATGTTTTTAGTCAGTTAAAAATGAACTCCAAAGCTGCACCATTAGGATTGTTGTGACTTGAGAGACACCTAGTTCATAGATTAAAAATACAGTGCTGAAGAAACTCAGCAGGTCTGCCAGCATTTGTCGAGAGAAACAAAGTTAAAATTTGAGTCCAATGTGACTCCTTTTAACAGGTTTCTAGAAATGTGTATTGCCTAAAGTGGTTGTACTTGTGAAACTGAAAGATGAAAGCTGTTTCCTGATAGGACTCTGCATGAATAAAGAAAAGCATATTGTAAAACTGTACAACTATTTGTGCTGAGCACTGAGCTTGCAAAATATATCATTGTAATGGCTAATGTGAAATTTACTGTTTTGAGGTTTAGTAGTTATGTTATTCTGAATGTGAAAGCTACAACAAGTGATTTTGTTTAGTAATTTCTTCATGAAGGTTTTATTAACAAATGTGATTTATTTTGGTTTACAGTTGCCTCACCGGGATAGTAACTCAAAGAAACCAAGATTTTATTTCTAGACTGGTCGTCTCGGAGTTTGCAACAATACCAAAAAAAATTGAATTATCAATGACTCGGGATTATACAACAAGATTGCACATACACGAAAGTCAATGTCAACTAAACATCTGAAGAAGTCATACTGGGCTTAAAACTTCAACTTTGTTTCTGTCACTCTGTTGTTGCAGGAGCTGCCAAATGGGACTAGATTAATTTATGATATTTGGTCCGCATGGACGAGTTGGACAAGGGTCTGTTTTCATTCAGTACGTCTTTATGACTCTATCACCTGTATTTGTCCAACATTCTTTTTGTTTCAGATTACAATATCTGCAGCATTTATCTTGTTAACTAAACATTATGTAGGCAGCTAATACACTAAACTGCAGATCATTGCCTTCATAGCATGAACGAAACCTTTTATACTTTATAGCGCACTTGGTAGAATTTTAGTCTTTACAACAACCGGTACAGAACGCTCCCATTTAAAAAAAACTATTCACTTCCTATTTCATGGAGTCGTATGTGTGCTCAGAGCCGTTTCCCTCCGATTTCTGAAAGTTCTGGAATAGACTTCCAGTAGCAAGACCCATTCTGGGCGGTACCTTTTTGCTGATCGTGCTAGAGTGAATTTTCCAGTATTTTTAAATTTCCCAATGTCCTGTTTGTTTGAGTAGATCTGAGCTGCAATCAGTATCCTTCCTGATGAGAATGTTTTTTTTTCTCTTTGCTCTTTAGAGCAGCTGTTGCCTTTCTCTTTCGAGGGCCTTTGACTTGATGAGCCTGGTTACCTTAAGGCCAATTACTACTTCCTTTTATCTACTGGTGTTTTGAACATGGCTTGATCTGGGCTCCTGGACAACTAGGTTCTTCTGCTCCAATTTACATCGCGTTCAAAGGAGACTGTTAAAAACAACCGTCCTATCAAGCCTTGCATTAATGAGACGGAATAAATTTGAAAAGTAGGGAGGTTATACCAAAAATAAATGTTCTGAAGTTCTGGTTGCCATATTAAAAAGATGCAAAGGGTTACAAAGATGACACCAGAAATATTATATATGTCAAGATAATATTAACAGACTGATATCTTCTTGAAAGAAGGATGACCTAAAAGATTTGTTTAAAATTCTGGGAGGTTGGTGGGGTAGGGTGCTGAAGAGTTGTAAAATGCCAGAAATGTAATTGGTCTGGTTCGCTGTGTTCTGAGTTCTCAACAGGGCGGCAATTATAGCGCCTCCTGTTCACTCCATCTCCAGAAACATCCTTAATCTACGAAAATCAATGGATATGGCGCTGGAGAAGCACAGCAGGTCAGACAGCATCGGAGGAGTAGAAAAGTGGACTCTTCGGGCCCAGACACTGCTTGTTGCACATCTATTGACACTGGTTTCCAGAGCCTGAAGTCCTTACTGTCTCCTTAATCTACTAAAGCCTCGTATTTGATTACCTGATCCAAGTCTTAGGTTTGATTGGACGCCATATAAATGTATTTTCAGCATTGAAGGTGTCCTGCCTTATTGCACCGCCTCATTCATGTAACTGTACCGTTAGGGAAAATTATTTTCCAGCCATACGAGTTTACTGCTGAGCAATGTGATTTATACCGAGGAACTGTGTACACAGGATAAGTTGTAAGTCAATGATTTAAAGGAAATTTATAACACTGCTGTTACGTGTAGTTTTGAACTATTGAAGGGCGGAAAGAGCATATGAATAATACATTTCAGAAGTTTCTGTAAAGAACCGTTTCGAACTAGCCATATGTCCTGCTCTGACAGTTCTGAACGTGGATAAGTTTTAATAACCAGATCAATTGTCACTTTATGAGGAAACAATTCGCAAACGTTGTAACACAGCGTGTGGATCGCGGACGTCTGTTTGAGATTAGATCTACATTTTCATTCGCTTCGGTTGAAAAATTTCCCCATTTAGACGAGTACATTGATGCTAGTCGAGAAAGCTCCAATAAAACTGACAATAGGTGACTATAAATCTTTTCAGTCGCCTAGCAACTAATACAATGAAATTGTAAGTGGAAAAGGAATCGGTGACAGTCATTGTAATGGTTTACAACTGCAAATCCCGCATTTCTTAAAGCATGCCTCAGCTTTAAAAATTACACCACTACTTGGTAATGAGGTCTCTTCATTCTTAATAGTTTACCAATAGGTAACCGTTATGCAACGCAGTAGTGCAGGTTATCTAACAAAAGATTAGGAAAAATAATTTCTAGAATTTTTTTCACAATTTACCCTTGGCTACTTTTTTTTTATTGAGAGCAATTGTAACACTTTACCGAAAACGTGAGGCAGTCAAAAGGTACAACTGACATTTTCACTATTGCTTTAATGTTGCCTTTGTATATTAAGGTTTTATCTTTCATTCCCACGGTGCAATACGTCTGACGACCTAAGCACGTGACTTGACTTTTGGTCCGGCTGTTGCCTTAATTTAATTTAAATAATTTATAAATCATTACATGGGTGTAACATATGTAATGAAGCGATTGATGGGAGCGCTTTTGGAGACGTTTTAAAACAATAATTGTCGTTTTAGAGATCTTTGCAATGTGTGCGAACTGTATTTCGAATACAAATCGCTATTAGCGTTTGCAGAACAAATGTCGATTTGAGGAGAAGTGTTGTATTTTTAAGGGGTCGAATGTGACACATTTTGACTTCAACTTTAATCCATTTTCATATCATTCTGGCTTAATTTTTCTACATTGAAATGGAATTTCTTGGATTCATTTAATCGTTTAAACCTTTAAAGGCTTTTCGTTTTTTTTACTGCCTTGCACCTTTCATCTCGACACTGTGGACTATTTCAAAACGCAAGTCCTCTCAGTCATCAAAATTGCTATTGTAACTGGGAAGGCCCCTTTAAGCACTTCTGAGCTCCAGATATTCTGGAATGATGAGAGTCCGAAAGGGACACCTGTCTTTTCCTAACGCAGACACTTCGAATCCACTTAGAACTGCTGTAATCGCCACTGATGTTCCTCCTGCCCTAACGCTTTGTATCCTGTTGCACCTCTGGTAGGAACCTAGAACTTATTATCTCGAATTTTTATTCGATTATTAATATTGCATAATGGTTTGTGCTTTTCAAAGCTTCCTTCTATCCGTTCTTGTCTAAACGATTTAAGCTCCCTGTTCTAATTCTTCATGTCTCAGGACTCAGGTGTGGATCCCATCATTGTTCGTTCCCTCTTGCAATTTTAAAATAGCTGGGAGAGGGTGTATTTTTGGTGTAGTCAGTTTACAGTTTTGAACCGGTTAAGCCATCTAGGTTATTGATATAAAGAACTTCTCTTTATCTGGTTCACTTGAACATCAGCTTTTTACTCCTTGCTTTTCTGTTGTTTCCAGGAGAAGCAGTTTTCCGTTATCTCAAATTGATTTAAAGTGATCAAAAAGAGCACAAGCTGAATTCTGTGTGTTTAAAGCAAACTGCAACACCAAATCTAAAATTAAAACGCTCCAGCTGGTGAATACTGTTGCCACTCAGTTACAGGGGCGGGATAAGTGACCGGAAGACAGGGAATTTCCATTCACAATATTGTCGAGAACTGGTGGGGTACGCGAGCGCCACTCTCAGGATCTGTAGTTAGGCAGTCGGCTAAATTTTTTCCCTTTTTAGTAATAGTACTAACAGAGCTCTTTGACTAAGCGACACTGACCTACTTTGACATGTTCAATCGTAGCTCGAAAAAGCGAAACTCGAGCAGATGGGTAAGTATGTTGGGTTGAACTATGTTGTGTTATCGGGCATTCCGTTTCACCTTGCGTGCGAATGTCTTGTACTAACCTTCCTCTCACCCCCAATCGCGGACATTACCGAAACTGAAATATCCTGCAAAGATTAGGAAGTTGTCTGGTTACAGTGCAAGGTCGTCACTGTAACCAGACTGGCCTGTTTGTTTTTGGAGATCGGGGCGCGCACGTCAGATTTGAGAACCATGCAACAGGGATGGGCTGCATAGAGAGCGACTGTTCGAACCTGCTGCTCTACCTTGCTGTTCTGCTTGCGCTAGCAAGTTGTTAACGCCATGGTGTGAACCTTTTATGTGCTCACCTTTCACTAGTTTGCTTTTGTATATTCGGTTAATGGGCATGAAATGCGAATCAAGTTCTAAGAACTGGCAGTTGATTAGGGAATAGTACAGTATGTCAATCAAAGAGCGCTGTCTGGGACTGCTTCAATTGTGAATTGTAATGATCCCATTAAGATGTCTGGGAAGCGGAAAGAGATCCCATTGCGCGCACAGTACGTGCAAATTGTATTTTTGAGATGTGATTACATTATTCTTGCTAAGTTTTCACTCTTGCTGCGAGTTTCGTAAAAGGAAATGCTTTTTTATTAGAACATACCGTCAGTACACATGTTTGTAACGTATATGTTAAAGTCAGAATTTGTAAAGGGCCTTTTGAATTTTGGAAGACTTTTTTTTCAAGAAAAGTTCGAAAACACGATTCCTATAATGAGATTCCATGCACAGTTCGCACCTTACGTTGTGATAAAATTCCCTTTCAAGTCCCTATTACATTCATTAACCTAATTAGCCTTTCAAGATGGAGTCCTTGAAATTGAGGATTATTAGTCAATATGTACCAAACGGAGGAAAGTGGTTTAAATAGTCCAAATTGAACGCGTATATAGAATTTAAAAACTAAGACGATAGGAACCTCAATCGTGAGCGAATCTTTCCTCAATTTTGGCTAAAAGAAATTGTTACTACTAACGTAGTTATGGTAGTGACTTCAAGAAGCCCATTTTGCAGGTCATTAGTTAATTTTTTTGAAAAAGATTGTATGTTTAATGGACGAATCAATTTCACTTGTGTCTTAATATTTTGCTCCCTAAGTTAAAATGAGTTTGTTTTGTTGAACTCTTTAAATTAATCTGTCTAGCTAAATGGCTGTATATTTGCTCTGAATTCCCATAATCTTCCATTTTCTGTTGAAAAATCTTAGTTGTTGAATATTGCCATTTGTAGCTAAAATTTAGCAGAACTCCGATTCATAGATGTATACAACACAGAAACCGACCCTTCAGTCCAACTTGTCCATGCCGACCAGATATCCTAAATTAATCTAGTCCCATTTGGCACATATCTGTCTAAACCATTCCTATTCATACACCCATCTAGATGCCTTCTCCAGCCCTCCTCCACTTCCTCTGGCAGTTCATTCCATACGTGAACCACCCTCTGTGTGAAAAGGTTGCCCCTCGCGTCCCTTTTAAATCTTGCGCCTCTCACCTTAAACCAATGCCCTTGAATTTTGGATTCCACTACCCTGGGGAGAAAAACCTCTATATTTACCCTATCCATGCCCCTGGTCATTTTATAAATTTCTAAAAGGTCACCAGTTGCTCTCCAGAAAATAACCTCAGTCTATCCAGCCTCATCTTACAGCTCAAACCCTGGTAACATCCTTGTAAATCTTTTGTGAACTCTTTGAAGTTTCCCAGCATCCTTTCTATAGCAAAGGAATCAGAAGTGCACGCAATATTCCAATAATGGCCTAACCAATGTCCTGTGCAGCTGCAACATGACCTTCCATAGAATCCTACAGTGTGGAAACAGGCCATTTAGAACATAGAAAAGTACAGCATAGAACAGGCCCTTTGGCCCACGATGTTGTGTCAAGGTTTACCCCTAATGTAAAATATAATAACTTAACCTATGCACCCCTCAACTTACTGCTATCCATGTGCATGTCCAGCAGTCACCTAAATGTCCCTAATGACTCTGCTTCCACCACCACCGTTGGCAACGCATTCCATGCATTCAAAACTCTCTGCGTAAAGAACATACCTCTGATGTCTCCTTATACCTTTCTCCTAATATCTTAAAACTATGACCCCTCGTACCAGTCAATCCTGCCCTGGGGAGAAGTCTCTGGCTATTGACTCTATCCATGCCTCCCATTATCATGTATACCTCAATCAGGTCTCCTCTGTTCCTCCTCCTCCTCCAGAGAGAAAAGTCCAAGCTTATTCAATCTTTCTTCATAAGGCTAGCCTTCCAGTCCAGGCAGCATCCTTGTAAACCTTCTTTCCAAAGCCTCTGTATCTTTCCTATAGTAGGACAACCAGAACTGGACATAATACTCCAAGTGTGGTCTCACCAGGGACTGTAGAGCTGTAGCAAAACCTCCTGGCTATTAAACTCCATCCCTCTGTTAATGAAAGCTAAAACACCATATGCTTTATTAACAACCCAATCCACTTGAGTGGCAACTTTGAGGGATGTATGTACTTGCACACTAAGATCCCTCTCTTCCTCCACACTGCCAAGAATCCTGTCTTTAATCCTATACTCAGCATTTGCATTCAACCTTCCAAAATGCATCACTTGGCATTTATCCAGGTTGAGCTCCATCTGCCATTTCTCAGCCCAGCTCTGCATCCTGTCTGTCATGCTGCAGCCTGCAATAGCCCTCGATACTATCGACGGCACCTCCAACCTTTGTCATCTGCAAATTTACTAACCCACCCCTCCACCTCCTCATCCAAGTCATTTATAAAAACTATAAAGAGCAGAGGCCCAAGAACAGAGCCCTGCGGGACCCCACTCAACACTGACCTCCAGTCACACTACTTTCCATCTACAACTACTCTCTGCCTTCTGTCAGCCAACCAATTCTGAATCCAGATAGCCAAATCTCACTGTATCCCATGCTTCCTCCCTACCATGGGGAACCTTATCAGATGCTTTGCTGAAGTCCATATACATCACATCCACTGCTCCACCTTCATCGACATGTCTTGTTACCTCCTCAAAGAACTCAATAGGATTTCTGAGGCATAACCTGCCCCTCACAAAGTCATGCTGACTGCCTTTAATCACCCTATGCTTTGCCAAATAGTTATAAATCCTATCCCTCAGAATTCTTTCCAAAACTTTGCTGACCACAAACTTAAGACTGACTGGTCTGTAATTGCCAGGGATTTCCCTAATACCCTTCTTGAAAAGAAGAAAAACATTTGCCTCCTTCCAATCCTCCGGTACGACTCCCATGGAGTGTGAGGAGGCAAATATCCTTGCCAGCAGCTTAGCAAACTCCTTTCTCACTTCCCGGAGCAGCCTAGTAGAAATCTGGCCTGGCCCTGGGGATTTATCAATCTTAATGTTTTCCAAACTTTCCAGCACATGAACTTCATCAAACTTGATCTGGTCAAGCCTGTATCCCAGCTCCTCAAAGTTTTTATTCACAACAATGTCCCTTTCCTTAGTGAAAACCGAAGCAAAAAACTCATTTAGGGCTTCCCTTATCTGCTCACACACCACGCACAAGTTCCCTCTGCTATCCCTGATCGGCCCTACTTTTTTCCTTGATCATTCTCTTATTCCTCACGTATGAATAAAATGCCTTTGGGTTCTCCCTAATCCTTCTTGTCAAGCTTTTTTCATGCCCCCTCCTGCCTCTCCTCAGACCCTTTCTGAGCTCCTTTCTAGTAAGTCTGTAATCCTCTAAAGCTGTGCTAGATCCTTGCTTCCTCCACCGTATGTAAGCTGCCTTCCCTTTGATGAGAAGCTCCTCTGTTCTCTTCACCCAAGGTTCCTTAATCTTACCCCATCTTAACTGTCTCAGAGGAACAAATTTGTGTATCACTCACAACAACTGCTCCTTAAATAGTCTCCACATGCTTGCTGTGCCCTTTCTGTGGAACAATTGCTCCCAGTCTGTACTCCCCAACTCCTGTCTGATAGCGTCATAATTTCCTTTTCCCCAATTAAATCTCTGCCCTCGGTAACTGCGGCTTTCCCACTCCAAGGCTATGATAAACGTGAGGCAGTTGTGGTCACTGTCACCAGTGTTCTCCCACCGCGAGTTCTGACACCTGTCCTGGCTCATTGCCGAGCACCAAATCCAAAATGGCCTCTCCCCTCGTCGGTCTGTCTACATACTGAATAAGGAAACCCTACTGAACACACCTGACAAAAATCGCTCCAACCAAACCATCTGCACTTACGAGGTTCCAATCGATATTGGGAAAATTGAAATTACCCATAGCAACAACCCTGCTACATCTGCATTTTTCCAGAATCTGCCCACCTATGAGTTCTTCAATCTCTCTACTGCTATTAGGTGGTCTGTAGAAAATCCCAATGCAGTGTCTGTTCCCTTGCTGTTCCTAACTTCCACCCAAACTGACTCAGTAGATAAACCTTCCTCAACAACCTTCATTTCAGTTGTTGTGATGCACTCTCGGATTAGTAATGCTACACCCCTTCCTCTTTTTCCATCCTCCCTGTTCTTTTTAAGCGTTCTAAACCCTGGAACATCAAGCAGCCATTCCTGCCCCTGTAACACCCACGTCTCCGTTATGGCCACAACATCGTAGCCCCAAGTATGATCCATGCTTTAAGTTTGTCACTATTATTTCTGACACTCCTTGCATTAAAGCAGACACACTTGAACCGATCCCTTCGTTTCATCTCGTGAGAAACCTTCCCGATTAGATTCACTACATCTTGTCACTGCCTCATCTGCAACTGTCCCCATCCAAATATGTGGGTCCGATTTCCACCCCCCTGTCAAACTAGTTTAAACCCTCCCGAATCACATGAGCAAATCTCCCACCCAGGACATTTGTGCCTCTCCAGTTCAGGTGCAACCTGTTCTTCATGTACAGATCCCACCTTCCCCAGAAGGTATCCCAATGGTCTAGGTATCTGAAGCCCTCCCTCCTGCACAAGCCTCGCAGCCATGTGTTAAGCTGTATTCGCTACTGTTCCTCACCTCACTATCTCATGGCACCGGTAGCAAACCTGAGATCACCACTCTACTCGTCCTGCTCTTCAGCTTCCAACCTAACTCTCTGTAGTCTTTTTTTCAGATCGTCAATCCCTTTCCTGGCTATATCATTGGTGCCAACATGTACCACTATTTCTGGCTGCTCACCCTCCCCCTTTCATTTGGACCAACAAGTCCACACCAACCCTCTGTAGAATAACCCACCCAGAATCATTCCCCTATTCCAAAACTCTACATTAACCTCTGACTAGTGCACCTAATCCACACATCCCTGAACACTCTGGGCAACTTAGGATGGCCAATTCACCGAGCCTGCACATCTTTGGATTGTGGAAGGAAGCTGGAACACCCCGAGGAAACCGTCACAGACACAGAGAATGTGCAAACTCCGCACAACCAGTTGCCCGAGGCAGGAATCAAACCGGATTCTTAGCACTGAGGCAGCAGTGCTAACCGCTGAGCCACCATGTCGCCCAGCTCCTATACGCAATGCAACTGACCAAAGAAGGCAAGCATACCAAATGCCACCTTCACTATCCTATTTAACTGCGACTCTACTTTCAAGGAACTATGAATCTGCAACTCATGTGAACTCTTTTTATTAGTATTTGCTGTTATTGCATGACTTCTTAAAATTATTAATATTTAAAATCCGTTCTGTATTTATTTTCCTGATTTTTATTTCTACTTCTCAGGAAATAATAAATTCCTTCCTTTTATGCCTTTTCGTTAATGGGCTCAAGGCTAAGTAATGTCACAAGAGATATATTCCTAGATGACACTAATCTAATTGTCTTGAGATACAGGGTGATGATATTTGTTCACGACAAGTCCATTTTTGGTTTAAGAAATACAATGTGGAAAGAGGCTATTCAGCCTGTTATGCAATGCCAGCTCTCTTTAAGAAAGCAAAGCAAACAATCCCACTCCCTTCCTTGTCTCTCCAGCTCTGCTGGAGTACCCAAATCACATCACCTCCCTCTATGTGTCCCATCCCTCCTAATTATCCTTTTCTTATGTCTATGCCTATGACTTTGGATTCCCTTTTTGTTAGTAACTAATTTCTTCGTTCTTTCTTTACACCTTATACTTTGAATTATGCTTTCCAACTCTTTGTTGTAATCATCCAAGGAGTGTTGACCTTGCTTATCCAACCTTTCTCTTGCCGCCCCCCCCCCGCGCCCCCCAAATCCCCACAATGAATCTTGTCATGACCTACCTATCACGTTGTAGGTAGGTAGTTATTTTTCTCATAGTTCTGTATAATTCCATATATTTTCAATTTACCTGAGCAATGTTTATTGCCACTCCATTTAAATTGGCTTTCCTTCAATATGTTTTTACTGTAAATTGTTATGGACTAAGATTAGGAGGAAACATTAACCTCATGGTACTATAACCACTATTCAGTAAATGTTCCCCTATTGTCACTTATTCCACTTCGTTTTTCAGAGTGAGATCTAGCACAGAAACATATTGACATGACCACTATTAAAAATATTTTCCTCTTTGGCCTATACAGTTATGTTCCCAGTTTAATTAACGATAATTATAGCGCCTCCCACCCTCATTATCTCTACTTTATAATGTTTGCATGTCTCTTCAATTTCCCTGCAAGTTTCCTTCCTTACATTTCTCCTATTAATTTGTGGTCAGTATGTTTTCACATTTAGCACCTTATATGCAGCACCTTTCACAATCTTGGGATGTTCTAAAATGCCTCACAGCCGATCATTAAATTTTGAAGTGTTTTTGTAATGTAGAGAATGATCATGATCACTTGGGGTTATGAAACTTAAATGCAATTCAATCAATTAAAAGGGTAGCTTTTTGCTAATGAAGGTCTGTTTTAATATTCTATTTTTAAGCCTCTACTAAATTAATGCAATACAATAGAAAGCTATTTACGTGTTGATACATTTTATTTTTCAGCTCTCGACAGTGGATGACCCAGAGAAAGGGCAACCTTGTAATGCATGTGGAGACCAGTGTCCTGGGTTAGCATTACATAATTGGAGGTATTAATATTTTTTAAACAGATGCTTTTAATAAGCCACCTATTTGCTGTAATTGCATAATGATACATCTTGTTTGTATTTTATAATGTTCTATTCCTGGCTTTTTAGAGTAAATGGAAATGTATATGAAAATTGTCTAAAGTGAATAGTACCTTTTTTGACCACTCTCTTACCTGACTTTGAATACATTCCATTCTTTTATCATTATACTGAAGTTAATTTTTTTGTGAGGAAGTAAAATGAGATATTTTGTTTAGTGAAGAATAGAAGGTGTGTAAGAATTATTGTGTTTGACTGTTTGATTACCCTACGTGAATCTAAATATGGGACTATGTGGAAAGTTTTTAACTTTATTTAAGCAAAACTTTGTTTTTGCACACCTTAAAATGCATAATATTGTTGCTTTTTGAGACAATGAAAAAAGCATGAACATTTTTGTTCAATTTTATTATAGAATTCACTTTTTTTCCAAGAAGTTGTGCATTATACATAATAGTGGATAATTATAGTCACCATCTGGATGACATTTGATCTGTAAAAGAATACCAAGAAATTGCTCTTGAAAAAGATCTAATTCTGCATATTTGTGTAAAGATGTATTTTGCATTGTATTGCTTCAATTGTAGTGTGGGTAATTGAATACCTGTTTAAACATACATGGAGTATATTTGTAAGATATAGATAAAACTTCAGATTCTGTTCTATAAGTGAGGAAAATAAATAAGCAGTCAAGCTCTGTAATTGTCATAACTATTATTGGAGTAGTTGGCCCATTTTTGTATAGTACTGGGGCAAATATGTAGCTACAGTAGCATATTTTTGAGTTTTAAATATGTAGAAATAATTTGTAAAAGTAACTGGAAAGGGAGCAAAACTTCTGAGTGCTTTGGTGCAGAGAGATCTGGGTACCCTCATGCAAGAATGGAATTTTGGCATTTATTGCTAAAGCAATAGAGTATAAAAGTAAAGAAGTGTTCCTACAACTGTATAAAGCGTTAGTAAGATCTCCCTCCCTTGAGGAGGAATGTGGTTGCGTTGGAGGCAGTTCAGAGGAAGTTCTCTAGATTGATTCCAGAGGTGAGGGGTTTGTCTTGCAAAGAGAGATTGAGCAGTTTAGTTTACATTCTCTCTCTGATGTTCAGAAGAATGAGGAGGTCAGATTTGAGGTGTATAAGATGCTAAAGCGGATTGAAAAAAGGTACGTAGAAAAGATATTTCCATGTGGGGCAATCTAGAAAGAGAGGTCATAGTTTTAGGATAAGGGGTAGCAAGTTAAAACACAGATGAGGGGAACTTACTTCTCTCAAATGTTCATGAATCTGTGGAATTCACTACCCTAGAGTGCAGCAGATGCTGAAATATTGAGTAAATTTGAGGAGATAGACCGATTTTTAATAAGCAATGGGTTGAAGAGTAATAGAGAATGGATAAGAAAATGGAGTTAAGGCTCAGATGAGATTATTCATGATCATATGTTCTAAAAGATTCCATTCTACTGTGTAAGATCTTGTAACTACATATGTTTATACCTTCACCCTTTTGGTAGACTTTTGGCCATCCAATTGCTTTGCACTAGTTGGAAGTTGCGAAGTGATTACTGCATTTTAATGGATGACTTTCTTAAGCCAAAGATCAATGCAATGCTATAGAGTCTGTGCAGTAGGCAATAGACTTTACTCCACTCCTCATTTTACTTCTGTTTTATTAGAAATTAGCTAATCATAGAGTCATACAGATGTACAGCACAGAAACAGACCCTTTGTTCCAACTCATCCATGCTGACCCGATATCTCAACCTAATCTAGTCCCATTTGCCAGCACTTGACCCATATCCCTCTAAACCCTTCCCATTCATATACCCATCCAGATGCATTTAAAATGTTGTGATTGTATCAGTCTCCACGTTTCCTCTGTCCTTTCATTCTTCTTCATTGTTCTATTCTGTGGCACGTATATCTCTTCTCTAACTCTTCTGGCTAATCTAAACTTAGACCTCTGATAGTTATGTTATAAAGTCCTAGTTTGCATTATTGAGAGAACAAATAAAATATTGAGTCTGAGATTTTGGAGAAGAATTGTAGCTCAGGTTGTAAGTTTGCTCACTGAGCTGGTATATTTGTTCTCAAACGTTTCGTCACCACGCTAGGTAACATTATCCGGTGAAGCATTGGTGTTCTGTTCCATTTGCTGTTTATCTATCTCTGTTTGTTGTGGTGGGGGATATCATTTTTAGTTCTGTTTTTTGAGAGCTTGGTAAATGGTATCTAAATCTATACTTTAGTTAATGGAGTTTTGGTTTGAATGCTAGACCTCTGGGATTTCCCATGTGTATCTTTGTCCCAGGATGGATGTGTTGTCCCGGTCGAACTGGTGTCCCTCTTCGTCTGTGTGTATCGATACCATTGAATGCTGGTCATGTCTTTTGGTTGCTAGTTGGTGCTCGTGTGTCCTGGTGGCTAGTTTCCTACCCATTTGTCCAATGTAATGTTGGTTGCAGTCCTTGCAGTCCTACCAACTTCCAAAATGTTGGTAGTTTTGTGAGCTACAATGATGCCAAGGGGCTGGAGTAGTCTGGTCGTCATCTCCGAGATGTGTTTGGTTTGCAGCATGGTTAGAGTCTCTGGGTGTATTGTGTATTCTTGTTTAGGTCTGTTGTGCAGAAATCAGTGGACTGCGTTTATCGGGTACTTGATGTTCCTGAATACATTGTATTGGTGTTTCTCTTAGTTCCTGGGTGCTACAGTGTGTTGTGGCTCATTTAAAAAATGTCCTGATGCAGCTCTGTTTGTGGGTGTTGGGATGCTTGCTCCTGTAGTTGAGTATCTGGTCAATGTGTGTGGCTTGGTGGGTTACTCTTCAAAGGGTTGATATGGACTTGATGGGCCGAATGACCTGATTCCATACTGTAGGGAATCTAATCTAATTTGATCTAGACCTACCACCACACTGAAACAGCTCCTGATGAATTTAAAGACCCCAGACCAACAGCCAGCAGAACAAACTGCATATACAAAATACCCTGCAAGGACTGCAACAAACATTACATTGGACAAATGGATAGGAATCTGGCCATCAGGATACATGAGCACCAACTAGCAACCAAAAGACATGACCAGCATTCAAAGGTATCCATACACACAGACGAAGAGGGACACCACTTCAACCGGGATAACACATCCATCCTGGGACAGGCTAAACAAAGACATACACAGAAATTCCCAGAGGCCTGGCACTCAAACTGGAACTCCATTAACAAACATATAGATTTGGACGCCATTTACTAACTCCTCAGAAACGGAAACGGAAATAATATCACTCACCACAACCAACCAAAACAGATAAATACCAAGAGGGACAGTACACCAACACTTCACTGGAGGCTCACTGATAATGTTACCTAGCATGGTGACAAAACGTCTGAGAAAAAATCTACCAGCTCAGCGAGCAAACTTACAACCTGATATTGTTTGTTTACGATTGAGTTCAGTTAGGATGTTTATATATAGTTTTTTTAAAAACTGTTATAAAAGATACATGAGCACCATGTATCTGCCTTATTTTAAATGTTAGAGTGTCTGTCTGTTTGAAAGAAAACGTAGGCAGTTAGATTGATATTCATAATTCACATGTCAAATTTATGATGTAATAGATGATTTAAGATTTTGTCATGAGAAATGTAAACCGTGCTACGTTATGTCAAACTGATCAAAAACGTTGAAGCGTTGAACAGGTAGTGCGTACATACTTTCCTTTTTGAAAGACAGTTGCCTTTTCAGATACTTGGTTGAGGGTGGGAAGTATGTGGGAAAACAGCCAGGTAAGTTAATGATTAAATGTCTACAATTTTGTAGACAGTTGCAGTGGTGTATTCAAAATAGAATTTCACCAGGTTATGAATTAATGTAACTTTTACAATGATTCTAAATACCAGTACCCTATATTTTGTACTTTTTTTAGTTTAGGCAGTAACAGTGGAATGTTTACAAGTTTACAAGTACTGCATCAAATGTGACCTTGAAATGCTGCAGTTCTGCTCTGTGTCAGCCCTTAGGAATTTCTGTAATTTACAGCTCTGGCACAATTATTACTCCAAATAAATTAGAAATTCTTTTCCTTAAAACAATGTAAATGTCCATTGATTATTAAAAATGTAACACTTGCAGGAGTGCCATGTGAATTGAAGATAAGAACATACAGGTTAGGAGGACAAATGGGACATTTTGACTCTTCAAGCCAGTTTCAGTTCATGCCTGATATGATTGTGGCCTCAATTTTACTTTGTTGGCTATCACTTATAATCTTTCATTCTGTTGATCAAGCATCTATCATAGTTAGCTTTAAGAATATTCCATGTTCCTACTTGCACTGCCCTCCAGGAAAGAGAATTGCACAGGCTAATAAGACTCTGAAAGGAAAAGAAAATCTTCCAATCTCTTTTTTTTAAATAGGAAACTCCAAATTTCTATACTGGTCTTTTGGTTCTGGTTACTTCTGTTAGGAGAAGCGTTCTTTCAGCATTCACCGTCAAATATTTTCAGGATCCTACATCTTTCAATAACAGCATTTCATTTTTCTAAGCTCTGAAGAATACAGGCCCAACTTGTCTGATCTTTTTTCCCTCTCATAAGATGACTTCATCTTTTGGAATCTTTAAGTGAACCTTCTCTAAATTGTTAATATAATTGTGTCCGTTCTCAATTAAACCCATACATGTTTTCCAATTGTGATTTTGTTAATGCCCTGTACAACTGTAATAAATATTTGGCACTTTTATGTTCTGTTTCCCTTGTAATAAACAATAACATCCCATTTACCGTCCTAATTATATTTTGTACCTTTGTGTTAATTTATTACAATTTGTGGACTAGGATATCTAGAGCTCTCTGCACTGCAGAGTTCTGCAATCTCTCTTCAATTACGTAGTAAAAATGTTTCTACTCTTCCAGCTAAAGTGGACAACTTTTCCACATTATATTCTATATGCCAGATTTTTATCCACTCACTTAACCTATCTATATCCCTTCGCAGATTCCTTATGTCTTCATTGCAACATATTCTCTTGCTTGTCTGTTCTATCAACAACAAATTGAGCACCCTAGTTCCCTTCATTCAAGTTATTGATAGAGATTGTAAATAGTTGAGGCTGCAACACCAACCCATCTGGCATTCCAGTGGTTATATTTGACAACCCCAAAAATACCTATTTTTACCTATTTTCTGCTTCCGGTTAGCTAGGCAACCTTCCAACCAGAAGAATACACTATCCCTTTTCACCATGAAGTCTATTTTCCATAATCCCCTTTCTGCGGCACTTTGTCAAAATCTGGAAATCTTGAGTTCAGTACACTAATTTTTCCACAGCACATGTTACTTTCTAAAAGAACTCTAATAAGTTAGCTGAACATGATTTTGTTTTCATAAAACCACATTGATTCTGCCTCATAACTTGTTCCTAAATGACCTGCTGTAATATTTGTAGTAACACTTTAATATTTCCTCTGACTAATAAGTTAACTAATCTGTAGTTTCCTGCTTTGACACCTTTTTGAATAAAGGATTTAGCTTTGCCTTCCAATCTAATGAAATCTTTCTGGAGTCGAGGAATGTTTGGGTAATTAAAATCAATTTATCAACTATCTCACTACCTAATTTCCTTAAGAATCTAGCTGATGTCCATCAAAACCTTTTGGTGCTTGTTGACCTGCATCTCCAACAATTTACTCCATACTACTCCTCTGGTGATTTGTAATTTTCCTGCCTTCCTTCGGATGTATAGCTGCTTCTGGGATTTCTACCCTTTATAGAGAAGACTAATACAAAATAATTCTTCAGTTCATCTGCCAACTCCTTTTGCCCTACGGTTATTGCTATTTGTAAATACGATTTACGATACTTTTGATTTTATTTTACAAGTACTTTATAGAGTCATGTTGGTCAGAGTATGGACTACAGGAGTTGGGAGGTCATGTTGCGGCTGTACAGGACATTGGTTAGGCCACTGTTGGAATATTGCATGCAATTCTGGTCTCCTTCCTATCGGAAGGATGTTGTGAAACTTGAAATGGTTCAGAAAAGATTTACAAGGATGTTGCCAGAGTTGGAGGATTTGAGCTACAGGCAGAGGCTCAACAGGCTGGGGCTGTTTTCCCTGGAGCATCCGAGGCTGAGGGGTGACCTTTATAGAGGTTTACAAAATTGAGGGGCATAGATAGGATAAATAGACAAAGTCTTTTCCCTAGGGTCGGGGAGTCCAGAACTAGAGGGCATAGGTTTAGGGTGAGAGGGGAAAGAAATAAAAGAGACCTAAGGGGCAACTTTTTCATGCAGAGGGTGGTACGTGTATGGAATGAGCTGCCAGAGGATGTGGTGGAGGCTGATACAATTGCAACATTTAAGAGGCATTTGGATGGGTATATGAATAGGAAGGGTTTGGAGGGATATGGGCCAGGTGCTGGGTTGGGATATCTGGTCAGCATGGACGGGTTGGACCAAAGGGTCTGTTTCCATGCTGTACATCTCTATGACTCTATAAAGCATATTTCAAGGTGTAACATTTTCTTAGTCAAACTGGAACATATTGTTATGATTGGTGGACATGCACACAAATCTACACAATGTGCAGTTCCTCTGATACTAATGAGACTCATTATGATCAGTTATGATATAACAAGTTGCTATTTGATCTGCATATTGTGATAATTATAAATTAATCTAAATCCTTGTTTCTAACTGGCCTAATCATGTATCTTTAGGAGTTAGGTTTTCTTAAAAAATGTGATTGTGTGTATACTCCACTCTGAGAAGCATTTTCAAACATTAAAGTTTATATAAAAAATGGAAGAAAATATACAGGGCAATTTTATGTGAACATTATTGAAGTGAAAGAATGTAAGTTTATTTTAGATCATCATTGTGAAGATTTAATACATGCCTATGTTCTTTTGTTCCACATTATGTATTATGTGTTATTGATTTGGAAAATTTTAACCATGCCTTGAACACATACTCCTAAAGTTTAAGTATCTGTGAACTATACTTGTTGGCTATCTGAGTGCTGGTAGCAGATAATGTAGCCTAAATGAACAGATTTGGTTACTATTCCCTTAAATGTTCAGCCAGTCCAGAGGTATTAAAATTTGTTCAAGTATTCTGCAAGTTAGTACATTAATAAGATAATTGCACGTACAACTTTGTTTTTAAAATTCAAGATTGCTTCTCAGTGCTAAAAGCTTTCTCTGAATCCCAGTTCTTCACTTTAACTTGGAAAAATATAAGAACTTATGAATTAGAACTAGGGGAGAGTCATTTTATCCCTCAAGCCTGCTTTGCTGTTCAATAAAATATGGCTGACTGTTGCCATAACATCCCTTTCCTTCTTGTCCTTGTAATTCTTGACTCACTTGTAGATCAAAAATCCTGTCAAAATCTACCTTCTATGTTAGGCAATTATTCAACCTCCTTTGTTCTCTGGGATAGAGAATTCCAAACATAACTAACCCTGTGGGGAAAAAAGATTTCTCCTTGTGCATCTTAGTTAGGAGAATTTTTTTTGAAACTGTGCTCTGTAATTCTATGTACCCCAAGAGAGGAAACATCCTTTTTAGCATCTACCCTGTCAAGTCTCCTCAGGATCTTGGTTTCAGTAAGATCACCTTTCTTCAAAAAAAATCCAATGAATATACACCCTATTCCAAAGTTTCACCTCAGGAATTAACCTAATGAACCTCCTCTAACTGTTTTCAATCGAACTGTATCCTCCCTAAATAACAAAACCAAAACTCTGTTACACTTCAAGTGTGGTCTCAACAGTGCTTTGTACAGTTCACTTTTATATTCCATTTCGCTTGTTCTAAGGTTTGATGTTCCATTTGCCTTCCTAATTATTTGCTGTGTCTACATGTAAACTTTGTCACTTATGTACAAGGACAAATAGATCCATATTTTGCGGTCTGTAATTTCCTACTACTTCCTCAATAAAAGATTCTAGCCTTTTCCCAAAGGCAAATCTTAGGGTAACTTACCTATTGTTTTCTGATTTCAATCTTCCTCTTTTATTTGAATAGAAGTATTACATTTGTGACTTTCCAATCCACTAGGACCTTTGCAAATTCTGGGAGATTATAACTAATGCATGTACCACGTCTACAGCCACTTGTCTTAAGATCCTATGTTGTTAAGTTAAGGAGATTTTTGGTTTACCAAATCTTACATGTAGAAGGAAGCGGTTCAGCCCATTGTGTCTGTGCCAGTTGTCCAAATAAGCAACTGAATGAACTTGCCTCTTACACTCTTAGGCAGTGCATTTCAGATCCCAACCACTTTTTTTTCCATAAACAAAACCTCTTAGTTTTGTTGCTTTTACTAATTAATTATATTTTAGCTTATTCTTAATCTTTTGGTATCTAAAATTTTATCTACACTCTGGCCTGACACTTATTCTCGAAGCATTTTATGCTTTTTCTTTCAATTCAATGCCATCCTTAATTAACCATGGATGATAGATCCTTCTAAGGTTTTTTTTTTCTTACTGGAATACTGTATATCTTGGAGAGTTAAGAAGCAACTCCTTAAATGTCTGCCACCCAACCTTTTAAGATATTTTCTAAACCATTCTGTCGTTAAACCTTTGTAATTATTTTTGTTTAAGTTTAGGATGATAGTTTCAGGTCAGAGGTTCTCATCCTCCAACTAAAAGTGAAATTTTGTCACGTATGGTCACCCTCTTGTTTAGAAGATTGTTTGTGGTCATTAATCGTATATCAATATACATACCAGGTCAAATATAGCCTGCAATTTGCTTCCAGAAAATATAGTTCTAAGAGACTGTTCACTATGCATCCATCATCTTGGTCACCTTTACTGTTGTAATTCATCAAATATGTATACAGGTTAAATTTGTCCATGATTATTGCATTAAAAGGGGTCCCATGGCACAATGGTAGTGTCCCTGTGAGTCAGGAGGGTCAGGTTCAGGTCCCACCTGCTCCAGAGACATCTCTGAATGGGTTGATTATAAAGTACCTATAAGCCCCATTATTACTTAAGGTATATTTTGTTCCATATTGTTAGGGGACCTGTAAACTACATTTTAAAAAAATAATTTTTATTCATTTGCTGGATATGAACCTAGTTAGCTAGGCCAGCATTTATTGCCCATTAATAATTGACCTGGAGAAGCTGCTTTCTTGAAAAACTGTATTCCATGTGCTGTAGGTAGACCCCAAGTCATTGTCAAAGTGTTCCAGTGATGACGAAGGAATGATGATTAAGTTCTTGATCAGAATCTTGTGTGGTTTTGAGGGGAATATACTGTGGCATTTCCATGCACCTGCTACCTTTGTTCCAAGTAATAGAGGTCACACTCATGGAAAGTGCTATAAAAGGATCCTTGGTGAATTGCTGCAGGGCAGCTTGCAGATGTTATGCACAGCTATCACTGTGCATTGATGGTTGGAGGAATGAATGTTGAAGATAGGGAATGGGGTAGTGATCAAGTAGGCTTCTTTGTTCTGGATGGTGTTGAGCATTTTGAGTGTTGGTGGTATATAGTTGCTGTAGTTCAATTTCTGAGGGTGACCTAAACATGTTGATGGTGGAAAATTCAGAAATGGTAATTCTATTGAATTCTCTTTTATGGGTCATGGTCATTAACTGTGGTGTCAATGCTGCCAAGCCAGGATATTGTCTAGGTCTTGCTGCATCTGAACAGAAACTACTTCAACATCTGAGGACATACATTGGCACTGAGCATTCTGCAATCATCAGTGGACATCCCTATTTCTGACCTTATGATGGAGTGAACTCATCAATGAACGAGCTGAAAATGGCTGGGCCTGGGGGAGCATACTGAGGAATTCCTCTAGAAGCATTCTGCGGCCGAGGTGATTACCCTCCAACCACCACAGGCAATCTGTTTTGTGCTAGATAGCGCACCAGCCTATGAAGAGTCCCCTCCCACCATTCCCATTGACATCAGTATTTGTGGGGGTCCTAGATACCACATTCACTCATGCAGTTTTGATATGAAGGGCAGTTAATCCCACCTGACCTATGGAGTTTGGCTGTTTTGTCCAAGTTAGGATCAAAGAAATATTGATGTCAGGAATTGACTACTCCTTGTCTTACCTATCCCAAACTGAGCTTCAATGAGCAGGTTATTGTGCAGTACGTACTGCATGGTAGAACTGTTGATCAGTCCTTCCATCACTTTGTTAATTGAAAGTAGACTGTTGAAGTGGTAATTGGCCAGGTTAAGATTTGCCCGTATTATTGTGAACAGGGATGCACTTTGGCAATTTGTAAGCACCCCATTCCCTACCTGCCAGGTAAGTGATAGTATTGCTGTTTTGCAAAAGCTTATCTCTGGGTGCAACTAGTTCTGGAGTGCAAGTATTCAATATTATTTCTGAAATTTTGCAGTATCCAGTGCCTTCATCTTTTCTTAACGGTCATGCAGAGTGCATAAAATTTATGAAGTCTGGCACTTGTAATAATGAGGACATCCAGAGGAGGCCAAGGTGAATCATCCACTTGGAACTTTGGCTGGTTACAAATGTTTCGATCTTGTCTTATGCATGGGTGTGCTAGGCTCCTCTTAAATTGAGAGTTGGGATATTTCTGAAGCTGCCTTCTGTTAGTTATTTAATTGTTTACCACAATTCACAAATAGTTGTGGCAGGAGTTCAGAATTTTGATCTGATTTGTTGGTTATGGTATCACTAAGCATAGTCTATTATGTGAGGCTTTGCTGTTTGTCATGCAAATAGTCTCTTGTACCTTCATGAGGATGACACCAAATCTTTAGGTATGCGTGGTGCTATTCTTCCTCTTGTTGGTTCCCTTACCATCTTTTGCAGACTTAGTCAGATTGGCCTGGTAGCACCATTACTAACCAATCTAGATAGACATTGACATTTCTGTGTCACCCTTCAGATTCAGGGAGAGGAGGCTAGCAGTAGGTGGTAATCAGGAGGTTTTCTCCCTCTTGTTTGATTTAATGCCATGAGACCTCACAGGGCCTGGAGTCAATGTGGAGAAAGGAGGATAACTCCCTCACAATGACTGTCACCTTTAGTAATTCTAACCTGATAATGACACAAGGCATATCTGGTGGTGATGTCTGGGACCTTGTCTATTAGTTATGATTCTGTAAGTATGACTGTTTAGGCTAGTGCTTCACTGTGGAACAGCTCCTGCAATTTTGTTATGAGCTCTGAGGATTGTCTGGAGGACTTGAGGGTCAACAAGGTTGGGTTTGCTTAGCCTTTTCAATTCTGAGGTTGATGTTGGGTTTCATTCCTTGTTGCTTGCTATGCTATTTCAGACCACATTTAAAAGTCAACCATAATGTAGTGGATCTATAGTTGTATGGAGGCCAGCCCAGATAAATCTGGCAGGTTCTCTTCACAAATGGACGTTAATGAATTAATGCATTTTTATGATGGTTGGTTTGTGGTCAGTGTTACTGAGACTATCTTTAACTTCCAGATTTATCAATTGAATTTCAAATTTACCAGCTGCCTTGGTAGAATTTTAACCCATATACTCAAAAGTTAACCTAAACTTCTGGATTGCTAATCAAGTAATATATACTATGACTTCTCTACCAGCGATTTATTTTCCTTCCTGTATTTTCTGTCCA
>NC_057727.1:39022808-39053030 GCF_004010195.1 Chiloscyllium plagiosum | reverse complement strand
CAATGGCTCATAGACCAGAATGTTCCTATTAATGCACTAATATGGTTGTGCGAATTGTCAAAAAATCTCTCTGATGCTTGCTGCTGCCGGACATCCTATGGTGCTGACTGCCGCCTTGTACAGATCAGGTTGCATATGTTTACAATTCCTTCTTTCTCATTGACTTTCTTTTTGCAATACACACGCTACCAATATTTTATGTCCTATCTCGTCTACTCGTAACTAATTTGGATAATTTGCAATCTGAACACTCCTGACATGGAATAGGAAGGATTTAGATAGATATGTGCCAAATGCTAGGGACGAGATTAATGTAGAATATCTGGTCGGCATGGATGAGTTGGACCGAAGAGTCTGTCTCTGTGCTGTACATCTCTGACTCTCTGACGTGCAATAGATTTGATTGTGATTGTTTCACGGTGAAGCATGTAGCTTGTCGGTGATTGTGTTACTTAGCAGTGCAGTCAATTAGAGTTTAGCACTGGGATTTAGTAAGCAAGTCATTGATTGTGTCAAGTATACAGCATGATGCACAGGGGCTCTTGTGGTGCAGTAGTAGTGTCCCAGAAAATACGTACATACAGTCATAGAGATATACAGCACGGAAACAGACCCTTCGGTCCAACTCATCCATGCTGACCAGATATCCTAACCTGATCTAATTCCATTTGCTAACACGTGACACATATCCCTTGAAACGCTTCCTATTCATATACCCATCCAGATGTCTTTTTTTAAATGCTGAAATTGTACCAGCCTCCACCACTTCCTCTGGCAACTCATTTCATATACGCACCACCCTCTGTGTGAAAAGGTTGCCCCTTCGGTCCCTTTTACATCTTTTTCCCCCCCCCTCATCCTGAATCTATGTCCTCTAAGTCTGGACTCTCCCCACCCCAAGGAAAAGATCTTCTATCTATTCTATCCATGCCCCTCATGATTTTATAAACCTCTATATTGTCATCCCTCAGCCTCTGACACTTAAGGGAAAACAGCCCCAGCCTGTTCAGCCTCTCCCTATAGCTCAAATCCTCCAACTCTGGCAACATCCTTGTAAATCTTTTCTGAACCCTTTCAATCTTTTCTCAACCCTGCACTCCAAGGTCACTTTTTTTCAGCAACATTCCCCAAGACCTTACCATTAAGTGTACAAGTCCTGCTCTGATTTGCTTTTCCAAAATGTAGCACCTCGCATTTATCTAAATTAAATGCCATCTGCTGCTACTCTGCCCATTGGCCCATCTGATCAAGTTGTAATCTGAGGTAACCTTCTTCGCTGTCCACTCCACCTCCAATTTTGGTGTCATCTGCAAACTTAGTAACTATACTTCCTGTCTCCACATGCAAATCATTTATATAAATGACGAAAAATAGTGGACCCAGCACCCAGTGGCACACTTCTGGTCACAAATCTCCAGTCTGAAAAGCAACCCTCCACCACCACCCTCTGTCTTTTAGCTTCGAGCCAGTTCTGTATCCAAATGGCGAGTTCTCCCTGTATTCCATGAGATCGAACCTTGCTAACTAGTCTATCATGAGGAACCTTGTCAAACACCTTACTGAAGTCCATATAGATCATGTCCTCATCAATCCTCTTTGTTACTTGTTTAAAAAATTCAATCAAGTGTGTGAGATATGATTTCCCATGCACAAAGCCATGCTGACTATCCCTAATCAATTCTTTCCTTTCCAAATGCATGTAAATCCTGTCCCTCCGGATTCCTTCCAACAACTTGCCCACTGCTGATGTCAAACTCTGTAGTTCCCTGGTTTTTCCTTACCACCTTTATACAGTGGCATCACGTTAGCCAACCTCCAGTCTTCCGTCACCTTACCTGTGACTATTGGTGATACAAATATCTCAGCAAGGAGCCCAGTATTCACTTCCCTAGCTAGAGTTCTAGGGTATACCTGATTTAAGTTAGCACTGCTGCCTCACAGAGACCCGGGTTCAATTCCCGCCTCAGGCGACTCTTTGTGGAGTTTGCACATTCTCCCCGTGCCTGCGTGGGTTTCCTCCAGGTGCTCCGGTTTCCTCCCACAATCCAAAAATGTGCAGGTTAGGTGAATTGGCCATGCTAAATTGCCCGTAGTGTTAGGTGAAGGGGTAAATGTAGGGGAATGGGTCTGGGTGGATTGCGCTCCGGCGGGTCGGTGTGGACTTGTTGAGCCGAAGGGCCTGTTTCCACACTGTAAGTAATCTAATCTCGGTCCTGGGGATCTATCCACTTTTTTGCGTTTTCAAGACATACAGCACCACCTTCTCTGTAATATGGATGTTTTTCAAGATGTCACTATTTATTTCCCCACAATCCCCACTGTCCTTCTCCACAGTAAACACTGATGCAAAATACTCATGTAGTATTCCCGCACCCCCCATTTCCTGCGGCTCCACGCGTGGGCTGCCCTGCTGATCTTTGGGCCCTATTCTCTCCCTAGTTACCTTTTTGTCCTTGGTGCATGGAGGATCTTTTAAAATCAGCTATTCTGATCAACTTAGTAAATTTTGTTTTTACAGTGCTGAATCAGTGATCAAAGGACACTGGAGTTGGAACCATTTGCCTCAGCAAGCTGCTACCACCACTCTTCACACAAGGTGCCACTAATGTGGCATCCTTTTGTCTACATACAGAAGAATTCTACTTGGTCTTGCTTTCAGTCACCTGTATATCAACAGTGGTTAAATTGGAGGTTCCAATTCTAGTGTCTTCCAGCTATCATGATTCTTCATTTCCACTACATGTTCCAATGCTGCCTCTTCATTTTTTTAAAAAAATCTGCTAAATATCTTTTAAAAGCATTTGCTGGTTTCAATTACTGGTAAACACTAAATTTTAGATGGGTCAACAGAAGGAGCTGTCAAAATATGGACTAATGAGCTAACCCTGGAAAATCTGGGTGAGTGAACTGAGGTACAGTGGATGTGCACTTTTCCAGAATGTTTTCCTTTATTCCAATGTTTTAGATGTTTCAGCAGTAATTTGCATTTTTTTTTCTCAAAGGTTACTTTTTGCATTTTGGCGACTCCTTTTTCAATCTCACTAACACTTACTAGGTAATGCATTCAAGTAGTAACATTATATCCTGTCTTTGTGTTGATGTATGGGTATTCACAGGAGTTAAATTAGGAAAGTTCATCAACATCCTTAATCAATACTGTTCTACTGAACTTAAAACCACAACGCACAACGGAGCAGTAACTTCTTAAACAGTATAATATTTAAAAATAACAAGCATAAATTAGCTACAATTGACTTTTTATCCAAAATAAATTATACTTCTATATAAAAATTATCATCCTAAACGCACTTTTTGTGAACTGGAGAGGTCACAGCTAAACTGATGCATATTTGTCTATAACATATTCACTGCACTACAAGTAATTCATGGTATATGAGATGTGATAGCATATAATACTTTAAGAAATAAAACTGTTCAGCATTAAATTATGCACTTAACAGTGTTCATTACAAAAGCATCCTTCCCCCATACAGTTAATCCTGAATTTCTGCAGCCTTAAACTAGAGACTTTCTGTTCATTTGAAAGTAATTCATGATCTGAGAATTCAAGCTTTCCTGGTTCCCACTTTGCTCAGTATGTCATTAGTCAAAAAGTTTAAAACTGCTCTATCGGCTTTACCTCTCCCCACCCCTTGGCAAATCCTGTCTTGTCTTTGCAGTCCTTCAGTCCTCTTTGCAGTTCCTCACCACTTTGCGGCACCTCGTTCCCAACTCCATCCAGCCCACCAGTCTTGATTCCCACCACACTGACCTGGTTGCCTCTTGCCGCAGCCTCATCAACTTCACTTCTGTGTTACTTTCAGCCTCTGCAGGCTCACTGCCTTCACCTTGGTGGATCAACTTCCTTTCTTGAGGCCTCCAGTATAGCAGCCTTACATATTGCTGTACTCACTATCTTTCTGCTTCTTCAAATTCAGGCTCCTTAGCTCCTGTGTTTGCTGCAGATTGGCTTGTAATGAATCTACCAGCAGCAGATATGAGCGAGAACCTGCCTGTGAATTGTGGAGCATCTGTTTGCCAATTCAGTCCAATCTGCTCTCAGGCTGATTTTTTTTTATTTCCCATTGGTCACCCCTATGATTTTTCCCAATACTTGGATGACTCTTGGGAATAAAGAACAAATCTCATATATTTTGAGTATAGGTAATTTGTTACATATAGGTTGTGGACTATATAGAGTCATACAGCATGGAAAATGACACTTAAGGTGCAACTCTTCCATGCTGAACAGGTTTCCCAAACTAAACCAATTTCATTTGCCTGTGTTTGGTCCAAATTCCTGTAAACCTTTCCTATTCATGTACCTGTCCAAATGTCTTAATTGTTGCAACTGTTAGTGAATTTTGAGAAGATTTGTAGCTCAGGTTGAGGTTATGGATGTAGGTTTGCTCACTGAGCTGGTTGGTTCATTTCCAGACGTTTTGTCACCCCACTAGGTAACATCTTCAGTGGGCCTCAGGCGAGGCAGTGCTGATAAGTCTTGCTTTCTATTTTGTGTTGGTTTGGGTTTCTTTGTGTTGGTGATGTCATTTCCTGTGGTGAGGTCACTTCCTGTTCTTTTTCTCAGGGGGTGGTAGATGGGGTCTAACTCAATGTGTTTGTTAATAGAATTCTGGTTGGAATGCCATGCTTCTAGGAATTCTTGTGCATGTCTTTGTTTGGCTTGTCCTAAGGTGGATGTGTTGTCCCAGTCGAAGTGGTGTCCTTCCTCATCCGTCTGTAAGGATACTAGTGAGAGAGAGAAATATCTTTTTGTAGCTAGTTGGTGTTCATGTATCCTGGTGGCTACTTTTCTGCCTGTTTGTCCAATGTAGTGTTTATTACAGTCCTTGTTGTAACTGTACCTGAATCTACACCTTCCTCTGACATCCTTCCTATATTGGCATTGGAGGTAGTTCAATAGAATTTCACTAGGATATTTCCCGGAATGAAGGAGTTGACTTATCAAGATCAACTGAACAGCTTAGGCCTTTATTTTTAGAAGCGTTCAGTAGTGAGTTTTGATCTTATTGAATCGTACAAGACTCTGGTGGCACTTGTCAGGATAGATGTTGAAAAGATGTTTCCACTGGTCAGGGAGGGAGGAGATGGGGGGGAATCTGGAACTGAAGGACAAAATGTTAAATGAGTGGCCCCTTATTCTGGAGCTAAGATACAAAGGAAATTCTTCTCCCAGAGGATTGTGAATGTCTGGAATTCTATTCCAGAGAGAATTGTGAAAGCTAGATCAAAAGTATTTTTAGATGGCTCTCAACTCCTCTTACAAAAAAAACTATCAGCTGGTGTGAAAGAGTGGTGGCCTGGGACAGATCAGGCATAATATTATAGAATATGTGGACCAGGCCAGACCCTCTCAGAACATTTTAGGTCCGGGTTACCTCTTTGAACTTTGAGAGTAGTTTTAAGCAGGTATACAGAGAATATTCCAGGAGTGATGCAGCTGGTCCAGCCACTTTGTTTTAAACAAAACAATTTATTTGCAGGATTACCGAATGAAACATAAATAAGAGAACAGAGCATTAGAGTAATTTAACCTATCCAAGATTATCCCAACTTAATGATACTGTTCCAAATACTTGCAATCCCCATAAACTCTCCTTGGCAAAAAAGTTAAAATCAAACACACGGTTTTACAGGAGAGATGTCAGAGAGAGAGGATCAGCATGATCCTGCTTTTTAGGTCCAGCAGCTTCAAAACCAATTGCTTACTATAACCAAACCAAACCAACCCTGAACTGGGAAAACTGACCACTCCCCTTTAAAACTTGAAAGCCTTTTGCCTGAGACCGTATCTGTTAGCTATACTCAAATTGGCCCTAAAGCACTTCAAGCCTAGACCTCCTGGAGTCTGTGTTTACAACCCCTGTGAAGAAAAACACCAAGGACAACATAACCTCATTGAAGGAGCAGCATTATCACAAATGACAAGCCAATTTTGAGGAGCTGTATCATGCACTTATATTTGTGTGCTTCAGTCTTACAATTAAAGTTAAAAGTTATACTCCTTACATTCATAAGAGTTTTAATGTTCTTGGGATTTGGGCAGCACAATGGTTAGCACTTGCTCTCTCACAACACTATGGACCAAGGTTCGATTCTAGCCACGTGCAACTGTGCAGACTCCATAAAGACATTTTCCCGGATCCAGTTTCTTCCCACGGTCCAAAGATGTGCAGTTTAGCTGGATTGGCTATGCTAAATTGCTCCATAGTACTCAGCAATGAGCAGTCTAGGTGGGTTAGTTATGGTAAATGCAGGGATAGTGTGGAGTATGGGTCTGGGTATTTTGCTCTTCAGAGGGCAGTGCAGACTTAATGGGTTGAATGGCCTCTATTTGCACTGTAGGGATTCAGTGATCCTATAATATGAGCATGGTTGGTTCTGCCAGTATTTATCACCCATTCCTAACTGCCCTCGTGAAAGTAGCAGGGGTGAGCTGCCTCATACAAAAAAACAGACTTGAAAGAGGGTCACAACTCAATGTTAGCTGTTTTCTCTTCACAGATGTTACCAGATCTACTGAGTTTTTCCAGTAGTTTGGTTTTTCTTTTTGTTTGAGATGTAGCATCCAAACTTGTTTTATTAAAGTGGTGACCTGCCTTTCTGAACAACACCATTGGAGGCAAGGGGCTAGGTAAACCCACAGTGCTGTTAGAGTGTATGTTTTGGCATTCTGGCCCCAAGGCAATGAATGAACAGCATTATAGTTCTAAGTCTGGATGATGTATGTCTTGGATGGAAACTTGCAGCTGGTGCTGTTTTCATTCATCTCCTTGACCTTAGATGATATAGGTCACATCATATGTGATCTATCAAAGTAGATGTAGCAAGTTGTTGTCTTTTGGATCGTACACACTGCTGCCACCGTGCACCATGGTTAAATTTTGTAGGTGGTAAGCAGTTAATCAAGTGGACTGCTCTGATGTGCATAATGCCTAGCTTTTTGAGTGTGATTGGAGTTGGCTTCATCCAAGTAAATAAACAGTATTTCATCACACTCTTGACTTGCAAGTTGTCGATGACGAACAAGTTTTGGGGAGTCGAAAGGCAACTTACTCGCAGAATTAGATTGTTTTGTTGGAGATGGTGATTGTCTAAGAATTGTCTAGCATTAAATGTTTTTAGCCACCTGTCACCCTAAACAATGCTGCCCATGTCTTACTACATTTGGACATGGATTGTTTCTTTAAGAATTACAAATGGTAATCAGTGAGCGACCCCACTTCTGACACTACGGAGGAAAGGTCATTGAGCAGCTGAAGGTGTTTAGATCTAGGACACTACATTGAAGAACTCTTGTAGCGATGTTTTGGGACCCAGATGGTTGATCTCCAAAAATCAAATCCATTTTCCTTCATGCTATAAATGACTCCAAGTGGAGAGTTCCCCCACCCCCCCAATTCACAGTGACACTGTTTTTGGTAGGGCTGTTTGAAACCATATCCAGTTAAATGTCTCCTTAATATAAAGACAGTCACTCTTACAACACCTCATCTCTACTGGCTTCTTTGTCCATGTTTGTACTAAGGCTATAATGAGGTCAGGAACACAGTGGCTCTTATGGAATTTAAGCTTGAAATTCAATGAGCAAATCATTCCTGAGCAACTGCTCCTTGATGAGGTAGTAACAAGTTGAATTTATCCCTCTTTCTGTGGATGGGAAACACCTGTTTTTTTTCACATTGCCAGATAAATGCCAGTGTTGTAACTGTCCTGCAAAAACATCTTGATTAAGGATGCGACTAATTAGAGTACAGTCTTGGCAAAATGTTGTGAGGGTCCGTAAACATTGCAGTATCCAGTGCCTTCAGCTGTTGCTTTACATCACATGGGCTGAATAAAATTGGCTAACGACTGGCACTGTGCTGGCCTTTCAGGGTTTGATAGAAATGGGTAATCAGTTTCTGGAGCACCTGGTTGCTAATGTTTAAACTTTTGTCTTTTGTCGAGGTGTGCTGGGCTCTTCCATTACTAATTGCAAAAAATTTGCAGAGCCATTGCTTCCTATGCACATATAAATCTGTGGGTTGAATTTGCATTTCCAGTTTTGTTTTTGCAAATACACTGTACATTGTTCAAATTTATAGACAGTCAGTCAATGTGGCATTTTATAAACTCCTGCTTTGGAAATAAAAGACAGACTCCAAACAAGACCTCATGCCTAAAATACATTGTCTGATTGGAAATGTCACTTCCTTTACATTGATAACACTTTAAGTTGTCTTAGGGCAGTCACTTGAAAGAAATTCTATGATTGGCATTTTAATCAATTGAAAACCTGAACCTCCATTCTAACTGATAAAAGATTTGAGCCATCTTAAGTGTGTTCAATTCATTTGCATGAGTTATGTAACCCTTTGAGCTTTTCCTTATAAATTCTTTGTGTAAGTCCTTCCTCTCACTAACACCTGAGTCGTGCTCCGAAAGTTAGTGTTTACAAATAAACCCGTTGGATTATAACTTGGTGTTGGGTGATTTTTTTGACCTTGTTCAACCCAGTCCAACACCAGCACCTCCACATCATTCCTATTTGTTGTTGAACGCCCCCATTCGCAACTGGATGTTACAGGATTGCAGAACTTTGATATGATCCATTGATTGTTGGATCACATAGCACCATCCCAATCTTGCTGATTTTACAATTTGGAATGCAAATAATCCAATGTTGTAACTTTGCTAGTTTTACAGCTCACTTTTAAGTATGCCTCTTGCTGCTCCTAAGTTGCCCTCCTGAAACATTTATTGAACTAGTGTTAATCTCCAAGTTTGATGGTAATGGCAATCTGCGGAGAGCTGGGCCTTGGGATTGAAGATTATGGTTGAACGTAAAATGCTGTCGGTGGCCTATGGCACCTTTATGGATACCCATTTTGAGTGACAAACTATGCAGAGTTTTGCCTACTTAGCTTGTATTAATTGTAACCTTGCGATATGACACTTATTCTAAATGAGAAGACTCTCCACAAAGATTGTGGTTGCCATTATACTAATACTGACTTGAACCAAAGAATGTGACAGATTGGTGAAGATGAGATCAAGTAAATGTTTTCCTTTTGTTGGTTTCCTCTATCTGGCAGCTACATCCTTTAGGGCTCTGACAGCTTGGTCACCAGTGGTACCACCAAGCCATTCTGTGATGGACATCGAACTTCCCAATCCAGAGTGCACTCTGTGCAGTGGCCATCTTCAGTGCTTCTTCCAATTTGTGTTCAATATGGCGATTATTCATCAGCTGAGGAGGCCAGAAGGTGATAACCAGCAGAAGGTTTCCTTGCTTATGTTTGACCTGATGCTGTAAGAGTTTCTAGGATTCATATTCAATGTTGTGGGCTCACAAGGCAGCTCTGTCCTAACGGTCCATTACTGTGCTACTACCTTTGGTGCTAGTTGGTAAGGATGTTCTCTGGAACTGTCTGTAATGTATGAGTATGTAATTCATGGCGTTTGACTATGTCAGGTTGTTGCTTGTCTAGTTTCTGGGACAGCTTCCCCCAATTTCAGCACAAACCCCCGATGGTAGCAAGGAGGACTTTAAATGATAGACAGAATTTCAGGTTATCACTTTTGATGCAGTGTAGTCCATCCAGTTTCATTCCTTTGATTCAAGTTTGTAGTGGTTAGACGCATTAGCTTTCTGGGTCATTTTGGAAGGCATTTAAGAATTGATCAATATTGCTGTGGTACTAGAGTCACATGGGTAAGGATGGCCAATTTCCTTTCTTAAAAAGTATTAATGAACCATATCGGTTTTTATGATAACTGTTTAATGACTGCCATTAGGTTAACTTGTAATTTTCAGATGTATTAATTTAAATTTCACAAGCTTCTGAAGTAGGACTTGAACTCATCTTCCAGACAATTAGTTTGAGCTACCTTTCAAATTACATTATCATTGGGCTACCGTCTACCCATAACTGCCAACATAAAAAAAATTTACATACCTGCATCTTAAGTGACCAATTTATTGTGACTTTCTCGCACTGGGAAAAGGGACAAGAATGAAAGAGAAGAGGTTTGAAGTGATTTGCAAAAAGCAGCAAATGTGATATGAAAAAAATGTTTTTGCTCTGAATAGTTAGAATATGCAATGCACTGGTAGTCGTGTGGTGGCGGTAGGTTCAATTAAGTTAAAAATCGCACAATACCATGTTATAGTCCAATAGGTTTATTTGGAAACACTAGCTTTAGAAGCGCCGCTTCTTCAGGTGGTTGTGAAGCAGGACTGTAAGAGACAGAATTCATAGCAAAAGATTACAGTGATACATTGAACAAACCTAGATTGTTAAGTCTTTCAACTTTTCGAATGGATTTGCTGGTTTCGGTTCTTTAATATGTAAATCCCAGAACTTCTTTTAAGTCATATTCTCAAGTTAATATAAGGTTTTATAACAAAAGGTGACACCTCAATTCAGACAATGTCTTAAAAGTGTGAGTCAGACCAATTTTGAGCCAGACTGGTTCTATTTCCCAAGTGGAATGTACAAATATTATATGGATTCACTATTTGTATTGACTGCTTGTAGGTTCAACTTTTTTTTGAGCAAAGTAGAATCTATCTTCAAATACAGATTCACCCCATAAGCTTTTGAGTGTGCACAAGTGCAGGAAAGAGAGAGAGAGAGTGTGTGTGTGTGTATGTATACGTACACAGGACACCACGCACCATGTATGCGGCAGGCATTCATGTGACTCTGCCCACGTTTCTTATCTCCTACACTGCAGGCAAGGATGTCCCGAGGCATAGTATATTGGCAAGACCAAGCAGAGATGGAAATGTGTTGCTGGAAAAGCGCAGCAGGTCAGGCAGCATCTAGGGAACAGGAGAATCGACGTTTCGGGCATTAGCCCTTCTTCAGGAATGAGGAAAGTTGGTCCAGCAGGCTAAGATAAAAGATAGGGAGGAGGGACTTGGGGGATGGGCGTTGGAAATGTGATAGGTGGAAAGAGGTCAAGGTGAGGGTGATAGGTCAGACTGGGGTGGGGGCGTATCACCCTCACCCTGACCTCTTTCCACCTATCACATTTCCGACGCCCCTCCCCCAAGTCCCTCCTCCTATCTTTTATCTTAGCCTGCTGGACCAACTTTCCTCATTCCTGAAGAAGGGCTAATGCCCGAAACGTCGATTCTCCTGTTCCCTAGATGCTGCCTGACCTGCTGCGCTTTTCCAGCAACACATTTCCATCTCTGATCTCCAGCATCTGCAGACCTCACTTTCTCCTCAAAGACCAAGCAGACGCTATGACAACGGATGAATGCACACCGCACAACAATCATCAGGCGAGGTGTTTCCTCCCAGTTGGGGGACACTTCAGCGGTCAGGGACATTTGGCCTCGGACCTTCGGGTGACCATCCTCCAAGGTGGACTTCGGGACAGGTAACAACGCAAAGTGACTGAGCAGAGGCTGATAGCCAAGCTTGGTACCCATGAGGTGTGTGCCCCAACAAGCTCATGAACATACTTTACCAAGCTTGCACACATGCAAGCAAATACTCTAACGTGCACTCACATGCACACACTCCGTCTCTTTCTCTCCTGTATGTGTGCACACATATAGGTTTATAGGGTGAATTTGTATTTGCAGATACATTCTATTTTGTTCAAAAAATGCTGAACCTGCAAACAATCAATGCAGGCAGTGAATCCATATAATATATGCAAATTCCACTTGGAAAATAGAACCAGTCTGACTCTCACCTTTAAGGCATTGTCTGAGCTGAAATGTCACCTTTTGTTATAAAACCTTAAATTATCTTGAGAATGTGACTTAAAAGAAGTTTCAGGATTTACATATTAAAGAACTGAAACCAGCAAATCCATTCTAAATGGTGAAGTTGAAAATCACGCAACACCAGGTTATAGTCCAACAGGTTTATTTGGAGGCACTAGCTTTCAAAGTACTGCTTCTTTATCAGATGGTTGTCTATCTCCTGCGCTGCAGGCAAGGTTGTTCATCAACCACCCGATGAAGAGGCAGCGCTTCAAAAGCTAGTGCTTCCAAATAAACCTGTTGGACTATAACCTGGTGTTATGTGATTTTTGACTTTGTCCAGCCAAGTCCAACACTGGATCCTCCAAATCAGGTTCATTTAAGGCATTGAAGATTTATTTGAATAAAAATAACTTAAGGGTTTGGGGGGCAGAAAGTAAGAAATTGGCAACAGGGAGTGACCTTCATTTGAAAAGCTGGTGCAGGCACAATGGACTGAATGGCCACCACTTATACCAAAAACCTTCACAAAATAACAGAAGTGATTAATATCTGGAATTCACTGTTTGACACTGTGGTTAAGACCAGTTCAGTTATAACTTTCCAAAGGGATTGGATAGTTGTATAAAGTCACAATATTTGCAGAGCTATAGGGAAAATGCTGAGAAATGGGCCTAGTTGAGCTGTTCTTGCAGAAATTCCTGATGAAGGGCTTTTGCCTGAAACGTCAACTCTCCTGCTCCTTGGATGCTGCCTGACCTGCTGCGCTTTTCCAGCACCACACACTCAACTCTCTTCTTGCAGACTGTCGATACAAACATGCCAGGCCAAACGGTTGAATCCTGTGCATCATTCCATGATCATGTACCAGATAGAACTGCATTAACTGTAATTATGTTTCAATGGTCAGATATTGAAAAATTTTACTTTCAGGAACTTTGCATCACTGCCAAAAAACTTAACAATGTTATAAAAAAAGTGTTAAATCAAGTAAGCAAGTAAGATACTGATATCAGACTGAGGGATCTCCACCTCCCTGTTGGTCATCTGAGACACCCACCAAAAAAAAGCAAGTGGTTTCTTTAGATCTGAAATCACAATTTCTGATGAAATCCAGTCTAAGAATCTGCATTACTATCAGGATGAAACAGTAACACTTCAAAAAAGACAAAATTAAAGACAGGAAAATTCAACTTACATATAGTAGACAAACAATGGCTTGCATTTGCTCCAGTAAGTTGGATGAATTCAATGGTATAGACGCTCCAATAGTAGCTTTCATGGCAATTCAATTCAAGTGCGTGGAAATATGTGGAAAAATAAATTGTAAGAATATTCACAACACAGCTCCACCCACAACAGCAATGCATCTACTGTGACTCAATGGCAAGTATAAATTCACCCCACAAACGTATATGTATATGTGTGTGGGTCTTTGTGTGTATGTGTCTGTTTGTCTGGGTGGGGGGTTGTGAGTGTATATATGTGTTATGAGAGTGCAGAGTGTCTAAGTCTGTGAGGGGGTGCATGTGGGAGTGTGTGTGTCTGTGGTGGGGGGTTGTGAGAGAGAGTGTATATATGTGTGTGCATGAGTGTAGAGTTGTCTAAGTCTGTGTGTGTGTGTAGTGCAATGTGGTCACCTGTAGTGTGACATGAACCCAAGGTCCTGGTTGAGGCCCTCCCAATGGGTACGGAACTTAGCTATCAGCCTCTGCTCCGCTACCTTTCGCTGCTGCCTGTCCCAAAGTCAGCCTTGGAGGATGGTCACATGAAAGTCCGAGGTCGAATATCCTGTACCGCTGAAGTATTCCCCAACTGGGAGGGAACATTCCTGTTGATAGTTGTGCAGTACGCAATCATCTGTTGCCGTAGCCTTTGCTCAGTTTCCCCAATGTACCATGCCTCAGGGCATCCTTGCCTACAACGTATAAGATAGACAATGTTGGCTGAGTCACATGAGTACGGACACACACACACACGGGGACACACACACGGACACACACACACACCTACCTTTACAGACACATGCATTCACATGCATCCTCTCATAGAGTTAGACAATTCTATACTCACGCACACATAAACACACTCTCTCACAGACACTCAACCCCCCACTCCAGACAGACAGACAGACACACACACACACACACACACACCAACCTACAGACACACACAGACTCCCACACTCTCTCATGCACCCCCTCACAGACTTAGACACTTTACACTCACATGCACATTCTCTCTCACTCAACTCCTCACCCCAGACAGACAGACACGCACAGACACAGACCCACTTGCGCGCACATACATATATGTTTGTGGGGTGAATTTGTACTTGCAGAGTTACATTGTACTTTGCTCAAAAACTGCATCAATTCATGTAAGACTCTGTTATCTCACTTTTTATATTAGAATCAGTCTAAACATTATGGCACAGACTGAGAACACTGGGCTAACACCTTCAACATATTATCTGGCTAACGCCAATTGTTACAGTTAACCTGAGCATGTAACTTTTTTAAAAAAAAAGTTTTGTGATTTACACATGAAAGAAGTGAAACTATCATGGTCATTCTAACAGATGAGAGACTTAACAAACAATCGAGGTATTTTTCAATGTATAATTTCAGTTACATCACACTGTAAACTTTTGCTATAAATTCTGTGTCTTACAATTGTGTACTCCACAACCACCTGATGAAGGAGCGGCGCTCCGAAAGCTAGTGCTTCCAATGAAACCTTTTGGACTATAACCTGGTGTTGTGATTTTTAACTTTGTACATCCCAGTCCAACACCGGCATCATTATTTATGAGTGGAATAAACAAATGGTAACTTTAGCTGACAGTAAGAGACTGTCAGCTTTTTCTTATCTTTTTCTTAACATCAATACAATTGATGTGAATGTGCAAGTTTGGGAGACTGAAAGGCAACAAATGAAAATGTGAGTTACAGAATAAAGTTGCTCTTATCTGGCATGCAATATGGATTTCAAGATTGTTTTAGCCACACCTTCCATCCTTCCCCTGACTTGTCTTTAACAAAGAATCTTGTAGCTGTTTGAGATCCAGAATAACAAATGTTCAAAAGTAATTATTTCCATGAACCGCAGCTTTTGGAGTAGAGCCATTTTGGCTCTTTTTATCATGTAGCAAGTATTTTTAAAAATCTATAAATCTTTTGAATATTTTGTCAATTATTTGAGTTTTCCCACTTCCTAGCGTAATGGTCTGATATGTGAGTAATGCCCAGAAAATTATACTGTCCAACATAATGGGAGCTTTTGGAAAGTTTGTTGGTAATTTTACTCTTCAAAATTATTGATTATTTTGGATGTAGGTTTGCTCACTGAGCTGGAAGGTTCATTTCCAGACATTTTGTCACCCTACTCGGTAACACTGGTCAGCAGTGCTTCGCCTGAGGCCCACTGAAGATGTTACTAGTAGGATGACAAAACATCTGGAAATGAGCCTTCCAGCTCAGCGAGCAAACCTTCAGCCTAAGCTACAAATCTTCTCAAAACTCATTATTGATTATATTGAAGAGACCCCCTTTCGTTATCATTGCAAGTATGGGAGTATAATATTGCTGCAATCACCCTTCACTTTACACCAAAAATGACTTGATGAAATTTTTTGTTGAAAGCATTTTGAAAATAAATTACATTGTGCTTCGAGCAACTTGTTGGTTTGTTTAAATGCTTTTTTTTTAACTTTTCCAGATCTAGATCTATCTTAACGGATAATTATTTTTCTTGTTTTTGTCATATTTAAATTGTATTTTTTGTCTGACAAGTATGAATGATGTTCTACCATTCAATTGTAATTCCTCAACTCCACGAACCTGCAAATTAATTGTCTTTTGTAGTCTGCATTGATGAAAAGAGCTCAGATACACACTTCAGAGTTTATATTGCACTACATTTTTAACAATGGATTAAACCTGAATTTTTAATTTTGTTTCTTTTCTAAAAGAACTTTACTGAATATGCACACACATGCTGAAATGTGACAGTATTCATGATGGCTATTGATGCATTAAGTCACTCTCAATTCAATGGAGGCAGTGATTTGATTTCAAGGAAATGTTTTGAAAAATGTTTATTCTCAAAAGCCCTGTTAATGGATGTATAGTCCATATTTAAAATGGCACTATTCAAGCTAATTTTGTTTTATGTTGGTTTTGTTATAATATGCCAATTTAATGTCACCTATTAATTACACTAGACAGTTCATGTCACGAGGTTGCTGCAAGAGATCGGATATTGTTATATGAAGTCTTTTCAAGAACTATCTTCCTACCAAATTATATGTTGAAGTCTTGATTTCAGCTTTTATTTTTGACATTACAAGGATCTTAAATTTTCCATTATTTTGTTCTCATGACATTCTATGAAAGTCTGATATGACCTTGAAGAAGCACCATTTAATTTAAATTGGTCCTTTTTACTGATTGCGTGGAGCTAAAATCTAGTACGCCAACTCTAATTCCTCACCCTATCCCTAAAAGCTGATCACCTGCCAAGGACTCTGGATCTCTGTAAAGTTCTAGTTTGAAGTGCAGTGTAATTTATTACTTCTGATTCTTTAAGGCAGTAGCTCCAGGAGTGTAGGATACACTAACCGTAGTTTTGCTGGATTAGATTAACACAGGAATCCTTAAATTCTGGAAAAGTCCTAGAGGATTTGATGACTACCAATGTAATACCTTTTGTAAAAATACAGGGAAGGAGACAACAAGAAAGGTGGTGATAAGCCAGTTAACTTAACACCTGTTATTAGGAAAATATTGTCTATTATGAAGTATGTAATAGCAGAGCATTTAGAAATACATAATATAATTATGCAGAGTCAGCATGGCTTTATGAAGAGGAAATCATATCTGATAAATTTACTAGAGTTATTTGAGGAAGCTAACAAACAAGATAGATAAATGCGAAGCAGTAGGTGTAATATAATAAGGCACCATGCATTAGGCTACATGAGAACCCATATTAGTATGAATTGGTAAAGATTGGCAAATTCAAAGAACATAAGAGTTGGGATAAGGAGGGCATTTTAAGGATGGCAATCTATAATGGTGTGCCATTGGAGTGTATACTGGGTCCACAATTCTTTAGCACCCCCACTAGTCATAGCCTGCCAACACGAGAATGACCCATTTGTTCCTGTCCTGTTTCTGTCTGTTAGCCAATGATAAGTTCATAGCATTGCATTATCTTCTATCCCATGTATTTTAATCTTTCTAGCCTGCCTCATTTACAGAACTTTATCAAAAGCCTTCTGAAAATTTCTGTATACTAAATCAGTCAAGAATTTTGTTCACAACTCCTTCAAAGAGGTCCCTGTTTGTCCACACAGTTTCCCTTTTATCAATCCATTCTAACTATATGGATGATTATCAACCAGGTGGTTGATTTATTTATCCCATTTTTTATAATGCTAGTAGCTTGTTCAATTAACACTCAAATCTGTCAACGTTTGAAGAGTTTTCTTTATAATTGCTACAGCCACTGGAAAGTCAGCAAAGCAACTGAAAAATAATCTCTCGATTGTTGATAGGACAGAGGGAGTGTGCAACTGTGCATCAACAATATTTCTAAAGTTTCTTTGCAAGATCCAGAAATTTCTGTAGTTCATATTTCCCTACCGGAACGATAGTTTAAATTTGGAACCAAGTGGAGGGGAAATGATGTCAGTAAGTTGGGTAAATCGGCAATTTTATTGGACAGTTTTCAAGGTAAAGATAATTCACTGCCTGTCCACTAAGAGAGAATATTCTCCATTTGCTTGGATGAGTACAACTCAATAAACTTCCATGACAAAGCAGCCCAATTGATTAGCATCTCATTCACCATCTTCAACATTCCTACTTCCCTCTACCAATGAACAGTGGCAACATTATATAATCTATATGATATCTTGCTGTGACTCTCAAAAATCCCTCTGACAGAACCTCCCAATTTCAAAATCTCTGCCACCTGGAAGGACAAGGGTTGAAAATGCAAGTGCGCACCATCTTCAAGTTCCCTTCCAGTTAATACACTATCCTGACTTGGAAGTTTATTGCTATTCCTTCAGTATCACTGGGTCAAAATCTTGTAACTCCTGTCCAAACAGTAATTTAGGTGTTTCTACACCAAGAGCTGGAGTGGTTCAAGAAGTCTACTCACCACCATCTTCTCCAGATCAATTAGGGATGGGTAATCAATATTGCCCTAGCCAATAGTGACCAAATCTCATGAATGAATAAAAATCCAGGTCCATATTGTGTGAAGTAAGAATCCTCACTACTTCATTTTGTTAATGGTACCACATCAGAAGTTGAACTGATGTCATTTCTTGATTTCATTATAACCTGCTGTGCATATGGAATTAGTAGTTTATGAACCGAACCTTCTAAACTCTCATGTAATATTAGCTCAGTCTAACTTTGGGAAGTTTAAAAGACTTCATATACATAAGGCTAGAGCTGACAAGGTAATTTCAAGGTTATCACATAATAGAACCATGACAGCGGGAATCTTATTCTGTAAAATAGTAGGCAACCAATCTTAAGGAGCAACTCGAGAAAAGAATTGCAGCAGACCTAAATTTCTAACAGGACTCTCTTCCAGAAATTCAACTTATCTCCTTTCCCAAGGCAATCCCCCAATTCTAGTCTGTGGGATTGGCAGATACTGCACGTTTCTTGTCTCAAATTCATGTGTAACAAAACTTGGAAGGAATATTGATGTATCAAGAAACCACTTGCTTACGGCCATGTTGTAGGATGCTTTTTCACCTAGTAATGGTTGGTTAACTGTTTTTTAGGAAAGGGAAACAATTATTTGTACATCTAAGGAAAATAGTGTTTGTATTAAACAGTTCCTTTTTTTTTTTGTGTATCATCATATTATTCTGCATGCTGCACCAGTAAACTAACCAAACCTCTAAATTTCATTCTGCCACATTGCAAAGTTACATTATTGCCTCGATAATCTTGTGGAGGAAATGTAATAATAACTTACATTTCTCTAATGATTTTGTGGTAAAATGACTCAAGGCTTCTTGGGTCAAAATTTGGCACCAGCCCAAGAGAGATATTAGGGTATTTAACTAAAAACCTAATCAAAGAGGTAGATGTTACGGGAATGCCTTGAAGGAAGAGAGAACAATAAGCAGAGCCATTCGAAGAGAGAGTTACAGAACTTAATGCCTTGACATCTCAAAACACTATAATTGAGTGATTCATATTAGGATTGCTCAAGGCTAGAAATGGAGGAGCACAAAGGGTTGTTGAACTGAAGAAGAACATAGATACTGCAAGGGGTGAAGGCTTGGCAAGAGATATGAGAAGAAACAAATTTTAAGTGAGGCATCGATGAACCGAGTCAATGGCTAAACTGTGCAAGTCAGAATATCAGCAGGTAGGTTTTCATTTACATTTTCAGAAAGTAAATATGGTAAGCCATCCAGTTGTGCACTGAAATAGTCAAATCTAGAGTTGACAGGGTATTCATGAAGGTTTCAGCCGGAATTGGAAGAAGGAATCATATATGTGTTATGGACAAGTAATAGATGAACTTGGTGTTGATTTGGATATGCAATTATAAACTCATGGTTGTGTAAGTAAGGACACCAGGAGGTGTCCGATCTAGCCTCAATCAAGGAGAGAGATGAAGTTGATGGTTAGGAAATTGAGATTGTGGCAAGGGCTGAAGGTTAAAGCTTCAGTTATCCCAATATTTAACAGAGAAGTTTCTGCTTCTGCAGTACAGGATACAGAGCAAACAGTCTGACGATTTAGTAGAGTATACAAGACAAGTGGTAATGCGATGGAGCTAGATGTCTTCAGCCTTTATGTGGAATTTAGCACTGATTTTAGATGATGTTGCTGAGGGTTGAATGTTGATAAGAAAATGGAGAGGGTAAAGATCTTTGGGAAAAGCAGAGCTAATGCTATGGAGCAGGAAGAGACACTATTACAAGTGAAAATCAAGAATGGGAACAAGGTGGATGCAATCCATTTGGCTGGATCACAGCAGAGACGTGTTGGAGCAGGATGTAACCAATATTCATGTCTCTGAGAATCAGGTTTATCTGGTCTTTATAATATTATAGTGTGGATGTGCCTGTGTTGGACAAAGTCAAAAACCACGTGACACCGGGTTGTAGGCCAAGAAGTTTATTTGAAACTGCAAGAGTTTGGAGCCCCTGCTCCTTCCTCAGGTAGCTGAGGAAGTGCTTAGAAATGTCTTTTGATGACGAGGGCACTAGATAAATAGAATCCTCTGTTTTTAGCATGGTTTTAGAAGATGGTTTGAGGCAAGGAAGTCAGGTACTATCTTTACTTTCCAGACTGATCCTCCATGTTACAACATGGGGTAAACCCCTTTGCTAAGTTAAACCCAACACACAGAAAAAAATCACCCCCTGCTGGAATCTGTTAAAATTTGAGAGGCAAAGAGCTATTCCAAAAGTCACTATTTAAAATAAAAATTAACCACTTTAATTTTTTAAAAGTCTAACAGAGAATAATTAACTAACAACTATTTACAACTCATTTACCTAAACCTATCTTTTACCTTCCCCTTTACAATACTAGTCCGATTAAACCCCCCCAATTAAGATTTACAGAAAAAAATCAAATTTCAAAAACCAGCCAGCTGTTGAATCTTCTTTTGGTATCTTCCTCTGTCTTCTTTTCTTCTACCTAGGGTTTCTGATTCACAGGTTATTAATAGATAAAGATACCTTTGCCCAGGGTCTAGCTCTCTTAAGTCTGCATATGTTGGTGGCTTGGCAGTTCTCCTTCCCAACTGTTCAATTTTCTCCGGTCTTTTACCCCAAAACATCGGATTGTTTCATTTGAATATCTTCAACATCCTAAATTCAAACTCGATTGGAGGTTGGTATTTTGGGATATAATTTAAACTGATTGGCCGGATTTGAATTTGTTTTTGTCCCCAGGCACCCCAGCCAGTGCTAGGTGCTGGACCAAATGTTACATTATAAGTTCTTCAGCACTCTGTGTGCATGCTAAGTCCTCACTCTCTTAAAGGTACATAATGAATTGACCTACCACTGCACCATGGACCTTTGCTTCCAGCATGTTACTTGTACCTGATTAGGCTATATTTATGTTAGCTTCTGTAACATATGAACTAGATATTGGAAACATAATACTGAAAGATTCAATACATGTCTATTACTGCCTCTGGGGTTGTGTGTACACAGTCAAGGCACTTCATTGTCTGGGCTAATACTAACTATGAATTACAAACTGCAGCATTCTTCTTGTTGAGCTTGACATGACTCTTAAGGTGGATACTGAGACCATTTTACTTCCAAAATGCATGTTTTTATACATGATGATATCATGAGTATATATTTTAAAGATATGTTGCATACTTTCTGTGAGGCATGACACCGAGTTCCGCTTTAGTTATTACCTCACAGGTATAGCAAACCAGACCATGTCAGACTCACTAATACTGGATATTCCAACACAGTGAAATGAAAATATTCAATGATCCACAAAATTTCCCAATTGCTGCTAACCAGACTTACGAAAAACAGTTATCAGACACCAAGTTTATAACCTAAGCCCAAATTAACAATTTATTATTAATGTTGTAACATTAGCAGAGCAAAGTTAAACAACAAGATTTGTTTAATGTCTGGTTTAAACCCAATCATCTTTGAGCATAGCTCTCGTTCTCACACAGATAGACATAAATAAAGGATAAATTAAAAGAGACAAAAGAGTTGTAAGTAGCCAGTTCACTTAAGCAATTTTGAACAATGGTTGCCGAACCTGCTATTAATCCTTGGATAATGTGCAGTTCGAACTTCAATGCAACATTGAAGAAATTTGACAACTCATCCTGATCTTGTGATCATATGCCTCTCTGGAGAAGTACATGTTGTGCTTGATCACTCTTGATTGACAGCTTAGTTGTGTTCTTGATGTTGCTGTCACTCAACATCATGATACAATCATCTGGAGTTTCTTCCTCACTGTTTCTGTTTGTGACTTTGTAATTGGTGTGTTGTACATTGGACTATGCTAGTTTCAAATTATTTGCACCATGATCGGTAATGGCTTCGTATAATCTGAGCTGGTTGTGTGTTTTGAATCTTTATAACTGGTTTTCTGGCTCACACTTTCTGCCCAGTGCATGTTTGTGATATCTCTTTTGTTCTTCTCCGCTATTGAAGAAAAATGTCCCTGTGTCTCTGAATAGTTAGACAATTCATGTTTGGTGAGGTCAAACTTTCCTTCTGAGCATAAGTTGTTCTGGGGCTTGTAATACATTCTCCATTGGAGTTGCATGAAAATGTAGTGATGCAATGTAAACACCTTGATTTTTTGATTAACACTTGATAGCATGGATCATGCAATCTTTTAGACCAATTGAGCGAGGATAATGGGGTGACTGTGATAGAGATAACTCCCCGCTTAGCACATGTTTTGAAATTGTTTCTCTGTGAATTGTCTATCTACCCTTGCATACAGAATAAAGTGAAGATAATGGTAATTTCATCTTTGATAGTTGCACTTTGATAGGTGTTGAACAATGGAAAATTTGGGGAAGTAATCTGTCACAACAATTTAATCATCCTATGCACTGAAAATGTTGCTGCTACTTTCATCCAAGGAGTGGATGGAGCATCATGAAGATGTAATTTGGCATACCTCACTTGCATTCATGAGTTGTGGAATATCCTGATTCATCCCTGGCCAGTCCACAGATTTATGACCAGTCATTCAAGCCCATGTGTCTCTGGTATAGCATTGACATGACATCTTTGTTTAATTTTGGTATGAAGACTTGTTTGCCCATGACAGTGGCTTGCTGAGATATAACAACTTAATCTCTGTATGGCTAAAACAATTGAATATTCTCAGCAACTTATTTAATATTGTCAATCATGCCACTGCTGGTTCATTGATATCTAGTTGGGGATATTAGAAACTGAGATGAGCTTGTACATTGGCACTTCGTTGTGATTCTGACAATGCACAGAATTGGTTATATTTGTGAGACAATTTCTCAAGATTGTGCCATGGAGCAACGCTTTCTGAAGAAAATGTCATTCAAGATATGTAATGGTAATATGTTGGTACTAGCTCCTGTTTAATTTGCATATCTATAATCAGTGTTGTTAGTTTTCAAAATGCTTTAATGTCCAAGGCTGTCTGATCTTCAGTGAGAATTTCAAGAGCCTGACCCTGAGACTAAGAGCTTTGATTCTTTTTGAGCAGCCACTGCCGCTTAGTATCGTACTGCCATCATGATCTGTGGTGGGTTTTTACCCCAGTAGGGTGTTTGTACCTGATGAGACAGTGCTTATGTTGGCTCCTGTAACATTGTAACTAGAGGTGGGTATCATTTGAAAGATTGAATAAATTATGTTATCAGCGCTTGGCATGTCACAGATCCTTCAGTGTCAGGGCTAATGCTAAGGTATTTGGTTACAAACAATGTACTTCCAACAGTGCTTCATAACAAGAACTAGGAGCAGGAGTGAGCAGATCACCTCCTCAAACCTGCTTTGCCATTTGATACGATCATGACTGATCTTACCTCAGCCTCAACTCCACTTTCCTGCCCACCTTCCATAACCTTTCAACCCATCACTAATTAAAAATCTGTCTATCTGCTTCAGTATTGAATTCTACAGATTCACGATTCTTTGAGAGAAGCAAATCCTCCTCTTCTCTGCTTCAGGTGGTCCCAGTTAATACTCCATGGTCACATGCCATGATATGATATAAAAATCATGTCGTTTAATACTGCATATTAGCTGAGAGACCTAATATAGCATGAGTGATTTTTGGCAGATTACAACAAGACCTGATGGCATTTTATGTGGTCCAGCCAGATTAGCAGGTGAATGTTTAAAACATTAATTAATGCATCTGTTCTACGTTCAATGCTGCCGTATTTGTTACTGAGCTTATAGCACCATATTCTATTTTAAAAATAAGCAAAATGGTACAGTGGTTAGCACTGATGCCTCACAGCGCCTGAGACACGGGTTCGATTCCCGCCTCAGGCAACTGTCTGTGTGGAGTTTGCACATTCTCCCCCTGTCTGTGTGGGTTTCCTCCGGGTGCGCCGGTTTCCTCCCACAGTCCAAAGATGTGCAGATTAGGTGAATTGGCCATGCTAAATTGCCCGTAGTATTAGGTGAAGGGGTAAATGTAGGGGAATGGGTCTGGGTGAGTTGCTCTTCGGAGGGTCGGTGTGGACTTGTTGGGCCGAAGGGCCTGTTTCCACACTGTAAGTAATCTTAAAAAAAAAAATTAGGAATGCATTGGCAATGATGACATTATTGCAGTAGAGAAAATTTATAGTTTGTTGCCAATAGTGTAATTGCAGGAAAATATAGATTTGGGATTTCACAGCTCAGTACTGTGATTTATTTGCGTCATTTATTTATTTGCGTCAAAGAGCTGTTAGATTCCTTTAAAATTTAATTTGGACTTTATTAAACCTTTAGTGTAAACAATTACTAAGTGATCTTAGATGTAACATTATATGGAGAACATGCTTTGCAAGCATGTTTTTCCCAAGTATCTGGGTTGCTATTGAACTTCACCAATGGGTTACAAAACCATATAAATTTACATGGCCCTGCAGGTGTAATAATGCATAGTGTTTTGATTTTAGTCAGGGTAGTGATTGCCTGGCATTAAGCCTAGTTCGTGCATTATACTTCACCAGAGAGAGAGTGTTGAATATAAACCATTAACCAGAATTGAATACAAGCGAGCTTTGTTTTTTTAAAATCCTTGCGTAGTAACACAATCTGTAACGAGCAGATAAAGTTCAAGACTTGGGTAGCTATAAGATTAAATTGCATGTGGTACACTATAATTGTACTTAAATGACATGGGAACTTTAGAAACAGTAACTTATTCCTCTTTTACTTAATTTTAAATATATTCGAGTCTATAATTAGGAATGTTAATGACGTCAGAAGCTTTATTAATAGTAACCATTTAAGTAAATGGTACTCGGGGTGGGGGGGGTGCAGCACGATGGCTCAGTGGTTAGCACTCTGCCTCACAGCGCCAGGGACCCGGAATCGATTCCAGCCTGTGACAACTGCCTGTGCGGATCTTGCACATTCGACCCGTATCTGCGATTTGCCTGGGTTTCCTCCCACAATCTAAAGATGTGCAGGTTAGGTGCATTGGCCATGCTAAATTGCCCATGGTGTTCAGAAATGTATAGGTTATGCCCATTAGTCAGGGGTATATGTAGAATAATAGGGTAGGGGAGTGTGTCTGGGTGGGATTCTCTCCAGAGGGTCATTGTGAACTTGTTGGGCTAAAGGGCCTGTTTCCACACTGTAGGGATTCTATGAAAGCTTGTTAAAGGAAAGTAAGAGACTGGTGCAGACATTAGCTTTTGAGGAATGTGGAAGAATAGTCACTTCTAACTTTGCAGTCAATCAGTGTACTGTTGTAAGTTATTAAAAACCCTTTCAAACAGCATTGCTTTCATGAAAATTAATGTGGCTGAGTGTGTTGCATTATGAAGTATTTATTAAGATTTGCAAGGACTTTCTTGGTAATATTTGAGTATTTATTAGATTTTGTATATGGTTAAACTCATAAAAAGATTACTACAAGATCATTAATGCAATCATTTTGAAATTAAATCTATAATGTTTGATTGTATTTCTCATGGTATTCAGCATATATATGATGTCAGTACAAAGGAAGTGTTGTACTGCTTCGCTAGTTCAGACTGGCATATCTGCAGGGTGTTTCTGGGCTACTATGGAGATTTCACTCATTGTCCCTATGAGGACCGCACTCCATTTCTATGTCTTTTCCTTTGATTTTTGTCTTGCTTCCTATTGTATTGTGCTAATATCAACTCTACCATTCAACTCTCTTCTGGTTTCCACTTGAGCACATTATAGTGCATTATGTTTCCTTTACTGTGTGGTTATAGTATTGGTAGTCATACAGTTTACATGATTAGTCAGATTTGTGTGTTGGCAGATTTAGGTTTTTGACATTACATCTTAAGCAGCAGAAAGCCAGAGAGAAAGTTAATGAAACTTTGTATGCTTTAAATTGTTGATTATTATTCAAGAAGGCTAAATGTACGTGATATTCAAAATCTAATACTTTCTTTTTAGATTCTCTTTTAAAATTTTCATTATTCACAATTTTGTTAAGTGGCAATGTTCTAAAGCCCAGGGTAATTTCTTGAATTATTAATGTTCATTGAGAATATGCAGATGTATAACTCAGATTAAATTAGACACTCTAAAGGTACACCCCATGAATTTCTATCCCATGTATAATTTTAAAAAATCAAATCATCTTAATATTTAAGATACATTCAGTTGTACGTGAACTAATTGTTTGTAATAGGATGCTGTAGAAATCAAACTTATTTTTGTTTTTTGTTTGCCTTTAATATCCAAAATAAGATTTTTGTGGGAATTTTGAATTTTATAGGACAATTGACGTAAGTATGCATAATCTTTATTTTAATGGAAACTTTGAGATATTGGCCAAAGAAATTTCATATTATTTTAACAATTCAGATTTGACTATTCTGTTTAATTTCAAGGCCTTGGAATCCTGAAATGTAGACCATATAAATGACAGCACTTCATATTATTCAATATGTGCAAACTGTACAAGTATATTTATTAATTGTATCTTCAAGTATCTAGTTAGGTTTTATTGTAATTCAGATTTAATCTTTATTATATGTACTTTGTGCTTCAGTCACAGGTCAGTTAGCTCACTTGGCTGAATGGCTGGTTATGATGCAGAGCAATGCCATCAGCGTCAGTTCATTTCTGACACCAGCTGAGGTTAACAGCTGTGAAAAACTGTCCTTCACAACCTCTCCCCTTGCTTGTAGCCTGTGAACTTCAGGTTAAGCCTCCACTTGGTGTCTCCTTCTCTAATGAGAGAGAAGCCTGTGGTCTGGTAGGAGTTTGGCAATTTTACCTATTATTTTGTAATTCATAAATTCTGCCAAAGCAAGCCTATCCAAGAATTGTTATTTTCTAAGCAGTTTTAGTTTGTACATTTTGCATTTACCTTTATGATTTAATGTAATGTATGGTATAGAAGAGTATAATTGAAATCATTGGATTGACCAGTCAAATGATACTTGGCTGGTGAAATTTACCAAAAAAAAACCCTACACTGATCAATTTAAAATCTTGCCTACGCATGTGAAGTTCAATGGGCAACTATTGAAACTCTGAGTCTTTTCTAAAAGATCATACTGCAATATGCATTCCTTGTGTACTGATTTCCTTGAATCTTGCAAAAAGATATTCAATCTTTTCTCCGATTGGAACTTTAGGAAGATTAAATTAGATTGAGAAAAATATAGAATGGAACCCAATATTGATGTTGTGAGAGAATAGCATTTATTCTACTTTATTTTGTTGAATTTTATTTTAATTAAACTTGTACTTGCCGATTTCTATCCAATATTCAGTACTAGATAATTTGTTATCACTATGAAATGAATTTTCTGTGGAATTTCTGTAGCATTTTTTGCAACTTTCATGGTATAAGGAATATCTTTACTTTTACTTCCACACCATTGTGCCTAGCGTCTTATGTGGGTCCGTGGTTCACTCAGTTTCCTTCCTCATCTCTGCAGATTAAAAACAATGCAATCTGCTGAAAATTTTCAAGGATGTAACTGGTAGAGTTGGGTCAAGGGACCCAATGGATATTATGGACTTGGACTTTCAGAAGATATTCAATAAGGTCCAACCTAAGAAATTAGAATGTAAAATTAAAACGCATGGGATTATTGTTCTGTAATGTTATGATGCAGAACTGGTTGGCAGACAGGAAACAAAGCATAGGAATAAATGGATCATTTTCTAAGTGGCAGCCAGTGAATGGTATGATAGCACAGGGATCAGAGCTTAAACCACAACGTTTCAGAATATATATTAATGACTTAAATGAGGGAAGGCATTCAATATCTCTAAGTTTGCAGACAACATTAAGCAGGCTGGGATTAGAATGCTTAGATTGTTGTTTTGGCTGGCACAGACCTGATGGGCTGAAGGGCCTTTTTTCCATGCTCTAGACCTCTATGACTCCGTGAAAAGAACATTCATAGCAACAGATTCAGTAATTGCAAGTAAACTGCGACACCTGGCATCTTTTCTCCATTGCTGCTCCTTCAGCTCACCCCACCTCACATGCTACATATTCTTGCAACTAAACCCCTCCTGATCATTCTGTCAGGTTGAATCAGACAACTTGTATCTCTCATGTCATACTCAAACTATAGCTGTGCTTCCAATCCCATGTCCTGCACCACTGCCTACCACCTCAGTAACTATTTACCTCAAACCCAATCTTAGCCCTCTCCCAATGATCACGCTCTGCACAGTTCAGCATATCCAAAAGTCTTCAAATAATGTTTGCCCATCATTCCATGCATAATCAACTGCTTTGGCCTCTAACCTATTGTCGCCTCCAATTTAAAAACTTGTGTTTTAGATAAGGTCAAGACTTGCCTTCTGTTTTAATGCAAGAAAAATGCAGGGTGCAATGCAGTGAGGGAAAGGTTTACCCATTAAAATGGAGAGGAAGGAACAGCAGTCTGGATAATAAGCAGCAGAGAAGCATTTCCAGTTCTGTTGCGAGCAGCAAGTACAAATTCTCCCTGGGTTTATCCATGCTAGCCCCGATCACTGAGCAAGGGTAATGTGATTCACTAGTTGTAGTGATTAGAACGAGGTCAGCCAGGTGGATGTCATAGGATATGAGTTCCCTGAATGTGAGGCTGTTAACCTGGTCTATCAAACAGATATAAACAGGAGTGTCTGGGGTTCTGTCCACTGTAAAACCAGCCAGTACATACGTACTATGCACGTGTAAATAAGGAATTGGTCATGGGATAATGGCCTTCATGGAGTTATTTCAGTGACAATGAGAAAAAAAACACGCCCTGAAGAGATTCACTCACAATAGTTGTCTTTGAGTTGGGGGTAAGCATTTCTGGCATCTTGCCACTATTTAGGAGACTTGACTCATTTGATCCTGCTGTCAATTGGAACCAATTTTGTGGAAAGAATGTGTTATGCTTTCCAAGCAAGTGACATGTCGGCAGACAAGAAACAACAAGTGGTTCTTCTGACAGCTTGTGGACCAGCAGTGTTTTCTGTTATTAAAGCAGCAGATACTAAAACCTTTCAAGAGTTGACAGATTTTGTTAAGGACTATTATGACCCCAAGCTTACTCTAATTCTTAGTATTGGTTTTATTCAGCAAATCAAGAATAGGGGAATCTGTATTGGAATTTTTTGATGAGGTTAACACAACTGGCATGTGATTTTGATTTAACCATAAGTGAGATGCTGAGACACCATTTGATGTATGGGATTAATGATGTGATTATGCAAAATTCCCTACTAGCTGAAGCCCAACTGGACTTAGAACTGGCTTTGTCATTAAAAAATGCAGCAAGCGGAGCATATGAGTTACAGAGTATGCCAATGGAAGTGGAACCCTCGCTAGGCTGACTGAGCGTGAGGTTACACTTGAGCGAAGGCAATTGCATAGCCTCACTCAGGACATATCCTGAACAGAGGGGATCTCGGTCAGTCCCCAGCAAAACCCCAAAACAAAGTCTAGTCTCTGACGAATGGTTAAATTTTCTTGAGGAGTTGGGCCAGCAGGCAGTTGTAGTTGCTTGTCAGTATGCAGCAAAAGAGTCCCACTAGGGCTGAATTGAGTGAAATAACTCATTAGGCAGTATCTGGGAGAGTGCGCACCCTGGAAAGTCCACCTACATCTGGTTTGGTACAGTTAAATTGCTTTGCAACATTCAGATCAGAATCAGTCAAAATAAACGTCCAGTAAAATAGTCACCCCATTCTAATGGAGGTTGCTACTGGTGCGTCTGTATCAATGATTGCGGAACCAGTCTTTACGAAAATTCCTTCTGAACTCCAAACCTTAATTTTGTCTAGGACCTTGACCAGGCTGAACATATAACAGGGAACCTCGATAGATTAAGGGTACAAGTTTAGCTCCGGTCTCTTATGAGAAGCAGCTGGTTCAGTTACTTCTGATTGTAATAAAAGTCTTCGGGCTGAAAATGTGTTGCTGGAAAAGCGCAGCAGGTCAGGCAGCATCCAGGGAACAGGAGAATCGACATTTCGGGCATAAGCCCTTCTTCAGGAATGAGGAAAGTTTGTCCAGCAGGCTAAGATAAAAGGTAGGGAGGAGGGACTTGGGGGAGGGGTGTCGGAAATGCGATAGGTGGAAAGCGGTCAAGGTGAGGGTGATAGGTCAGACTGGGGTGGGGGCGGAGAGGTCAGGAAGAAGATTGCAGGTTAGGAAGGCGGTGCTGAATTCGATGGATTTGACTGAGACAAGGTGGGGGGAGGGGAAATGAGGAAACTGGTGAAACCCGCGTTCCTGCCTTGTGGTTGGAGGGTTCCTAGGCAGAAGATGAGGCGCTCTTCCTCCAACCATCAT
>NC_057727.1:38991696-39022332 GCF_004010195.1 Chiloscyllium plagiosum | reverse complement strand
AAGGAATTTGGAGAATGGGATGGCGTTTTTACAGGGGGCAGGGTGGGAGGAGGTGTAGTCCAGGTAGCTGTGGGAGTCGGTCGGTTTGTAGTAGATGTCCGTGTTGATTCGGTCGCCTGAGATAGAAATAGAAAGGTCGAGGAAGGGGAGGGAGGAATCTGAGACTGTCCAGGTGAATTTGAGGTCGGGGTGGAAGGTGTCCATCTTATGCAACTACACTGGCCCCAACCCCCACCTTTTCCTCCGCTACATCGATGACTGTATCGGCGCCGCCTCGTGCTCCCACGAGGAGGTTGAACAGTTCATCCACTTCACCAACACCTTCCACCCCAAGATATGCCCAAGAAGCAATTCCACGATTCTTCAATGCAATGTGCAAATGTAGAGGCAGAAATCAGGAGGCTGGAAAGCGAGGGAAACATCAAACTGGTACAGAATGGGCAGCACTGGTCGTAACAATTTTGAAGCAGGTCAGTTTGCCTTTGTGGGGATTTCAAACAAACATTAAACTGCTTTTTGCAGCTGGATGAATATCCAATACCTCACATAGAGGACTTATACGTAAGACTGGCAGGGAGTGGCTGTCCTTCATGAGCCATGAGTACCTGCAATTGCGATTAGATTGGAATCCCCAGAAGTGTGCTACAATTAATGTCTATAACGGCTTGTACCAACATATGAGACTGCTTTTTGGAGTATCATCAGCCTATGCCATTTTCTAGCAGAAGGTGTAGAACATTTTACAAGGTCCTCCCCAGGTTTCCATTTATCTGGGTGCCATGGTCATAACTGGGAAGGCCAATAAAGAGCATTTAGGAAACTTGGACATAGTGCTTGAACGTTTTACCAAGACAGGTGTACATCTTAAGAGGGAAAAATGAGTGTTCCAGGCACCCCAACATGAGCTACAGAGCTGACAAAAACTGATTAAATCCATTGGAAGATAAATTGAAGGAGATCAAAGGTGTACTGGAGCTTACGTCTTTCCTTAAGTTGGTGAATTATCATGGAAAAGTCACACCTAACCTCACCTCTATCTTGGTACCCTTGCAACTGCTCTTGAAAAAGGGTCAGCTTTGGAAATAGTCTTTTGGCCAAGATGTAGCCTTTAGGGAAGTGAAGAAGCAGCTCTTGTCATCTAAGGTGCTGACACTACAATCCCAAGTGAGCTGTGGTACTGACATGCAATGCCTCCCTGCACAGTATCTGGGTAATGTTTGCTCACCGGTGGTCCAGCGGAGAGGAACACCCGATAGCGTATGCTTCCCAAACTTTGGCTGATGCCGAACAAAGATATGCCCAAGTAGAGAAGGAAGGTTGACGGTCATCTTTGGTGTGAGAAAGTTCCACCAATATTTTTAAATTTGCAATAATAATGTACGACAAACGCCTTCTAGGACTACGAAAAGAGGACAGTGCCTTGCTGCACATAGATTCAGGTCAGCGATGAGCTCTTATTCTGTGTGCGTACAATTACAAGTTGAAACATTGTCAAGGAAGCCAGGTAGCAAGTGCGGATACGTTGAGCTGCCTCCCACTGGCGGATACACCAGTATCCACCAGATACTCCACCAGATGGTAGAGCCACCACAATAGCCCATTCTGGTTTTAAACTTTCTGGACAATTTCAGACTGTGGACTGTGGCTAAACTAAAACAGCTGATGATGGGGAATACAACAGGGCATTCAGAACCAGAATTGAAACTGTTCTGGACATGGCGAGACAGAACACCATAGAGGATGGCACATTATTGTGGGGAACAAGAGTAATTGTCCCAAGCAAAGGTTGCCACCAGATACTGGCTGAACTCCACCAGGGTCATCTAAGGGAAGATGTTGATGAGAAGTTATGTCGGGTGACCAGGACTAGTTGATAGGGCAGTACCAAGGTCAAAATACCACCAGCAATTCCCCCGGACTGGGTTATGCATCAACTATGCCAGATCTTCCATGAGCTCAATGTTTTTAGTTATTGTGGATGGTGAGTCAGAGTGGTTGGACATTCATAGTATTCATTTGTCAAACACGGGAAGACAATTGAAAAGTTGCAAGCATCTTTTGCAATACACATTTTGCCGGAAATGTTGGTGACAGACAATGGGCCAATTTTTACCAGCAGGGAATTAAAAAATTTCTAAAGACAAATGGCATTAGGCATGTAAGGACCACTCCGTACTATCCATCACCCAATGGTCTGACGGAGAGAAATAGCCTACAGCGTCACTTGATACCAAACTGACCTGGTTCCTGTTTAATTATAGGACCATCCTTCACACATCTACAGGGTCAGCTCCAATAGAGTTGCTAATGAAGAGAGGACTCCGCACCAGGTAAACAATATCTTCCCAGACCTGGGTGGAGGGGAAGGTGGGTGAAGGTGAAACGGCTACAGGAATGACAATGCCAGACATCAGACCTCTCTAAGTGAAAGATGCAGTTTACTTCAGGGAATGAAGTTTAGTGTTGAAACCATAGGAATGGCCCTGCATGAGTAAGAGTCAGGGTCGAAGCAAGGTCAGGTCTGATGGTGTACAAAGATCGGGTAGAAGAGGCAATCCTAAACAAGCATGTAGACACTATGAAAGCAACAACCTTCTAAACGAAGCAGGAGCAAAACATACCCAGTCCCTCAGAACATCTAGCAAGGATGTTAGAAATGGTGGGTTCTCCCCCTCCATCTAACATCAAAGGATGAGATGGATACTGCAGGTGTCGCAGCCACGACACCATTACCTCCTGAAGGATTGGCTTAATCGGTAGGAAGTAGAGGGTAATAGTGGAAGGATGCTTGTCAGACTGAAGGCCTGTGATTAGTGGAGTGCCTCATGGGATTGTATTGGGCCCATTGCTGTTTGTTGTCTATAATCAATGATTTGGATGAAAATGTACAAGGCTTGATTAGTAAGTCCAGATGACACTAAAATAGGAGGTATCGTGAACAGTGAAGAAAGTTATCAGAAATTGCACCAGGACCTTGATCAGCTGGGGAAGTGGGTCAAGAAATGGCAAATGGAGTCTAATATAGGGCAGTGTGAGGTCTTGCATTTTGGAAAGTCAATCAAGGCAGAACTTTCATGGTCCTTAAGGAGTTTAGTGGAACAGAGGACCTTGGAGCTCAGTTGCAAGGTTCTCTGAAAGTGGAGCCACAGGTAGACAGGGCAGTGGTACACTGTCCTTCATCTGTCAGGGTATTGAATATAGAATTTGGGAAGTTGCGTTGCAGTTGTACAGGATGTTGGTGAGACCACACTTGGAGTATTGAGTTTAGATTTGGTCACCTTGCTATAGGAAAGATGTTATTAAACTGGAAAGAATGCAGAATAAATTTACAAGGATGTTGCCAGGACTCAACAGTCAGAGTTGTAAGGAGTGGTTGGACACGCTAGGAAAATTTTCTTTTAGAGCATAGTAGACTGAGGAGGAATCTTATAGAAGTGTATAAGATCATGAGAGACATGGATAAGGTGAATGCACTCAGTCTTTTTCCCAGGGTTGGGGAATCGAGGACTAGAAGGCATCAGTTTAAGGTTAGAGGGGAAAGAATAAAACACTTTATTTTCCGTACTGAACACAAACTTCCTTCAAAGTGGAGTTTGATGTAAATACATGTTATAAGGGTGAAACTATCTTCTAGGAGTTCAGCAGATGGTGCTACTTGCTTTTGGTAAACTAGCCTGAATCATATTTTGAGAAGAAGAAAAAAAGAGACAAAGCCATCTATTCCCTTTCACCACAATATTATCATTATGTTTTATAAAGAAGTATTATTTATCTACTTTGGTACATATCTTTTAGTTACTTTTATCCTTGAAATTTTGTCTGGTATTTGATTGATCAGCTGTTCATGCTGAAGAGATTGATGTATCGCAGTCTGTTGTCAAGTGATTGCTGTATTCTATTTCTCAATTTTGAAATATTATTTGTTGATCACAATCAATGTCATTATGACTTGAGGATTAAAGTTGCTATGGGAATTATTGTCAGGGAAGGATATGCATATTCCAAAATTGAAAGAAGACATCACGAGAAGTGCAAGGCATCTGTTGCCAAATAAAGCATGATTTCAAAGTTACGGGAATGTTCTGAATAGTTTAGGAAAAGATTCCCTATAATGTTGGGTTCACCAGTTCAAAAGCTTGTTTTTCTCTCTCTCTCACCGGTTCAAAAGCTTGTTTATTTGATGTCACCTGAAATGTCAATCCTATTATTGCCTTATAAATGTTTCCACTAATAATTTCTTTAAGCAGTGCTTTAAGGATACTGAACAATATTCAATTTGATGTATAAGAATTGATAGATTGAGAGCCTGGCGCAGAAATATTATTGTGCCTCACTTCAGGGATTTGAACACACAATTTATGCTCACTATCGATTGGTGCATAATGCTCATTGAAAATACAGGATGCTTTCACAAATACTACTTTTCAAATGAGGCTAAAGCTGATATCTTGGCCTTTTTTTTGGTTTCCAGACCTATAATTATGCCTCAACAAACAGTAACAAATAGATGTAACTGCTCGGTTATTTCCTTACTATTCTTGGGTATTTGCAATCGACCAACATGATGTTCATTCATTGGTGAAAATTCTCAAAATGTTTAAACCAGTATTCTCACACTTGGTAGACAAACTCTTATTCTATGAGAAATTGCTGGTAGAAAGCAAAGCTGACACAACTCTCTATGTAATCTCTTGTAGTTTATGAATTTTGTAATCTTGTGTCTTCTTAATTTTCATTCAATATGAAATGATGGAATGGGTTTTTCAATTTGTCCTGTGGGTCGTCCAAAAGATTAGATTAGATTGAATTGTGATAATCTTACCTCGTTTGCCCAAATACAAGTGTGTCAGTTCCTTTATCAACTGAAAATGACATAAAATACGTAAGTAACACTATTCCAGTTACCCATTTGATGCTGAGAGAATGGTTATGTGGCTAGCAACAGGTGCAGAGGTACTCTTGTTGTCTGTTGCCTGCAGCACCAAATTTAGTGCGGTGAGGGACATCCAATATCCAGTCCTTAATATGCTGCTTGTCATAGAGTCAGAGAGTCGTACAGCATGGAAACAGTCCCTTCGGTCCAACCCATTCATGCCGACCAGATATCCTAACCCAATCTAGACCCACCTGCCAGCACCCGGCGCATATCTCTCCAAACCCTTCCTATTCCTATACCCATCCAAATGCCTCTTAAATGTTGCTATTGTACCAGCCTCCACCACTTCCTCTGGCAGCTCATTCCATACACGTACCACCCTCTGCGTAAAAAAGTTGCCCCATAGGTCTCTTTTGTGTCTTTCCCCTCTCACCCTAATCTTATGCCCTCTAGTTCTGGACTCCCTGACCCCAGGGAAAATACTTTGCCTATTTACCCTATCCATGCCCCTTAAAATTTTGTAAACCACTATAAGGTCATCCTTCAGCCTCCGACGCTCCAGGGAAAACAGCCGCATCCTGTTCAGCCCCTCTCTGTAGTTCAAATCCTCCAAACCTGACAACATCCTTGTCAATATTTTCTGAACCCTTTCAAGTTTCACAACATCTTTCCGATAGGAAAGAGAATTGCATGCAATATTCCAACAGTGGCCTAACTAATGCCCTGTACAGCTGCAACATGACCTCCCAATTCCTGTACTCAATACTCTGACCAATAAAAAAAAGTATACCAAACGCCTTGTTCACTATCCTATCTACCTGCGACTCCACTTTCAAGGAGCTATGAACCTGCACTCCAAGGTGTCTCTGTTCAGCAACACTCCCTAGGACCTTACCATTAACTGTGTAAGTCCTGCTAAGATTTGCTTTCCCAAAATGCAGCACCTTACATTTATCTGAATTAAACTCCATCTGCCACTTCTCAGCCCATTGGCCCATCTGGCCTATCACCCTCACCTTGACCTCCCTCCACCTATCGCATTTCCAAAGCCCCTCCCCCAAGTCCCTCCTCCCTACCTTTTATCTTAGCCTGCTGGACACACTTTCCTCATTCCTGAAGAAGGGCTTATGCCCGAAACATCGATTCTCCTGTTCCTTGATGCTACCTGACCTGCTGCGCTTTTCCAGCAACACATTTTCACCATTGGCCCATCTGGTCAAGATCCTGTTGTAATCCGAGGTAACCCTCTTCGCTGTCCACTACACCTCCAATTTTGGTGTCATCTGCAAACTTACTAACTGTACCTCTTATGCTCGCATCCAAATCATTTATGTAAATGACAAAAAGTAGAGGACCTAGCACCGATCCTTGTGGCACTCCACTAGTCACAGGCCTCCAGTCTGAAAAACAACCCTCCACCACCACCCTCTGTCCACCACCCACCTTTGAGCCAGTTCTGTATCCAAATGGCTAGTTCTCTCTGTATTCCGTGATACCTAACATTGCTAATCAGTCCCTTGTCTGGGCCACCTTGTCGGCCGCCTTACTGTATCTGAGGAGATTGTGAGGACTGCAGAAGATGGAATTGTCAGAGTCGATAAAATGTGGAGCTGGAAAATGCACAGCAGGTCAAGCACCATCAGAGGAGCAGGAGAGTTGTCATTTTGGGCAGGGCCCTTCATCAGGTCCTGATGAAGTGTCCTGCCTGAAACATTGACTCTTCTGCTCCTGTGCTGTTGCATGACATGCTATGCTTTTTCCAGCTCTTTGTATGTGAGGAGTTGCAAATGGCTCTGAACATTGTGCAGTCATTGGCAAACATTCCCACTTCTGACCTTATGATGGAGGTAAGATTATTGATGAAGCAGCTGATCGTGGATTGACCCGAGGACACTACCGCAGAGCTGACCTGTAGTTATGGTTACTGACTTCAACAACCACAGTCATCTTCCTATGTGCCAGGTACGTCCCCAACTGGAGAAGGGTTTACTCCCTGATATCCATTGTTTCTAGTTTTGTTTGGGCTCCTTGATGCCACACTGGTTCAAATATAGCCTTGATGTCAAGGGCTGTCACTCTCACCTCACCTCTGGAATTCAGCCCTTTTTTTTGTTCATGTTTGAATCAAAGCTGTAATGAAGTCAGGAGCTGTGTGGCCCTGACAGAACCCAAACTGGGTATCATTGAACAGGTTATTGCTGAGCAGGGGCTGCTTGATAATACTGTTGATCACACCTTCCATCACTTCACTGATGATTGAGAGAAGACTGATAGGGTAGTAACTGGTTGGGTTGGATTCTTCCAGCTTTTTAAGAGAATAACTGGACAATTTTCCTTATTGTCAGGTAAATGCCAGTGTTATAACTGTACAGGAACAGTTTGGCTAGGGGAGCAGCAAGTTCTGAAGCACAGGTCTTCAGTACTATTGCTGGAATGTTATTAGGCCCCATGGCCTTTACAGTATTCAGTGTTTCTAACCGTTTCTTGATATCACGTAGAGTGAATTGAATTGGCTGAAGACTGTAATGCTGGGGCCCACTGAAGGAGGCCCCACTTGCCTGAATGAGTGCATCTCCAGCAACACAAAGCTTGACTCCATCCAGGACAAACAGGCCACTTCATTGGCACTACACCTACAAGCATTCACTTTCTCCACCACCCACACTAAAAAGTAGCAATGTACACCATCTCCAAGATATACTGCAGGAATTTACCAAAGATCCTTATACAGCACTTTCCAAACCCAGGACCACTTCCATCTAGACGGACAAGGGAAAGGAATACATAGGAATACCACTGCCTGCAAGTTCTCCTCCAAGCCATTCACCATCCTGACCAGAAGGTATATTGCTGTTCCTTCCTTCATTATTGCTGGGTCAAAATCCTGAAATTCACTCCCCAAGGGAATTGTGGGTCTACCTACATCAGGTGGACTGCAGCAGTTGAAGGAAGCTGTCCAACCCCACCTTAATAAGTAATAAATGATGGCTAACAAAGCAATGTCTACATCTTTGTATACAAGATAATGAGAGGCATAGATAGAGTCGATAGCCAGAGACTATTTCCCAGGACAGAAATGACTAACATGAGGGGTCATAGTTTTAAGCTGATTGGAGGAAAGTATAGAGGGGATGTCAGAGGCGGGTTCTTTACACAGAGTTGTGAGAGCATGGAATGCGTTGCCAGCAGCAATTGTGGAGGCAGGGTTATTGGGGACATTTAAGAGACTCCTGGACATGCATATGGTCACAGAAACTTAAGGGTGCATACATGAGGATCAGTGGTCGCCACAACATCGTGGGCTGAAGAGCTTGTTCTGTGCTGTACTGTTCTATGTTCTATGTTCTATCCTATCTCAATGGGAAGAAATATTGAATAAAAAACTCCAGCCAGCTATTGGTATGATCCACATCCTGCCCTAGCAACATTTGCTGCTTGGCTAGGTCGATTTGGAGCCCCAATGATAGAGAGGACGCTCTCCAAGGCAATGTGAATTCAGTTGGTTCTGCACAAAATTGAGAAATCTCTCGAGAGTGACGAAGGATGAGGGACGAATGAGTGGGATCTTTGTGGGAGTGGAGACAAGTGAGGGCAATTTGGGTAATGAGGGAGAAAGGAAATATTAGTGACTGTGTGACTGGAAGGAGGGAAGGAACAAATGAAGGAGATGATAAGAGATAAAAGGAATGGAAAAGAGGGAAGATATGGGTGTGTGGAGGTGGATGATGAGAAAGGGAAGAGGTAAGTGATTGGAGGTGGGAGGGCATAAGTTGTTTGGCTGAATTAGAGTAGAAGGAAATGATGGGACTGGTCAGGAGGAATTTAATGAGTAAGTGGGTGGATTTTAGGAAAAGGTGTTGCTGTGTCGTGAGAGGAGAGGAACTGATTACAGTTTGTGCTTTGTTGATGATAGAGGGACTTCTCCAAGTCTTTCATTTATAATGGAGTATGGAGAATGTAGCTCCAACATTGGCATACAAGTTAATATTTCTACAAAGTATCATAAAAATACAGATTTTCATATTAAATGTTATTTATTGATCAGTACATGCTTAGTGTTAACCACACTGTTGTATTTCTATGTTGTTTTTGCTGTTGTCTGGCATTACTTTAATCTTCAAGTTTTTTTTGTATGTATTCGTTCATCTGAAATCATCCCTTGAGAAGGCAATAATGAGTTAAAATTGGATACTACCAGATACTACCAAGGTATTTGGCTCCACTTTGCAGTACATAATCCAGCAAAGTCATGTCCTCTTGTTACTACACTAAACCCATATTTAAAATTTACTTATTTAATATTGTTGCACTTTAACTGATAATAAAATATTGACTTTTTTTTGTTTTAAGGCTGAGTTTCAATTTAATGTTGTTTTCTTCAGACTTCTGTGTGATGTTCCTGTTCTGAGGACTTCTTCCCATGCTTCTGGTTGCCCAGCCGTCCTCCTGTTCCTGCCATTCCCCTCAGTCTCTTATAAATCCCTGCCCAAGCTTGCACTCCGAATAAATCCTGATCTCCACTTAGTGGCATAAACACTTTGGTCTGCCTGCACTGGCCAACTTCTATCACGAGGAGGAGGCTGGTCAATTACAAATAATTTCACCTGTTGAAATTTAAACAGTTATAGTAATTGCACTTACATTGTATTTAATGTATAGTTTTGAACATATTTTAAACATTATTTTATTCATGAATTTTGGCATTTAAAAGTATACACTATTTCAACTTAATGCTTTTTGAAAAAGGTTTGGACATGCCTAACTTTTTTCTATATTTAGTAATTTAATTTTGTTTTGCAATTTATTTTAACGAGGATTGAACAGTGTTGCATTATGGTACAGTATTACACCTGTACACAGTTTTTCCTGAACAAAAATATCCTCAGAAACCTAGCTTTGGCTTTAACATTGCTTCCTATGGAAAACCATGCTTCACTAAAAATTGTTTCACTTCAATTCACAATTTTCAGGAGTGCAGCCACAACATTGAGGACTTCCTGTACAGACTTCAGCCTGCATTACAATAAATAACTACTAACCTAGCCAGTGAAGCCCACATCCAATGAACTTTTTTTAAAAATGAAAATACATTTTTGAAAATACTAGTAACCAAGTACAAATGTAGTACCCCATAGTCTTGTTGATAAAAGAAAATAAGAACGAGAAAATTAATCAGTAAGATAGGAAGCTGACTAGCAATGAGGCAAGTTGGACCATTAACTAGGTGTTTAACAAGCTTCAATCACTGTCAATTGGCAAGTTGCTACTGTCTTGTGAGAATTTAGTCACACTACTTGTGAAAAATATATATGATGGATTATCATGCTCCCAGTATTGAGATGGGCCTCCCGACCAAGTTTACAAAACTAAACTCATTCCACTTATCTGCATTTGGCCGATATCCCTCTAAACCTTACCTGTTCACGTAACTATCCAAATGTCTTTTAAACGTTGTAACTGTATCTACATCTGCCACTTCCTCTGGCAGTTCATTCTACATACAAGCCACCATCTGTGTGAAAACATTGCCTCTTAGGTCCCTTTTAAATCTTTCTCCTCTCCCCTTAAATATATGCCCCCTAGTTTTGAACTTGCTCAACCTAGGGAAAAAAATCTTTGTTATTCACCTTGCCTATGTCCCTCATGATTTTATAAATCTCTATAAGGTCATCCGTCAACCTCCTACACTCTGAAAAATGACCCAGCCCATCCAGCATCTCCTTATAACTCAAATCCTCCAGTCCTTGCATCATCCTTGTAAATCTTTTCTGAACCCTCTCCAATTTAATATTGTATTTCCTAAGGCACGGTGACCAGAACTATACATAGGACTCCAAACATTGATCCTCTAATGCCCTCTACAAACTCAACATGACGTCCCAACTCCTATACTCAATGGTCTGAGCAATGAAGGCAAGCATACTAAACACTTTCTTAACCACTCTGTTGACCTGTGATACAACTTTCAAAGAATTCTGTACCCGAGCCCCTAGATCCCTCTGTTCAACATTACCCATCTAACTTTCTTCACTGACTATACCACCAGTTTTGGTGTCATCCACAAACCAACTATACATGTCTCCTAAATTCACATCCAAAATGTTAATATAAATGACAAACAACAGTAGACCCAGCACTGATCTCTGCAGAACATTGCCATAGGCCTCCACCACCACCCTCTGTCTCCTACCTCTGCCATACACCTTGTTGTAGCCCTCATGGCTCAGACCCCAGTGTTACTCTACTTAGGTACGTACTATCCCAAGAACAGAACAGACCCACCAGAGATAGGAGCAAATTGGCATATATTCGGGGGTCGTATTGGGAGTCCTCAACATTGACTCCAGATCTTGTGAAGTTGCATAACATCAGCTCAAACCACTTAACTCCTCCCCTGTTGAATTACTACTCCGGTATGTTGAATGCCATTACGAAGAAGCACGGGAGGTGACAAGGAATATAATCTGGAGGAGGGGGGTAGTGTGCAACCTCAGTGCCCCTCACTAAGAATGGCTGGGTACTCTCAGTCCAAAGATGTGCGGGTTAGGTAAGTTGGCCATGCTGAATTGCTCTGTCGTGTTTAGGGTTGTGCAGGCCAGGGGATTATGGAAAATTTGGACTATGGGGAGAGGGTGTGGGATGCTCTCAGGAGGGTCTGTGCAGAATCAGTGAGTCGAGTGACCTCTATTTGCACTGTTGGAGTTCTACAATTCCACTGATTGAGCTGCCTGAATCATAAAAAACATGCTGCTGGACTGTTTCACTGACCCAAGTTATGAGTAAACCAATAAGCGGGAAAAACCTCTCCTTGCATGTATTAGGGATGAGGGCAAAGGAAATAGAAAGCAACTTAAACTGGTTTGTATTAGGATAGAGAAGACTTCCAAGATGACCTTGGAGTTGTCAGCAGAAAATAGTTTGACTCAAAAGTGCCTCACCTTGGTCCAGAATATGGTAGTGGATAACTGAACCCAGTTAATTCCCTATCATATTCTTGGAGTAAAGGGAGCGAGAATGAGTTAACAGCCAGTGAGTCAGAATAATGGACTTTAGAGATTGGACTTTGAGGTAAAAGTGAGGGTGCGTAAATCAGTAGCTGCAAAAATGTTCTGGTGAATGAAAGACTAAAGATAGGTCATTGGGATTTTAAAAGTACACAAGTATGTGAATTGCAAGGTACTTGAATAGGGGCCTAGAAAAGCTTGTGAATGTTGAATTCAAAGGAAGAGATCGGAAATTGACTGTTTTTGATACGATGGAAGTAGCAAGACCTTATGAGATGGCAAAGTCAAGGGGTGGGGTGTGCTTGGCTATGAATATGGGTTGACGATTTTATATGTAGGAGAGAAGTTTTTGGCAGTATTCTGAAATGCGAAAGACATGATGGGCTGAGTTGGAGGTTGAAATTAAAGATGAAAAATTGTTTGGTGCAAAGACTGAGAGAAGAAAACAGTGAACATATCTTCTGAGCCAGTACTGAGTGCATGGATATCTCTTGGGAAGATGCCAGGAGAGGCATACAGGTCATTCTGCTATAATGCAACAGTGGTGTTCCTCTGCAACCTCGCACTACAGAATGTTGTGATATAGAAAATTGCGCTGTACAAGATTGCTAATAGAGAATTGCTATATCCATTCAATAGAAAGTATGTGTTATCTAAACAATGTCCACAATTCGTCAATCGCGTTATAGCCAATTTGTATTAACAAAACGCACGTTGTAACAGAACAACCTGTAGAGAGAAATGTTAGGCTTATCTAAGAGGCAGTCAAGCCTGAGATAGCAGCAAGAGGAATGCTGAAGAGTTGGGGTGTAGTAATGAGAAGTCATGGCACTTGGAGTGAGAGATGATGACTATAAAAGAAGGTTGTGAAAAAGAGGGAAAGAAGAAATAATGTTTTTAAAAAGCACTTGTTTAAAATAACTGTAGAATGTTAAATTTGATCTCTAATGCCCTAATTCAAATTTTTATTCTTAATCATAAAAATTATGCACAATTTTAGAACCTAAAAATATTGATTTATGGTTACAAATTTTGTACTAGTTGTACTTCTGATGTATTCCATTCATTGTGTAGTTAATGGGTTTTAAAGTAATACGGGTACTAGAATGCATTACATGATTGTAGCAGTGACGAAGCTTCTTCTGTTGACGTCTATTCGTATAAAATTAAATTTGCTTCATTTTATTACAGCTCTACTGGCCTTAAGTAATTTAGCCACCCAGTTTAATTCTATACAATGCCAAGCATTAGAGCAATGAGCTTTTTTTTTAATGTAACGAATTTCTCTGATGGTTTGTCCTCAGTGACCTAGCACAGTTTGAAAGACTGTAAGAGGGCTGGTTTCCTTCACATGATACTAGGTGGATATTTATTGCAATAGTTGACATTATACTATTCAATCCAGTAACAGCTGAAATCATGGAAGTGCTTTTAGGCATTTGCATTCTAGTTTTTTCGAATGTTTATTCCTATAATAATCTGAAATACTTATGATTATTGTTCTTTGACATTGCTGTAGCAATGTACTTTTGCATTTATTGATCAGCTTGAATAATGTAGGTGAAAATTGCAGACTAATGTGTAAACTCTCAGTAATGATGATATAAAGTGATTGATTGCAAGACTTGACCTATCCAGTATGACATTGTTTGGTCATAAGCTCAAGGGGTACAAATCTCCCCATGAAAGAAGAGTAAGGTACCAGATTCCATAATGTCAAGGGTGTATGTATTTAGCTGTCGAATTACCAGATGGGTTTTCCATACATACAAAAGAGGGGGGAAATGGGAGACCTTTCTCAATCATCTTGTTTTGTGTATGTATGCCTTTTGTTACTTGGTGAGTACAAATCAAATGAGCATCTGATGAGAGAATAGATTTGTTTTGATTTTCATGGACTGCTTTTTAAAACTCATTTGATTCTATTGCACTTTAGAAAAAGTGGCAGTTGGAAAGTAGTTTTAAACTTTGGTCATAGAGTTGTTAATTTCTATTCCTGCAATGTTTTTTACCTTTCTGACACCCTCTTTCAGCTTCTTTTTATCTTTTTGTTGTGCTTATGCACATGCATACAAGCGCACATATTTAAAATTATGAAAGGGTTAGATGATTACGATCCAATCAGACCAATGTAGAAAATGTAGCAGGAAATTATTTTTCTACAAGTTGCCAAGTTTGTGCAACAGAATGTACACACAGTTGTGGAACAAGAAGCATTGAAAAGTTTCAAGAAGGAATTGGACAGATTCTTGTCAGGGAATGCATTTCAGAGTTCTCAGAAAAATACTAGGATTGCAGGGCTAGAACATCAAAATATATTCTCTGGTCTGAAACTGTTACTATTCTACCTTTATAAAATGTTCAATTTGGATAACATTTGATTACCTAGGAAAAATCATAGAATGATAAAGCAGGGAGAAATACCATTAGTTTCTTGATTTGCTACACTATTCATTCAGTCCATTAAGTCCATTAACTTTACAGGCATTTAGATGCTCATTGGATAGGCATATAGATGAGGATAGAATAGTGTAGGTTCGATGGTCTTCAGATTGGTTTCACAGGGTGGCACAACATTGAGGGCTAAGGTGTCTGTACTGCACTGTAATGTTCTATGTTCTATGAGAACAGCCAGGGAATTCCTAGAGGCATGGCACTCATCCACAGATTCAATCAATAACCACATCGACCTGGACCCAATGTACCGACCACTGCAGCGGACAGCTGGAACTGACAACCGGAAGTGGCAGATACAAATCACTATAAATGCCAGAGGAAACATCACAGAAGCGCTTCACAGGAGGCTCCCAAGCACTGAGGATGTCACCTAGACAGGGGACGAAACGTCTGCAACACAAATTCCCAGCTCGGTGAACAGAACCACAACATCGAGCACCCAAGCTACAAATCTTCTCCCAAACTTTGAATGTTCTATGTTCCATAAGTCTTCACCAGCTTTTTCAAAGAACAATACATTTAGTCTGACTTCCCTGCTTTTTCCTTGTATCTCTCATTCAAACTTTTATCTAATTAGCTTTTGAAAAATACTGTCAAATCTGTCTTGAATCCCATTGAGCAGTATATTTCTAAAGAGTAACCATTCAATCAACAGAATTGTGTTGAGGCTTTATGGAGCTCATCAATTGGCTGGAGAACCAGAACTGCAATGCTTTCAGGGATGGATTGCCAAGACATTCACCAATCAGACAGTGGCAAAGCCATGGCAGGCCTCCTGAAACCAAGACACCAGGGAACAGGTGTCCTGCTTCATGACAATTGCTGGTGAATCATAGGACCCTGCAGTGCCACAGACACCCCATAGTCCCAGAATTGTTTAGAACTGAAGACAAAATCATAGTCGTACACCACAGAAACAGACCCTATGGTCCAACCAGTCCATGCCGACCATAATCCCAAACTAAACTAGTTCCACCTGCCTGCACCTGGTCCATATCCCTCCAACATTTCTTAGTCCTGTACTTATCCAAATGTCTTTTGAACGTTATAACTATCAGCATACATCACATAGAGTCATAGAGGTGTACAGCACGGAAACAGACCCTTCGTCGTGCTGACCAGATATCCTAATATTTGCCAGCACCTGGCCCATATCCCTCTAAACCTTTCCTATTCAAAGACCCATCCAGATTCCTTTTAAATGTTGTAATTGAACCAGCTTCCACCATTTCCTCTGGCAGCTCATTCCATACACGCACCACCCTCTGCATGAAAAAATTGCCCCTTAGGTCCCTTTTAAACCATTCCCCTCTCACCCTAAACTTATGTCCTCTAGCTCTGGGCTCCCCCACTCCAGCGAAAGCACCTTATCTATTTACTCTATCCATGACCCTCATGATTTTATAAATCTCCATATGTTCAGCCCCCAGCCTCTGATGCTTCAGGGAAAACAGGCCCAGCATGTTCAGCCTCTCCCTGTAGCTCAAATCCTCCAACCCTGACAACATCCTTGTAAATCTTTTCTGAACCCTTTCAAGTTTTACAACATCCTTCCAATAGGAGAGAGACCAGAATTACATATAATATTCCAAAGGTGGCATAACCAATGTCCTGTACAGCTACAACATGACCTCCTGATTACGATACTCAATGCTCTGTCCAATAATGGAAAGCATATCTTATCTACCTGCGACTCCACTTTCAAGGAGCTATGAACCTGCACTCTAAGGTCACTTTGTTCGGCAACAGTCCCCAGGACCTTACCATTAAGTCTATAAAATGGATCACCTCACATTTATCTATGTTAAACTCCATCTGCCACTCCTCAGCCCATCTGATCAAGATCCTGTTGTACTTTGAGGTAACCTTCTTCGCTGTCCACTATGCTTCCAATTTTGGTGTCATCTGCAAACTTACTTGCTATTCTGTTCACATTCAAATCATTTATATAAATGACGAAAATCAGTGGACACAGCACCGATCCTTGTGGCACACTACAGTCTGAAAAGCAACCCTCCACCACCACCCTTTGTTTTCTACTTTCAAGCCAGTTCTGTATCCAAATGGCTAGTTCTCCCTGTATCCCATGAGATCTAACCTTGCTAACCAGCCTCCCATGAGGAACCTTCTCAAATGTCTTCCTGAAGTCCATATAGATCACATCCACCGCTCTGCCCTCATCAATCCTCTTCATTACTACTTCAAAAAATTCAATCAAGTACGTGAGATTTCCCATGCATAAAGTCCTTGCCTTTCCAAATACATGTAAATCCTGTCCCTCAGGATTTCCTCCAACAACTTGCCTACCACCCATGTCAGGCTCACTGGTCTGTAGTTCCCTGACTTTTCCTTACCACCTTTCTTATATAGTGACACCACATTAGCTAATCTCCAGTCTTCCGGTACCTCACCTGTGACTATCAATGATACAAATATCTCAGTAAGGGTCCCAGCCATCACTTCCCTAGCTTCCTACAAAGTTCTAGGGCATATCTGATCAGGCCCTGGGGATTTATCCATCTTTACGCATTTTAAGACATCCGGCACCACGTCCTCTGTAATATTAATGTTTTTCAAGATGTCACCATCTATTTCCCCACATTCTGTATCTTGCATGTCCTTCTCCACAGTAAATACACATGCAAAATACTTGGTTAGTATCTCCCCCATCTCCTGCAGTTCCACACATAGGCTACCTTACTGATCTTTAAGAGGCCCTAATCATTCCCTCGATACCCTTTTGTCCTTAATATAGTTATGAAATCCCTTTGGATTCTCCTTCACCCTATTTGCCAAAGTTATCTCATGTCCCCTTTTTGCCCTCCTGATTTCCCTATTAAGTATACTCATACTGTCTTTATACTCTTTTAAGGATTCACTCGATGTCTGCTGTCTGTACTTGACACATGTTTCTTTTTCTTAACAAAAACCTCTAGTCATCCAACATTCCCTCCACTTACCAATCTTGCTTTTCACCCTAACAGAAATATACTGTCTCTGGACTATCGTTATTTTTGAAGGCTTCCCATTTTCCAGTTGTCCCTTTACCTGCAAACATGTGCTCCCCCAATCTACTTTCGAAAGTTCTTGCCAAATACCATCAAAATTGGCCGCCTCCAATTTAGAACTTCAACTTTTAGATCCAGTCTATCCTTTTCCATCACTCTTTTAAAACTAATGGAATTATGGTCGCTGGTGCCTAAGTGCTCCCCCACTGACACCTCTGCCTTATTTCCCAAGAGTAGGTCAAGTTTGGCACCTTCTCTAGTAGGTACATCCACATACTGAATCAGAAAATTTTCTTGTACACACTTAACAAATTCCTCTCTATCTGAACCCTTAACACTATGGCAGTCCCAGTCTATGTTTGGAAAGTTAAAATCCCCTACCATAACTATTCTGCTATTCTTACAGATAACTGAGGTCTCCTTAAAAATTTGTTTCTGAATTTCCCACTGACTATTGGTGGGTCTATAATACAATCCCAATAAGATGATCATCCCTTTCCTATTTCTCAGTTCCACCCAAATAACTTCACTGGATGTCTTCCCAAGAAAATCAACTCATTAGTACAGCCGCAATGCTATCCCTTATCAGAAACACTCCTGCCCTCCTCTCTTTCCCCCCTTTTTAAGCTTCTATAGCATTGGTATCCTGGAATATTAAGCTGACAGTCCTGTCTGTCCCTGAGCCACGTCTCTGTAATTGCTATGATATCCCAGTCCCATGTTTCTAACCATGCCATGAGTTCATCTGCCTTCCCTGTTAGGCATCTTGCATTGAGATAAATGTAGTTAATTTATCAGTCCTACCTCGTTCTCTGCTTTGTTCCTGCCTGACCTGACTGTTTGACTCTTTTTTTTCCAGCTGTACCTGTCTCAAATTGATCTCTTTCTTCACTATTTCCCTGGGTCCCTCCACCCACCTTACTAGTTTAAATCCTCCCGAGCAGTTCTGGCACCAGTATATTAGTCCCCTTGCAATTCAGGTGCAATCCGTCCTCCTTATACAGGTCACTTCTATCCCAAAAGAGATTCCAATGATCAAAAAACATGAACACTTCTCCCCTGCACCAGCTCCTCAGTCACGCATTCATCTGCTCTATCCTCCTATTCCTATCCTTATTAGCACATAGCACCAGGAATAATCCAGATATTACTACCCTCGAGTACTTCCTTTTTAAATTCCTGCCTAACTTTCTAAATTCTCCCTTCAGCATCTCAACCTTTTTCTCTTCCTATGTCGTTAGTTCCAATGTGGACAACGACCTCCTGCTGGTCCCACTTCCCTTTGAGAACATTCTGCACCGTCTCCAAGATATCCTTGATCCTGGCACCAGGGAGGCAACACACCATTCTGCTTTTTCACTGCTGGCTGCAGAAACATGTATCTGTGCCTCTGACTAGAGAGTCCTCTATCACAATCATTTGCTTGGAACCTGACGTACCCCTCATTACATTAGAGCCTGTCTCGATACCAGAAACTTGGCTGTTCATGCTACTTCTCCTGAGAGTCCATCACCCTATACATTTTCCAAAACAGCATACTTGTTTGAGATGGGGATAGCTACAGGAGACTCCTGCACAACCTGCTTCCCGTCCTACCTTTCCTGGAGTTAACCCTTCTACCTTACTGTATCTGAGGCTTTTCTTCTTTACTATAATTCCATCTATCACACTCCCCATCTGCTGTAAATTCATTATTGCATCTAATTGCTGCTCCAACTGATCCATGTGATATAACAGGATTTGCAACTGAAGATACTTCCTGCAGACATAATAATCAGTATCATGGAATCTGTCCCTAAACTCCCACATCTGACAAGAAGAGTAAATCACTCAACAATTGCCCATCTTTGCTCCTTCACAATCTACAGAACTAGTAATAACGCTGTCTTATTTCTGTAAAAAAAAAACACTGCTTCAGGCTAACTTAATACTTACGGTTTATATTTTTAAAATTTAATCAAGAGATAGATCTCAATAAAACATTAAATCAAGAAAGAACCGACTGTACTCACTTTTGTAGAATTATTGCAAGGCTATGCTTAAAATCTATGCTCTTATCTATTCCTGTGCTGTTAGGTCTCCCGACAGGTTCCTCCAAGGTCAGCTGTGAATTTCACTGTTTGTTAATTTTTCCTGGAGACACTCCTAAGTCCAGAAATACTTGAGAACTCAAACAGCAAAAGCAGTAACTGCGCAGATTCACTACTGTGTCAGACAGCAATATAGGTTTCTTTCTCTGACCATATGGTTATTGCCTTTGTCTGTTTTCCTCCTTTTTGAAGTGCCATTGTTTTGATCTTTTGTCCCCACAAAGTTCCAAAAACAATGCAACAGTATATAAAACAGTAATTGCTGCTCCTGGAATTTGAGGAAATCTCCTCCAATACCTAAAATACCTCAAAAAAGGAACAGCTCTTACAGCCACAACTTTTTCCCGTCCTCCATCTTGGATTACCTAGAATCCTTTTCCTCTGGAAGTTCATTCCACAGCCAAACGACTCACTGTGGAAAAAAATTGCCCATCATGTCTTTTTAAAATATTTTTCCTGTCACCTTCCTGAAGACACCTCACCAATTTCCTTTTCAACCTCAGCATGATGTCCCAACTCCTGTACTCAAAGGTCTGAACAATGAAAGTGTGTTAAATGCCTTTTTAACCACCCTGCCTACCTGTGACGCAAACTTCAAAAAATTATGCGCCTGAACCCCTAGGTCTCCTGTTCAACAACACTACTCAAGGCACTACTTTTAATTATGTGCATCCTGCCCTTGTTTCTTTTACCGAAATGCAACACTTCGCATTTATCCAAATTAAACTCCATCTGCCATTCCTCAGCCCATTGGCCCAATTGATCGAGATCACTTTGTAATCTTAGATAACCTCCTTCATTGTCCACTATACTACCAATTTTGGTGTCATTCCCAAACTTACTCACCATGCCTTCTATATTCTCATCTAAATCATTTTATACAAATGACAAACAGAAGTGCACCAACCACCAATTCCTGTGGAACACTGCTGGTCATGGGCCTCCATTCCAAGAAACACCCCTCCACTATCCCTCTGTCTACATATTTTGTATCTAATTGGCAAGCTCACCCTGAATCTAACTTAACTAATTAATCTACTATGCGGAACCTTGTCAAAGACTTTACTAAAGTCCAAGTTAACAATGTTTACTACTCTGTCCTCATCAGTCGTGGTTACTTTCTCAAAAAAATTCAAGTTTGTGAGACATGATTTCGTTTGCACAAAACCATGCTGACTATCCCTAATCATTCCTTGCCTGACCAAATACATAAAATCCTATCTTTCAGCATCACCTCCAATAACTTGCCCACTACCGACATCAAGACTCAAAGGCACAATATTAACCACTCTCCAATCATCCGGCACGTCTTCCATAGTTATAGATGATGCAAATATTTCTGCCAGGGGGCCTTTAAAATTTCCTCCCTAACTTTGCGCAATGTTCAAGGATACGCTAGTTCAGGTCCAGGAGATTTATCCAACTTTATATTTTCTAAGACCTCCAACATTTCCTCTTCTGTGATGTTAACTGTTTTCAATTCTTTGATCCTTAGGGGGCCCTACTCACTCTGTAGTTGTTCTCTTGTTCTTAGTTCACTTGTAGAATCTTTTTGGATTATTCTTAAGCTTATTTGCCAAGGCTATCTCATTTCTGCCTTCCTGATCTCCCTTTTAAGATTGCCCCTAGACTCTTTATACTGTTCAAAAGATTCATTTGAATCCAGTTATCTATATCTAATATGTGATTCCTTCTTATTCTTGACTAGAACCTTAATGTCTTTATTCATCCATTGTTTTCTAGTGATGTGAAGAAAGTAGTTTCTCTTGTTGGGAGTTTTGGAATGAGAGCCAACTAAGCATGGGATCAGCTCTTTTAGGGCACTCCCTTCCTAATATCCAATCTCTCAATCAAACACTGATTCCCCTCACTCCACCAAATCAATCTTTCAAACATTAAAATTCATTTTCTTTCCCTTTTCTTTTATAGGCTCTGGGTATCACTGGCAAGGCCATCAATTGTTGTCCACCACTAATTATCCTTAAGGTTAGTGGCTTGCTCGGCTCTTTCAGAGGGTCGTTAAGAATCAACCTTAAAATTGTTAAAAGCCACAGTTAGGCCAGACCAGATAAGGGTGGTAGTTTACTTTCTCTCAAGGACATTAGTGAACCAGATGGGATTTTACAACTATTGACTATAATTTCATGGCCACCATTACTGGGAATTTAAATTCAATTAATAAAGTACGGAGTACAAAGCTGGCCTATCAGTTGTCACATTGGAATTTGAACCTATGTCTTCAGAGCATTAGTTTGGGTCTCTGATTACTAGTCCAATAACATTTGCATAGTGCTACCATCTCTGAATCTCATTGTGATTTTAAACATTACTAGCAACTCTCTTCTTAGCCTTCTCTGCTTTAAGGAGAACAACTCTAGTTGCTCCAGTCTATTCATAATTACATTAATAGTACACTAAGAAATATTCAAATAAATTCCTTTAAAGTGTTCCTGTACTTCCTAGTGTGGTGACCAGAATTAATAAAATACTCACTTACGAACAACTATTATAGAGTCATAGAAATGTACAGCATGGAAACAGACCCTTCGGTCCAACCCGTCCATGCCGACCAGATATTCCAATCTAGTCCCACTTGCCAGCAATTGGCTCATATCCCTCTAAACCCTTCCTATTCATATACCCATCCAAATGCCTCTTAAATGTTGCAATTGGCCTCCACCACTTCCTCTGGCAGCTCATTCCATACACGTACCACCCTCTGCGTGAAAAGTTGCCCTTTAGGTCTCTTTTATATCTTTACCCTCTCACCCTAAACCTATGCCCTCTAGTTCTGGACTCCCCAATCCTAGGGAACAGCCTTTGTCTATTTACCCTATCCATGCCCCTCATAATTTTGTAAACCTTTATAAAGGTCACCCCTCAGCCTCCAATGCTTCAGGGAAAACAGCCCCAGCCTCTCCCTATAGCTCAAATCCTCCAACCCTGGTAACATCCTTGTTTAATGAAGATTTAGTATTCCTGGAATTTGTTCTCTATGGGACTGTTTTAAAAAAAAACCCAAGATCCCAAATACTTGACTAATTACATTGTTAAACACCTTGTTAACCCACCCTGCCATAGAACATAGAACATTACAGCAAAATTCAAACATTACAGGCCCTTTGGCCTTCGATGTTGCGCCGATCTGTGAAACCAATCTGAAGCCCATCCAACCTATACTTTTCCATTCTCATCCATATGCCTATCCAATGACCATTTAAATGCCCTAAAAGTTGGCTAGTCTACTATTGTTGCACGCAGTGCGTTCCAAGCCCTACTACTCTGAGTAAACAAAAAAACCACCTCTGACATCTGTCCTATATCTATCACCCCTCAATTTAAAACTATGTCACCTCATGGTAGCTATTGCCATCTGAGGAAAATGGCTCTCACTGTCCAGTCTATCTAACCCTCTGATTATCTTGTATGTCTCAATTAAGTCACCTCTCAACCTTTTTCCTTCTAACGAAAACAGCCTCAAATCCCTCAGCCTTTCCTCATAAGATCATCCGTCCATACTAGGCAACATCATTGTAAATCTCCTCTGAATCCTTCCCAAAGCTTCCACATTTTTCCTATAATGCAGTAACCAGAATTGTACCCAATATTCCAAGTGTGGCCGCACCAGAGCTTTGTGCAGCTGCAGTATGACCTCATGGTTCTGAAATTCAATCTCTCTGCCAATAAAAGCTAACGCACCATATGCCGCCTTAACAACCCTATCAACTTCGGTAGCAACTATCAAGGATCTTTGTACCTGGACACCAAGATCTCTCTGCTCATCTACACTACCAAGAATCTTATCATTTGCCCATTACTCTGCATTCCTGTTACTACTTCCAAAGTGAATCACCTCACACTTTTCTGCATTAAACTCCATTTGCCACCTCTCAGCCCAGCTCTGCAGCTTATCTATGTCTCTCTGTAACCTACAACATCCTTTGTCACTATCCACAACTCTGCCAACCTTAGTGTCAACCGCAAATTTACTAACTCATCCTTCTATACATTCATCCAGGTAATTTATAAAAATGACAGCAACAGTGGACCCAAAACAGATTCTTCTGGTACACTACTAGTAACTGAACTCCTGGTTGAATATTTCCCGTCAACCACAACCTTCTTTCAGCTAGCTAATTTCTGATCCAAACTGTTAAATCACCCTCAATCTCATGCCTCCGTATTTTGTGCAATAGCCAACATGGGGAACCTTATCAAATGCTTTACTGAAATCCATATACACCACATCAACCGCTTTACCCTCATCCACCTGTTAGTCACCATCTTTAATGATTTTTATTCAAATACATCCCCTTTAAAATTGTATCATTTGGCATGTTTTGTCTTCCCTTCTGCCCTGAAAATATCGTCTTACACCTTTTTTTTCTGTGTTAATCTCATCTGCTATCTACACATACATCCCATCAGTCTGTTTGTATCCTCTTGAAATCTTAATTTGTGTTGATTTCTTATGCTTGCTAATATCCTCTGCTAATTTTCTCATCCCTGTTAGTTTTCTTTTCTTCAAGCCATTGCTCAGTAGCAGCAGTGTGTACTATCTACAAGGTACACGGCAGAAATTCACCAAAGATCCTTAGACAGCACCTTCCAAACACATGGCCATTTCCAACTAGAAGACATGGGAGACCAAGACCACCACCTGCAAGTTCTCCTCCAAGCCACGCATCATCCTGGTGTGGAAATATATTGCTGTTCCTTTACTAACGCTGGGTCAAAAACCTGAAATTCCATCCCTAAGGGCATTGTGCGTCAACCTACAGCATGTGGACTGCAGTGGTTCAAAAGACAGCTCGCCACCACCTTTTCAAAGGCAATTAAGGACAGACAAAAAATGCTGGTCAGTCAGCGATTCCAACATCCCACAAGTGAATTTTAAAAAGCTGGCATGGGGCAAAACTCATCTGTAATGGTGTACAGCAATAGTTGAGCAGAATTAAATGAAAATAATTAGTTCTCAGATTTTTTTATGGTTACCATACTCTGCTCACTGTTATCTTAAGAAAACCTCTCTGAGCTTATAATGTGGTCAAATCTATATGTAATACTAAAAGATTGGCAGAACACTTTGGCAAATTGTAATCCATCATCAGGAATGATAGTGTCGGGGATTTGATGTGTAAAATGGCCCTTACAGAGATCATCCTGACCTTTGAGTTGGATCAAATGAGTTCTGGACCTCAATGTTTTGAGAGTAATGGGCGGGCATCAAGACATGCAAACCCATCCCCTTGAACTGAGGAAATCAATCAAGGCATTCCCATGACCTAGTTAGAAAGGAGGAGGGCAAAAGAGATTATTTCTACTCCAGTCTGGGAATAGAGCAAGTGGCTCAGTTAGAGATCATGACCTCAAATGATCAAGATTTAGCAGGTCACCATATAGTTTGCTGCACCTTGTACAGATCAGATGGCAAATTTGTGAAACCACCAGTCTCTCGTTTTGGGCTAAAAGTTTAGGATAATACTAATGGCATTGTTCAAAACACTACCACAAAGGACTATGAAGGATGTACTCCAGCTAATCCTCTGTAAAACGTATGATCTACACATGTGCTTTATCATATAAAGATTCCTGAAATTTATTTTCTTGGCTATGTGAGTGCATGGTTAAGGCCTTGACTTCTTGAAAAAATTTTTTATCTTCCTTTTTTGAGCTGTTGCTTGTGATCCTTGTTAGAGCATTATTGGTAGGCAAAAGTGAGGACTGCAGATGCTGGAGATTAGAGTCAAAATTAGAGTGGCGCTGGAATTGCACAACAGGTCAGGCAGCATCTGAGGAACAGGAAAATCAACGTTTCGGGCAGGAACCCTTCATAAGAAATGCGGCTTGAAGCCTCCAGGGTGGAATGCTGTTTTGGGGCATTGGATGGAGGTGAGTGGGGAGGTGTGGGCGCAGGTTTTGCAATTCCTGCGGTGGCAGGGGAAGGTGCCAGGAGGGGAGGGTGGGTTGTTGGGGGGGCATGGACCTGATCAGGTTGTCACAGAGGGAATGGTCTTTGCGGAAAGTGGATAGGGGTGGGATGGGAAATACATCCTGGTGGTGGGGTCCGTTTGTAGATGGTGAAAATGTCGGCGGATTATGTGGTTTATGTGAAAGTTGGTGGGGTGGAAGGTGAGGACCGGGGGGGGTTCTGTCCTTGGTGTGGTTTTTGGGGAGGTGGGCTTTGAGGGCGGAGGTGCAGGATGTGGATGAAATGCGTTGGAGGGCATCTTCAACCACGTAGGAGGGGAAATTATGGTCTTGAAAGAAGGAGGCCATCTGGTGTGTTCTGTGGTGGAACTGGTCCTCCTGGGAGCAGATACATCAGAGGCGGAGGAATTGGGAATATGGGATAGCATTTTTGCATGAGGTAGGGTGGGAGGAGGTGGGATTCATGACTGTTTCTTTGAATTTTCACATTCATATTTACTCCAGGAATAATGGGATGGTTTCTAGGGTACTACCTCATTGGTCAGATAATGGCATTAGTCATTCTTTGCTGGTTGTGATAGATTGCTCAAATCTCTAACCCACCTCTAATGTTTGCTGATTTGTGCAATATTTTTTGTTTAATACTGTCCCTAACTTCCTTATTTAGCTATGGATCTCACATCCTTCTTTAAAGAGCCTTTCTTCATTACTGGGTTAAATTTTTACTGAGATTTATTAAATAGCTCCTTGAAGGTCTGTCACTGCAACTCTTCTGACCTATCTTTTAACCTAGTTTCTCCCAACCAACTCTGCCTTCATACTTTTAATAGTTGCATTTATTTAAGGTTATATTGCTAAAATAACTACACTTCTCCCTTTCAATTTTTTTTCATATTATAAGGAATGTCAACTCAGCTTTACCGTGAGGTTATTGATTAATACTGTCTTATTACACATGGACAGGACTAGGGTAGTCTGCTTTCTGGCTGATTCTATTACATACTGCTCTCAGAAATTGTCCCAGAGATACTCTAGGAACTTATTTTTTTGTCCACCTTTTCCAATCCAATTATTACAATTTACATGTAGATCAGACTCACCTATGATTATTTCTTACAAGGCCCATTTATTTCTTCCTGTCTGCTGTCTCCTGCAGCATATTTACTGTTAGGGTGCCTCCACTTTTGTCACCTTTCAACCTTTCATATTCTCTATAATTTATGCACTTTTCAGTGATTTCTTTGCAATATGTTCCTGGGAGTCATAGTCTGTACAGTCCGTGGATGCTGTGCTGCCATTCACTGACATCATATATGAAACTTTACAAGCACTCTACTTTCCCACCAGTTTCCTCGCCCCCTTGATTCCCTTAAAGTCTCAAAATCTGTCAGTCTGGACAATGCTCATCAACTGAGTATCGATAGTGCTCTTGATAGAGAATTCCAAGGATTTACAACCATCTGAGTGAAGAAATTTTGGCATCATTTATTAATGACCAACCCTTATCCTGAGATCTTAACCTTGAGTTTTAGACCTTGCAGCCAAGAGAATACAGCCTCTCAGCTTCTGCCTCTCTCTAAATTTTAAACATTTCAGTGGATCAAACGTTTCCACTTCAGAAAATCGCGAAAATGTAGTTCCATTCTATTTTACCCCTCTTCTTAGATAAACCGTCTCATCCTAAGAATCAATCTTGTGTACTTCTGTTTCACCCTGTCTTAGGAAAATTTATCCTTCTGTACATAAGAATACTAAAACTGTGCACAGAATTTTAGATAAGGGCTCTCCAAAGCCTTGTATAATTACAGCCTGCCTCTTTTGCTATTTAAGCCATAAAGTCTAATATTCAATTTGCTTTCCCTGTTATTTGCTTTATCTGCATTTGATGTTCTGTGATTTGTAAATAAAGACCACAAGATAATTCTGCATATAAACATTTACAATGTTGAATCTTTTAAAAATATTCTACTCGCTCATTGTACCTATAATATGGAAAATCTTCACTCTTTGCAAATTATACTAAATCAGCCATTTCTTGTCCAGTCACCAAACTGTTCATTATCCTTTTGCAACTTCTTTATGTTCTCCTTGTGGCCTATCTTTCAACTTAATATTGCGTCATCAGCAAACTTGATTTGTTATACCAGACTCCTTCATCTAAGTCTTTTATAAAGATTGTGAATAGCTCATATTTAAGCACTGATCCTTGAATAGTTTATTTACTGCCATCGCAACTTAATATTTCGCCTCCACTCTCTTTTCTGAGCCATCTATGTTAGCAAATTCTCTATCCACTCTTACACACTGCCTGACACCGAGGAGCTACATTCTTGGGTGACATCTTATTATGAATGTGTTTTGAAAGTTCAAATAAGCTGCTATGATCCAGCAGTTCCTCTTTCTGTATCTTTTTACCTACATCTTAGTAACATCTATTAGATTAATCAAAACACTATTTCCATTTCATCCCAGCACATTGAGACAAGTAGGATCCAAAAGTGAAAGCTGACTTGATAGACCTTAAAACTGCTTTTACTATTTGTTCACCAGAGTATTCAGTTAAACATTATTTACAAGAGGCTGCCAAAGTACTTTTAGCAAAATAAAATCAAAGTTTATTACACACCAAAGGAGAAGAATACTAACTTTATTACACTGTACAAGAATTAGCTGTCTAATTACAAATATCAGAAGTAAAAATTCAATTCATTCATCCACACACAGCCTTAAAGATACTAAGGATACTCGACCTCCATGAATGGTTGTCCTATCTCCACTTTAAAGTTCCTCATTCAGTTGGAATTGTTTTCTGGAGCTTTCTTCGTCAAGACTTTCAGAGCAAGCACACAAGTTACATTCCCTCTAAGCCACATGGTTGATCAGTGCACTGACGCATAAATTCTGGTTCCAGGGGCTACTGAGGTATCTCACAGGCAGGAGGAATAATTAGCAAGAACATTTGTGCAGGGGTTTTCCATCCTGTCAGCTTCCAGCAATTTTCTGCTTCTGAAGTTGTCTTCTAAACCCCTTGGAACCTTTCCCCAGCCCTGACCTTTAGGAGAGTGCTAAATTAAAAGCATTTTTCTGCTTCTGGCATTTCTGGTTGGTTCTATCTTACTATAATACTGTACTCCCAGTACAAAACAGCAGTGGTTTTTATTTCTCTTCTGTTTTCCAATACACTGAAGAGATCACCACCAGCTCTACTCCAATACTGTAAAAAAGTACATTTATCAACAAACTTCATATACCCTGATCCCACTTTCATAGCAGATCTAAAATGAAACTAGACAATGTCTTCCATCTTAACACACACAATATAGAAGCGTAAGTCAAACTTAGTTATGCACATTTCTTTCCAATTTAGAACCCAAGTTTTCAAATAATAATAGTAGTTTATCAGTGTTGAATAATTATATTCTGATTACTTACTTTGATGTTAATTCATATTAGTACTTATACAGCTAATGATGTTTGATTTTTCACTTTTTCTTTCTTTTATAGTTAGATAAGGTTTGCTACCTCCTAATTCACTGTCTACACACACACCCCCATCTATTTTGTGACCTATAAAACATACCAAATAGGGTAGCTGATTGTTTATTAGTTCTTAACTCCAGCCAGATAGACTGTCTTTGATTGCTGAAAGCCATTTGTTCTTTCTAGCAGTAATATTTTTCATACAATTCCGACGTGTGGAAGCAGGCTATTCAGCCCATCAAGTCCATATTGACCCTCTGAAAAGCATTCCTGTAACCCTGCATTTCCCATGACTAATCCACCTGGCCTGCATGTCCCGGTATGGTATGGATAATTAACCTGCACATCTTTGGACTGGGAGGAAACTGGAGCACCCAGAGAAAAAGACACTGGGAGAATGTGCAAATTCCACAGTCAGTCAGTCTAAGGCTGGAATCGAACCGTTGTCCCAGGTGCTGTGAGGCAGCAGTACTAACCACCGTCTTGCCCAATGTTATTCTTAAACAAAACTGTTACTCATGTTTATTCCCTTTCCCACTTTGTGCCAGCAATATTAAATGTCCAAACCTTTCTTCTTTTGATTATGATTTTGATTATTACCCATTAAGTTGTAACTGTACTTTACTATTTACAAATGAAACCATCAGCTTCATTAATCACACTTTATGAGCTTCCACATATATTTCAATCATGACTGAATTTTCTTTTAGTTTTTGATGATGTCTTCTCATTTTGTACTACTTATAACTCCAAACTGTCTCTTGCAATCCTGTATGCACCTTTGTGATATATTTCGGTGCCAACATTTAACGGAATGTGTTTATTCTCTTGGCTTGCTGAAAGAAAACAGAGGGTTGATGGAACATGTTCATCTTGGTGTCCAGTTACCAGCGGCGTACCGCAAGGGTCGGTGTTGGCTCGACTGCTGTTCGTCATTTTTATAAATGACCTGGATGAGGGCTTAGAAGGGTGGGTTAGTAAATTTGCAGATGACACTAAGGTCAGTGGAGTTGTGGATAGTGACGAAGGATGTAGTAGGTAGCAGGGAGACATAAATAGGATGCAGAGCTGGGCTGAGAGGTGGCAAATGGAGTTTAATGTGGACAAATGTGAGGTGATACACTTTGGCGGAGTAATCGGAATGCAAAGTATTGGGCTAATGATAAGATTCTTGGGAGTGCAGATGTGCAGATAGATCTCTGTGTCCATGTACACAGATCCCCGAAAGTTGCCACCCAGATTGACAGGGTTGTTAAGAAGGCATACAGTGTTTTGGCCTTTTATTAATAGAGGGATTGAGTTCCGGAACCAGGAGGTTATGTTGCAGCTGTACAAAGCTCTGGTACGGCCACACTTGGAGTATTGTGTACAGTTCTGGTCACCGCATTATAAGAAGGATGTGGAAGCTTTGGAAAGGGTGCAGAGGAGATTTACTGGATGTTGCCTGGTATGGAAGGAATGTCTTACAAGGAAAGGCTGAGGGCCTTGAGGCTGTTCTCATTACAGAGAAGAAGGTTGAGAGGTGACTTAATAAAGACATACAAGATAATCAGAGGGTTAGATCGGGTGGACAGGGAGAGCCTTTTTCCAAGTATGACGACGGCAAACACGAGGGGACACAACTTTAAAATGAGGGGAGATAGGTATAAGGATCTGGATCAGTGGTGCTGGAAGAGCACAGCAATTCAGGCAGCATCCGAGGACAGGCAAAATCGACGTTTCGGGCAAAAGCCCTTCATCAGGAATAAAGGCAGAGAGCCTGAAGCATGGAGAGATAAGCTAGAGGAGGG
>NC_057727.1:38945386-38988039 GCF_004010195.1 Chiloscyllium plagiosum | reverse complement strand
GCCTCCTAGCAGAGAGCTTTAGGGAACATCTCTGGGACACCCGCACCAATCCACCAAATCGCCCCGTGGCTCAACATTTCAACTCCCCCTCCCACTCTGCCGAGGATATGGAGGTGCTGGGCCTCCTCCACCGCCGCTCCCTCACCACCAGGTGCCTGGAGGAAGAACGCCTCATCTTCCGCCTCGGAACACTTCAACCCCAGGGCATCAATGTGGATTTCAACAGTTTCCTCATTTCCCGTTCCCCCACCTCATCCTAGCTTCTAACCTTCAGAAACTCGATCCCCTGACCTGTCCGGACTTGTCCGACCTGCCCAGCTCGTTTTCCACCTATCCACTCCACCCTCTCCTCCCTGACCTATCACCTTCATCTCCTTCCCCACTGACCTATTGTACTCTATGCTACTCTATCCACACCCCCACCCTCCTCTATCTTATCTCTCCATGCTTCAGGCTCTCTGCCTTTATTCCTGATGAAGGGCTTTTGCCCGAAACGTCGATTTTGCCTGTCCTCGGATGCTGCCTGAATTGCTGTGCTCTTCCAGCACCACTGATCCAGATCTGGTTTCCAGCATCTGCAGTCATTGTTTTTACCTGGGAGATAGGTATAAGACAGATGTCAGAGGTAGTTTATTTACTCAGAGAGTAGTAAGGATATGGAATGCTTTGCCTGCAACGGTAGTAGATGTGCCAAGTTTAAGTGCATTTAAGTCGTCATTGGACAGGCATATGGACGTACATGGAATAGTGTAGGTGGGATGTGCTTCAGATTAGTATGACAGGGCGGTGCAACATCGAGGGCCGAAGGGCCTGAACTGCGCTGTAATGTTCTATGTACCTGGTACTAGTTAACCTACAGAAGGGTTTATACCAGCTGTGTATAGGTGAAACTTGTGAACTATTAATTTAAATAGATGGGTATTAGAGGACTGTAGTTTGGACGTACCAATTTTCTTGCCTCACCTTTCAGTAATTTTTCCTGGTACAAACATTTGGAACCTAACACTGCATTATTATATTTTACGTGTTAAAATGTGTTTGCCAATATAAAGAAAGGTTTCATCTGTGTGCTATGTTCATGTATTTTCTAATAAAGAATAAGTTTACAACTGGTTATACATAGTTCCCAGAAAATGGCTCCCTCCAGAGTTTTGATATTTGAAACCCACAGCAAGCAATTTTTTGTTCAATGGCAAGCAAAAACGATTTTGCCTTGCTTTCAGAATAGATGCTTTCCATAGCCTTCAGTAAATGGTCAGACAGTCGAAACCCATCATCTTCTGATGTTTATTCCATGTCCGTAACACAATACATAAGCAATATAGTTCACGAACATATTTTTCTGACGGTATATAGTATATTATTATCATTTTAATATATTTGAAATGTTTTAAAACCTCCTCTCATCTGTAATTTGCAATCTTGTATTTTCAAATTGTTGCTTTCCATATAATACATCACTTTGACAATTATTATCAGTGTGCCCGACAAATAACATTCAAAATCGTATGATAATACAATATTGTAGGAATGTGTTGCTGTATGGAGGAAATTATGCATTAAGGAAACTGTTTCATATTTTTCAAGTAAGGTTTGTTCTGCAAATTTATTGGTATTTAAACTTACCTGGTATCGTAGTTTGTGTTACTATTCAGTGGAAATGCTTTTCGTAAAAGAAATGGTAGTTTGTATGTTACATGCTAAAGAGATATGTATTCTTCATGTAGAATTGTAATTAAAATTAGGTTGGTGCAATTTGATGTTAGGCCTCTTTTTAAAAACACACTGTGGAGAGAATGTGGCAAATTCAAGGTATCTTTCCTATAAAATGTCTGTTGAAAGGAATTTTCAAAAAGCCTAAGACTTGATCTCGGATTATGGTTTCTGTCATATATTTCCACAGTGGGGAACAATATTTTTAAGTAGTGCAATGGTATAAGTTTCACACATTCAAGTTAATTTCACAGAAATTTTCAGCTCTCCGTTAGTAAATAGAAATAAAACTATATGAACTGGACATGAGGTTAAGAAAAATTGTATCAACAAACAGGTCAGCTGGCTGTATGCCTAATAGGCTCATTTCCCCAGTGTTCCTGCAAAACTTGCACTCCTATATGAAAGAGAAAACTGTTAAACTCTGAGGCAATATTGAATGTATTAGTTACTTAAATTCAGTATCTTCATATGCTCCTGAGCGGGAGGAGATTGTCAAATAAATGATTAGTTGATTCAAATTGAGATGGGTTTTGTGCAATTGCAGAATCCTAGAACCTCCTGGTTGCATCAGAGAGCTGGAAGAATTTTCCAGAGAATTCCTGATCAGTCAACAATTGTTTTCTTATGATTTGGTTTGCTACCCTTTCCAAGAGACAATAGGTCTGACTTATCAAGAGGTAAAACCCAAGGGGTCAGGTGGAACACTGATTTTTACACTGCAGCCCAAACCAGCATGTCAGTTTCCTAACTGGTGGGTTCATTGAAACAGAACACCACATTTATATAGTGTGGGAAAACGTGTGCAATATCTGACTGATGGTAGTCACTTTATATCCTATTTGGATGTTTAAAGTTTGTTTGATCAGAATTCTTAACATATTGGGAATTGTCATGGATTTGTTAATGATTCTGTTGATGGCTTTTAATCTTAGCTAATATTTGAAATCTTCCAAATTTCACTAGAAACATTAACTCGGATTGTTCTCCAGAGATTGTGTATTTACAGCAATTTCTGTTTTTATTTTTGCTTTCCAGCATCAGCAGTTCTTCCAGTTTTTAAAATTTGGGGACTAAGTTGGCTGCCGTATCTAAAAAGCGTTACTATAATCTAGCATAGGTATTGCTGTATTCAATGTAGTCATGGAATAAAATTTGAAATTTTGGTATTTCAGCAATTCAAGTTGCCCTGGTGAGTAAGGCTTTCAAATTTGTTTTTAAATGGTAATGCGGTAAGTCATTACAGTAAAAGATTGCAGTTTATGTAATAGGCCCATACCTTCATCAAAGAACTACATCACACAACACTGTTGCTGTGGAAACAAAAAAAAGACTAGCTGTAACCATAGCAATGCCTTTATGATGCTGTTGTTGCCTCTTTTGTTATGCATAAAGCTTGAAGTGTCACTATCTGTATCAGTGTTTTAACAAAATTATGATTAATGTTAATTTATTTTCATTTGTTTAAAAGCAGTCCACTGATGCTGTTGTTGAGAATAACTTCACAGCAATACAGATTCCAGCCTTGTAAGAGGGCTGAGGCAATTCAGAATTGAACCAATGGAAATGGCAATCAAAATCATGAACAAGGTTATGATGTTTTGGAAACTGGCCTAATTGGAAATAGCCAAATGTGGATGTATAGTACAGGAAAGAGATGTGTGGTGATAGTCACTTCCACAATGATAAATTCCAACATAAATGAAATTGAATAAATGCAGACTGCTTGAGAGTGAGTTGGCTCAGCTAGATTACGTTTCGTGTTAGATGGGGAAAAAAATACAGGGAAGATATAATCTGGAAGTCAGATCATGTATTAAGAAGTAGATCTTGGTGTTATATTAAATGCCACAATCTAACTAGTACAATAAAGATATGAATATAAATGAACATTTTACAACCAACAATGTAAAATGTGGCTTCTAGGAAAATAGCTCTGCCAGGATAATGTGGAACATCAAGAACTAATTGCAGTAACTTTGCATTTTCTGCCACTAGGTGTCTGCAAAATGTTTCTTTATAATGAACAGACTAAAGTCCTTCGTTTCAGCTCATGAACAGGCAGGATAAAGAGGAATAAGTTGCACTATGAAGCAGGTGTATAGGGCTCTTGTGGTGCAGTGGGTAATGTCCCTATCTCGGAGCCAGGAGGCCAGCATTCAAATTGCTTCTGTTCCAGAGGTGTGTTATGACATCTCTGAACAGGGCTGTATACAATGACGCTAACAGCATGGGTTCAATTTCTGCTGATGGCTAATAGATGAAAACATAGTGTGGGTAATTTGGTAATGGAGCAAATAAAAATGTTCAATTGTGTGTAAGAGCATTTCTGAATATTAAAAAAAACTCATGGCTGGCTGACAGCCATGCTGGTCTGAACTCCCCCAGTCTCATATAATCTTGGAAGCTAAATAGACTCAGACCTGGCTAGTACTTGGATGGGAGACTGCCTGTGAATACCAGACTCTAGGCTTTAGGGTTTTGTGAGTAGGAGGTATGGGTTCAAGTACTGCCTGTAAAAATATATCTAAACAGGTGAATTATAAATATATAATGAAACTTATCGGGAGCTCTTATAGTGCAGTGATCATGTCCTTATCTCTAGACCAGGAGGCCTAGATCAAGTACCACCCACTTTGGATATCTGTCACAATATGTCTGAGTGGGTTGAGTTAAAAAATCTTACATTCATGCCTTAACTTGTTGCAGTGATAGTGTCCCTTCCTGTGAGGCAGAAAGCCCAGGTTCAAGACCTATTTGCTCCAAAGATGTGTAATAACACCTTTGAACAGATTGAATAGGAAATTAAACTCATATAATCCTAGATTCCCTACAGAGCAGAAAAAGCTGTTCAACCCATCAAGTCTGCATCGACCTTCTGCAGAGCATCCCACCCAACCCAGACCCCCACCCTATCCCTGTAACCTTGCATTTACCATGGCTAATCTACCAAGCCTGCTAACCCGTGAATACAATGGACAATTTAGCATAAACATCTTTGGAGCGTGTGACGAAACCAACACAGACACAGAAAACATGCGAACTCCACACAGATAGTCACCCAAGGCTGGAATTGAACCCAGGTCCCTAGTGCTGTGAAGCAGCAGTGCTAGCCAGCGAGCCACCATGCCTCCCACTTTACTTTTATAACAAAGCTGGCTCAACAGAAGTGAAACGGTAAAAGGATGTCTTTTTTGTGTAGTCTTCAATCCCTTTAAGGGTAGCTGGTGAGCATGCAGAGATTCTGAAAAGCTGGCAAAGTTCTGCCCAGTTTTGAAACAGTTTCAATTAAGATTCTGCCTTCAGCATTAGAGATTGATTTGCATAAGTAGTGTGTCTACACCTGTTTTAGGTTTCCAATATATTAACTGGCCACTCATTCTCCAAACCTCATTTCCTGACAAAAACAGCGGGTAATATTTCATTTATTCTATACTTGTTTTAATTATGTGTCAATAATCATTGTTCTTGTCACTAAAATAAATGTAAATATGCTATTGCCCATGAAAACCAACACATTTCCTGGAGTATATTATCAGTTACTTAAACCTAATCAGAGCTTTAAATTTATAAAATGGCTTTGATTTGGGTTCATCAGTCAAAGCTTGGTGAAAAATATGTAAAATTGCTATGGAGTTGTGTATGCTTAAAATTATTTGTAAATGTTTTTCAACTACATGAATCTCAGTGAATCTTACGGTTTAACACCACTCTCTTCTGTCTTTCTGCACCCTTCGCACCTCCCCCCCCCCCCCCCCCCCAAACAAATATGGCAGAACTTCTAACGGAGTGTATACACCTCTGAAATTAGACCACTAAAAATGTTCCTATCATTATGCAGCCTAGCAACAGCCTGATGCATGCAGGCAGGTCATGTAATATATACACTGTTGAGCTCGCATAGTTGATGGCTCTTTGCCAGTCTTCAGACCAAACTGCTATAAAGCCAATAATCTAGATGCATACATGATTACTTATGACAGATGTAGCCTTTCATAAAATAATTGTTCTGTGGAGAATTCTTTATGGTGATCTGTCTTTCCAGCCTTTGACAGGCAAGAGTTTGGAAATATATGTCCTGAAATATAAAATAGAATTTTACAACACTTTTTTTCTGTTTGTGTCTGAACAAAATTTCACTGGCATTACATTGTAAGAAACCTATTTATGGTGTTGTTTAGATGACTCAATGTTCTTCTCTTTCGGTTCCTGCTCGCGCTGCTCTTAGTTCATGATTGTGTTTGGTTATCTTTGCACCAAATAAAGATAACAGATTACAATGTTTTACAAGGCATTGCGGTATGTTGTCATCTTGAATGCCTTCATCATTGTGCACGATAAAGTTGTTCCTGATAAGTGAAAACTTCACTAACTATTGTTTCTGCAGTCACAAGTTCTGCTGTGCCAAGATCATGACACTGCATCACGTGTGCCTAATTGTAACTGTTACAGGGTTGTCAAAGATATTAGGGGTGAGAGCTTCACAGAGCAGCCAATTTTCTTGTTGAAAATAAGAAATTTAGTGGTGCTGAGTGCTCCACCTGTTCACTGTACCTTTGGCGATGTCAAGAATTTGAAATTTTAACAACTAATAACAAACCAATTTTTAACAAACCAAAACTGAAAAATAAAACCAAGGACTGTGGATGCTCTAAATCTGAAACAAAGAGTGTCACTGGACAAGAAAGGTCACTGGACTCAAAACACTATCTCTGCTTTCTCTCCACAGATGCCATACCTGCTGAGTTTCTCCAGCACTTTATTTTTATAAGAAAGCTGTTCGTGCTTCCAAAGTAAATACTCAGAGTTCTGTAGTGGCCTGTCTAGTGGATCATGAGGAAAGTTTTACTGCCAAGAACACAGGTTCAGACTGGGTGGAGGGTAAAAGTTATTGATGTGTTTACAGTAGAAGCACAAACCAGTTCCAATTCCGTATATAATGGGATGTGCTTGGGTACTGATGAGAAACAGATTCCCTGAGGTTAGGAATTTCCACTTGGGTGCCTGTATGTTCCAGTGCAAACACATCTGCAGTAAGTGTGTTTTTTTTATCCGAGCTGTTGGTGTTACCGGACAAGTCCGATCCCAGACTGAAATCTGGCTTCATTGATTATGTTTTGTTTTTCTTTTGATTTAAATTAGGTGGTGTCTCACTGGAATATGAGCATGCAAAGTTACAGTATTGATTTTAATCATAAAACCAAGTTATAATGTAAGATAAATTAAAATATAATATACCAGACTATTTACGTATATTGCGCGTTTAAAGATTTCAAGACTACCAGTAAAAATATAATCCAATTAATTCAAAAAGCACCTTTCTACAGCACTCATGCCAGAGTGAATTCTCTATCAACCCAATCAGTTTTAATTTAACTGTGGCTTCAATTGTTGTGGTTCTGTTCACCGAGCTGGGAATTTGTGTTGCAGACGTTTCGTCCTCTGTCTAGGTGACATCCTCAGTGCTTGGGAGGCTTCTGTGATGTTTCCTCCGGCATTTATAGTGGTTTGAATCTGCCGCTTCCGGTTGCAACGGACAGCTGGAACTGACAACCGGAAACGGCAGATTCAAACCACTATAAATGCCGGAGGAAACATCACAGAAGCGCTTCACAGAAGGCTCCCAAGCACTGAGGATGTCACTTAGACAGGGGGCGAAACGTCTGCAACACAAATTCCCAGCTCGGCGAACAGAACCACAACAACGAGCACCCGAGCTATAAATCTTCTCAAACTTTGTGGCTTCAATTCCCAGCCTTGAGAATCTGATAGCATCTGTTGAGCCTTCAAAGAACTGAGCTTACTTTCTCAGCTTCTAATGACACCTTCAGGGTTTTAACCAAACACTCTGACCTGGAACTTTAACTAAACTTCATGATTTTTTAAACTATTCTAAATGATCTTCCTTAGAAGCAACCTTTATACGCATCTAGCTTCAGTAAAAACAGAAACTGAAAATGAACTTTTTTTTTACACCAAGCTATGGGTGTTTCTCCAAATCACTTTATTACAAATAAATTACAGGGGCCCTGACCCAATTTTTAAAATTCCTTTCTGGTCACAGTAGCGATGCCAGAAGTCTGGAGGACAGCTAATGTGGTTCTACTTTTCAAGAAAAGTGATAGGAATAAACAAAGGGAATACAGACCAGTCAGCCGCACACATCAGTGATTGGGAAGCTTGTGCAGGAAATTTTGGAAGAGAAAGTTAATCTCTGCTTTGGAGGCAAGGTTTGATCAGGGAAAGCAGCCTGGCTTTGTCAGAGGGAGGTCATGCCTAATACATTTGATTTGAAGTTTTCGAGGAGGTGATCAAGGTGTAGATGAGGGTACTGCAACTCATTACAAATGCAGTGGACAATTGATGGATGTGGTGTACTTGGATTTCCAGAAGGCATTCGACAAGGTGTTGCACAAAAGGTTGCTGCATAAGATAAAAGACACAGCATTATGGGTAATATATTAACATGGAAAGAAGTTTGGTCAACGAACAGAAAGCAAAGAGTCGGGATGAATGGTGTCCTGGCCAAGTTCACCAATCTCTATAACTGTCTCCGATTTTGCATGGTACAGTTACCATATCAGGTACTGATACATCCAAACAGAATGCTCTTGATGGTGCACCTATAAAAGTTGGCAAGAGTATTCACCATCATGCCTGAGGAAGAAGAGACATTGTTGGGTTTTTGTAACCAGTGCATCCACATGAAGAGTCCAAGAATATTGTTGTTGATGACCACTCCCAGGAGCTTGACACTCTCCACTCATTCCACCTCTGTGCTGTTAATGTGTAGGGGGACATGAGTAACATCCTGCCGAAAGTCGATAATGAGTTGCTTGGTTTTGCCGGCATTGAGAGCTAGGTTGTTTTCAGTGCACCGTTTTTCCAGGTCTTCCACCTCTGGTCTGTAGTCTGTGTCGTTGCCATCTGGGATTTGACCGACTATGGTGGTGTCATGAGCGAACCTGTAAATGGCATTAGTCTGGTATTTGGTGACGCAGTTTGAAACACTTCAACCCCAGGGCATCAATGGAGACTTCACCAGTTTCCTCATTTCCCCTTCCCCTACCTCACCCCAGTTCCAAACTTCCAGCTCAGCACTGTCCCCATGACTTGTCCTACCTGCCTATCTTCCTTTCCACTTATTCACTCCATCCTCCTCTCTGACCTATCACCACCCCATTCACCCATTGTATTCTTTGCTACCTTCTTTCACCACCCTCCGTTTCCTATCACCTCCATCCCCACTCCCATTCACCTTTTGTACTCTATGCTACTTTCTCCCCAGCCCCACCCTCCTCTTATTTATCTCTCCATCTTGCAGGCACTCTGCCTCTATTCCTGATGAAGGGCTTTTGCCTGAAACGTCGATTTTCCTGCTCCTTGGATGCTGCCTGAACTGCTGTGCTTTTCCAGCACCATTCTAATCTAGAATCTTATAGAGGTTTACAAAATCATGAGGGAACAATGGATAGGGCGAAAATGTCTTTTTCCTAGGGTAGGAGACTCCACAATTAAAGGGCATAGGTTTAAGGTGAGAGGGGAAAGATTTAAAAAGGCCCTGAGGAGTAACTTGTTCATGCAGAAGGGGGTGCATGTATGGAGTGAGCTGCCAGAGGAGGTGGTGGAGGCTAATATATTTACACCATTTAAAAGGCATCTGGATAGGTACATCAGTAGGAAGGGTTTAGAGGGATATGGGACTGGATGAGATTGGGATGTCTGGTTAGCATGGATGAGTTGGACTGAAGGATCTATTTCCATCCTGTACGGCTCTTTGACTCTATTTATCGGAAGAAAGAAATTAAAGTATGAGGGGAAGCTTGCCAGAAATATAAAAGAAAATGCCAGATGAAATGAACAAATAATTTACTTTTGTCTTCACTATAGAGGATACAAAAACATTCCAGTAATACCTGTAAATCAGGAAGTAAAAGGGAGAGTGATGAAATTGCAAATGTTAAGGGAATGGTACAATGCCAACTGATAGAGCTGCAGGTTGACAAGGTGAAGTAGTCAATGCACTTATGTAAATTCTCCAAAATTTAATGGATTCTGATAAGTTCTATCACACTGAAAAGTAGCAACTATTATTTTTCTTTTCAAGAAGAGAGAGAGGCAGAAAATGGGAAACTATATGCCACTTAGTTTGATGTCTGTTGGGAAAGGTGTTAAATTGGTCATTGAGGAATTATAACTGTTTCTTGGTAAAACTGATGTGGAGCTGCCGGTATTGGATTAGGTTGGACAAGGTCCAAAGTCACAGACATTAAGTTATAGTCCAACAGGGTTACTTGAAAACACCTAAAGAAGGAGCAAGTCTCCAAAAGTTTGTATTTTCAAATAAACCTATTGAACTGTATCCTGGTGTCCTATGATTTTTGACCTTGGTGAAAATGAAGGTAATCAGGAAAAATGAGAATAAAAGTGAAATCCTTTTTAACCAAAAACTAGAGATTATCTTGAAGAAGTAACATGTTGTGGATAAAGGAGAGCTTTTAGACATCTATTAACTTTGATTTCTATGTGAGCTTTGGCAAGGTGCCACATAAAAAGTCATTGCATAAAGTTCATGCTTTAGTGGATAACATATCAGCATGGTTAGAAGATTGGCGGCAGAAAACAGAGTATAAAAATAACTGTCTTTCTGATTGGTAGTGACAAATGGAGGTTTGTACTGGGACCTCAATTTTTTACAATTTATATCAGTAACTTAAATGAGGGGAGCAGAGGCAGATGACACAAAGATAGGTAGGGAATTTTGTTATGAAGAACACACAAGGAAGTTGCATACTCATGAATATATTGAGTGGGTGGGCAGAAAATCTGCCAGGTGAAGTATGATTTTGGGCAAGCTATTCACTTAGTCATAGAGATGTACAGCATGAAAATGACATTTTGGTCCAACTTGTCCATGCTGACCAGATATCCTAAATTAACCTAGTCCCATTTGCCAACATTTAGTCCATATCCCTCTAAACCCTTCCTATTCATATACCCGTTCAGATGCTTTTTAAAAATTGTCATTGTACCAGCCTCCCTCACTTCCTCTGGCACCTCATTCCATACATGCACCACCCTCCGCATGAAAAAGTTGCCTGTTTGATCCTTTTTAAATTTTTCTCCCCTCACCTTAAACCTGTGTCCTCTAGTTTTGCACTCCCCCACCCTGGGAAAAGGCATTGTCTATTTATCTTATCCATGCCCCTCATGATTTTATAAACTCTATAAGATAAACCCTCAGCCTCTGATGCTCCAGGGAAATTAACCCGAGCCTATTCAACCTCTCCTTCTAGCTCAAACCCTCCAACCCTGGCAACATCCTTGTAAATCTTTTCTAAATCCTTTCCAGTTTCACAACATCCTCCAATTTCATAGAGACCAGAATTGCACGCAGTATTCAAAAGTGGCCTAACCAATGTCCTGTACAGTCCAACATGATCTCCTAATTCCTGTACTCAATGCACTTATCAATAAAGACAAGCATACCAAATGCCGCCTTCACTATTCTATCTACCTGTGACTGCACTTTCAAGGGACTATGAACCTGCACTCCAAGGTCTCTTTGTTCAGCAACACTGCTCAGGACCTTACCGTTAAGTTTATAAGTACTGCCCTGATTTGCCTTTCCAAAATGCAGCACCTCACATTTGTCTAACTTTGGAAGGAAAAATAAAAAAAACTTACATGGAGAACAACTGCAGAATTCTGAATGCTGAAGGATCTAGGTGTTTTCGTGCATGAGTTACAAAATGTTAGTTTGCAGGTACAGCAAGTAATTAAGAAGGATAATGGAATGCTATACTTAATTATGAGAGGAATTGAACAGAAAAGTAAGGAGATTACACTTTAGTTGGATAAGGCATTGGTGAGACCACATCTCAAATACTGTTTGCAGTTTTAAGGAAGGAAGGAAGTAAATGCCTTATAGGTAGTTCAGAGGAGCTCTGTTAGATTGATACCTGGAAATGAAGGTGAGATTGTCTAGTGGTTCAACTGAGTATTAAAACTTGTCATTGTCCCATCTCATAAACCTCACTTAATAAAGTTATTACCACACTTCTCTGAAACAAACGTCTGGCAGGGAGTGCTGAGGTTGGTACAGCTATTTTCAAGCTTTTGACGATTTCAGTTTGACAGGACCCAAATGGGAGGTGATTTGGATACTTGTTGATTCCATATCAAAAGTAGGATTCTTTCATTATCCGTGACAATAGTGACATGCTGCAGTGGAATCAGCATCTGCATAGCAGGAGAGCTTTTGAAGTGGAGGAGGGCATGGAGAATCATCACTCACCTTCTCAGGAGAATAATAGATCCATTGCTAAACCACTTAGATTGTTGTCAGCATTTCCTCATATTGCTGGTTTACCTTGAAGGAAGTTTAGTAAATGAAATACTATTGTGCACTCCCATCACCATTGCCAGCTGCCAATCCTGCATCTGCGCTAAGCAGTTCTTTAAATACATTCATTCTACATGCATTTATGAATCCCATTGTGTATTGACATTGATCACCAAAAAAGTCTAAGGGAAAAATAAAATCAGGAGATGCTAAGTCGAAATGCAAAGTAAATCTGGCAAAGTTTGTCGAGAGAGAAATAAATTGTCAAGTCAATGGATCTTGGTTAAAACTTAAGAGTATTAGGAATTGTACAGGAACACGAGAAGAGAATGAAAGATCTTCGATAAAATGAAAAGCAGAGGTGACTAAATATTGAAGTGAGTGATCGTACAAGGGAAAAAGGGATGCTAATGGGATGTAAAGAAAAAATATTTGGACAAGGTGCTTGTATGAAGTACAGAATCATCAGCAGCAGCTGTCGTTCTAAAAATAAGGGTCAAGGTTTTGATTTTAAACTGAAGCACTCAATATTGCACCTAGTCAAAAGGTGAGTTGCTGTTCAAGTATTCATTGAGTTTCATTAGAACAGCTGAGAGGTAAAGGACAAAGAGATCATAATGGCAGTGGACAGACAACTAAGATGATAAGCAACTTAAAGTTTGGAGTCATGCTTTTAAAATGATTTCTTGGATAGATGCCTTCAGACTGGAAAGTAACAAATGTAACCCTCTATTCAAGGGTGGAGAGGATGAAAACAGGAAACAATTGGCCAGGTAACTTAATTGGGAGAAAGTGAGGACTGCAGATGCTGGAGATCAGAGCTGAAAAATCTGTTGCTGGAAAAGCGACGCAGGTCAGGCAGCATCCAAGGAGCAGGAGAATTGATGTTTCGGGCATAAGCCCTTCTTCAGGAATGAGGAAGGTGTGCCAAGCAGGCTAAGATAAAAGGTAGGGAGGAGGGACTTGAGGGAGGGGCGTTGGGAATGCAATAGGTGGAAGGAGGTTAAGGTGAGGGTGATAGGCCGGAGAGGGGGTGCAGGCGGAGAGGTCGGGAAGAAGATTGCAGGTCAAGAAGGCGGTGCTGAGTCCGAGGGTTGGGACTGAGATAAGGTGGGGGGAGGGGAAATGAGGTAGCTGGAGAAATCTGCATTCATCCCTGGTGGTTGGAGGGTTCCTATGCGGAAGATGAGGCGCTCTTCCTCCAGTCGTCGTGTTGCCATGGTCTGGTGATGGAGGAGTGTGAGAGGGAGTTAAAGTGTTCAGCCATGGGGCGGTTGGGTTGGTTGGTGAGGGTGTCCCAGAGGTGTTCTCTGAAACGTTCCGTAGGCGGCTTGTCTCCCCAATGTAGAGGAGGCCACATCAGGTGCAGCAGATGCAGTAAATGATGTGTGTGGAGGTGCAGGTGAATTTGTGACAGATATGGAAGGATCCCTTGGGGCCTTGGAGAGAAGTGAGGGGGGAGGTTTTACATTTCTTGCGGTTGCAGGGGAAGGTGCCAGGAGTGGAGGTTGGGTTGGTGGGGGCTGTGGACCTGATGAGGGATTCATGGAGGGAGTCGTCTTTCCGGAACGCTCATAAGGTAGGAGAGGGAAATATATCCTTGGTGGTGGGGTCTGTTTGGAGGTGGCGGAAATGATGAAGGATGATACGATGTATCTGGAGGTTGGTGGGGTGGTAGGTGAGGCCCAGTGGGGGTCTGTCCTGGTGGCGATTGGAGGGGCCGGGTTCAACGGCGGAGGAGCGGGAAAAGGAGGAGATGCGGTGGAGAGCATCGTCAACCTCGTCTGAGGGGAAATTGCGGTCTTTGAAGAAGGAGGCCATCTGGTTTGTTCAGTATTGGAATTGGTCCTCCTGGGAGCAGATGCGGTGAAGGCAAAGGAATTGGGAATATGGGATGGCGTTTTTACAGGGGGCAGGGTGGGAGGAGGTGTAATCTAGGTAGCTGTGGGAGTCTGCCGGTTTATAGTAAATGTCCGTGTTGAGTCGGTCACCCGAGATAGAAATGGAGAGGTCTAGGAAGGGAAGGGAGGAGTCTTAGATGGTCCAGGTAAATTTGAGGTCAGGGTGGAAGGTATTAGTAAAGTGGATGAACTGTTCAACCTCCTCGTGGGAGCACGAGGTAGCGCCGATACAGTCATCGATGTAGCAGAGGAAAAGGTGGGGATGGTGCCAGTGTAGCTGCGGAAGATGGACTGTTCCACATATCTGACAAAGAGGCAGGCATAGCTGGGACCCATGCGGGTGCCCATGGCTACTCCTTTGGTTTGGAGGAAGTGGGAGGATTGGAAAGAAGTTGTTCAGAGTGAGGACCAGTTCAGTCAGTCGAAGAAGGGTACTGGTTGGTTCGGTGAGAAAGGAAGAAGCGGAGGGCTTTGAGGCCTTCGTGATGGGGAATGGAGGTGTACAGGGACTGGATGTCCATGGTGAAGATAAGGCGTTGGGAGCCGGGGAAGCGAAAATCATGGAGGAGGTGGAGGGCGTAGGTGGTGTCCCGAACGTAGGTGGGGAGTTTTTGGACTAAGGGGGACAGGACCGTGTTGAGGTATGCAGAGATGAGTTCGGTGGGGCAGGAGCAGGTTGTGACAATGGGTGGGCCGTCAGGTTTGTGGATACGGGATTGTGGGACTATGAGGTTGGAGGCGGTGGATGGGAGATCCCCTGAGGTGATGAGGTTATGGATGGTCTTGGAGATGATGGTTTGGTGACCTTCTTCACTGTCCACTACACCTCCAATTTTGGTGTCATCTGCAAACTTACAAACTATACCTCTTAAGCTCACATCCATATCATTTATGTAAATGATGAAAAGTAGAGGACCCAGCACAGATCCTTGTGGCACTCCACTGGTCACAGGCCTCCAGTCTGAAAAACAGCCCTCCACCACCACCGTCTGTCTTCGACCTTTGAGCCAGTTCTGTATCCAATTGGCCAGTTCTCCCTGTATTCCATGAGATCTAACGTTGCTAACCAGTCTCCCATGGGGAACCTTGTCGAGCGCCTTACTGAAGTCCATGTAGATCTTTCCCCTCTCACCCTAAACCTATGCCCTCTCGTTCTGGACTCCCCGACCCCAGGGAAAAGACTTGGTCTATTTGCTTTATCCATGCCCCTCATAATTTTGCACACTTCTATAAGGTCACCCCTTAGCCTCCAATGCTCCAGGGAAAACAGTCCCAGCCTGTTGAGCCTCTCTCTATAGCTCAAATCCTCCAACCCTGGCAACATCCTTGTAAATCTTTTCTGAACCTTTTCAAGTTTCACAACATCCTTCCAATAGAAAGGAGACCAGAATTGCATGCAATATTCCAACAATGGCCTAACCAATGTCCTTACAGCCGCAACATGACCTCCCAATTCCTGTACTCAATACTCTGACCAATAAAAGAAAGCATAACAAACACCTTTTTTACAATCCTATCTACCTGCAACCTTGTTGAACACCATAATGAAGTCCATATAGATCACATCTACTACTCTGCCCTCATCAATCCTCTTTGTTACTTCTTCAAAAAGCTCAATCAAGTTTGTGAGACATGATTTCCTATGCTCACAACCATGTTGACTATCCCTAATCAGTCCTTGCCTTTCCAAATACATGTACATCCTGAGCCTCAGAATTCCCTCCAACAACTTGCCCACCACTGACGTCAGGCTCACTAGTCTATAGTTCCCTGGCTTGTCCTTACCACAATTTTTAAACAGAGACACCACATTAGCCAACCTCCAGTCTTCTGGCACCTCACCTATGACTAACGATGATACAAATATCTCAGTAAGAGGCCCAGCAATCACTTCCCTAGCTTTCCATAGAGCTCTAAGGTACACCTGATCAGGTCCTGGTGATTTATCCACCTTCATGTGTTTCAAGACATCCAGCACTCTCCTCTGTAATATGGACATTTTTCAAGATGTCACCATCTATTTCCCTACATTCTCTATCTTCCATGTCCTTTTCCACAGTAAATACTGATGCAAAATACTCATTTAGTATGTCCCCCATTTTCTGCGGCTCCACACAAAAGCCGCCTTGCTGATCTTTTGAGGGGCCCTATTCTCTCATCAGTTTTCTCCTTAATGAATTTGTAAAAACTCTTTGGATTCTCCTTAATTCTATTTGCCAAAGCTATCTCATGTCCCTTTTTTGCCCTCCTGATTTCCCTCTTAAGTGTACTCCTACTGCCTTTATACTCTTCTAAGGATTCACTCGATCTATCCTGTCTATATACCTGACATATGCTTCCTTTTTCTTAACCAAACCCTCAATTTCTTTAATCATCCAGCATTCCCTATACCTACCAGTCTTTCCTTTCACCCTAACAGGAATATACATTCTCTGGTTTCTCGTTATCTCATTTCTGAAGGCTTCCCATTTTCCAGCCGTCCCTTTACCTGCGAACATCTGCCCCCAATCAGCTTTTGAAAGTTCTTTCCTAATATCGTCAAAATTAGCCTTTCGCCAATTTAGAATTTCAACTTTTAGATCTGGTCGATCATTTTTTATTACTATTTTAAAACTAATAGCATTATGGTCACTGGCCCCAGAGTGCTCCCCCACTGACATCTCAGTCACCTGCCCTGCCTTATTTCCCAAGAGAAGGTCAAGGTTTGCACCTTCTCTAGTAGGTACATCCCCACATACTGAATCAGAAAATTTTCTTGTACACACTTAACAAATTCCTCTCCATCTTTACCCTTAACCCTATGGTAGTCCCAGTCTATGTTTAGAAAGTTAAAATCCCTTATCATAGCCACCCTAATTATTCTTAGAAATAGCTGAGATCTCCTTACAAGTTTGTTTCTCAATTTCCCTCTGACTATTGGGGGGGTCTACAGTACAATCCCAATAAGGTGATCATCCCTTTCTTATTTCTCAGTTCCACCCAAGTAACGTCCCTGGATGTTTTTCTGGAATATCCTCTCTCGGTATACCTGTAATGCTATCCCTTAACAAAAATGCCATGCCCCCTCCTCTCTTGTCTCCTTTTCTGTCCTTGCTGTAGCATTTATGTCCTGGAACATTAGGCTGCCAGTCTTGTCCATCCCTGAGCCACATTTCTGTAATTGCTATGATATCCCAGTCCCATGTTCTTAACCGTGTCCTGAGTTCATCTGCCTTCCCTATTAGGCCCCTTGCATTGAAATAAATGCTGTTTAATTTATTAGTCCTACCTTGTCCCTGCTTGCCCTAACTATTTGTCTTGCTTCTGTTCTCAACTGTACCAGTTTCAGATTGATCTCTTTCCTCACCATCTCCCTGGGTCCCAACCCCCCCCCCTACCTTACTACTTTAAATCATCTCGAGCAGCTCTAGCTAAATCTCCCTGCCAGTATATTAGTCCCCTTCCAATTTATGTGCAAACCGTCCTCCTTATGCAGGTCACTTCTACCCCAAAAGAGGTTCCAATGATCCAAAAATGTGAATCCTTCTCCCATACACCAGCTCCTCAGCCAGGCACTCATCTGCTCTATCTTCCTATTCCTGCCCTCACTAGCTCGTAGCACCAGGAGTAATCCAGATATTACTACTCTCGAGAATCTCCTTTTTAAATTCCTGCCTAACTCTCTGTAATCTCTCTTCAGAACCTCAATCTTTTCCCTTCCTATGTCGTTGGTTCCAATGTGGACAATGACCTCTTGCTGGCCCCTCTCCCCTTGAGAACATTCTGCACCCTCTGAGACATCCTTGATCCTGCTACCAGGGAAGCAACACACCATTCTGATTTTTCGCTGCTGGCCACAGAAACATCCATCTGTACATGATCGGGATAAACCTACATAAACCAACTAGCATTAATATAGCTATGACAAAGGTACACTTGTCCAGTTGATCCCATAATGTTCTCACTAAATCTGGGGACTTGTGTCAAATTTGGTAGAGGTGCCCCACAAACCAATAAAGGCACAGCCTGTCATAATGTTACTCCTAGAACCAGTGTTGAAGATATTTTTACCACCATCCCTGGATTATGCCATGTGCAGCTGGTAGTACAGACTAAGTACAGTTGGCAGCATAGTGATAGAAAGTCAAGAGGGAGTGGCTGTGGAAATACCATTGGCATGTCACCTATCAAGTCTCAGGTCACCAAGTCAGACAAGGGGAAGGAAGCCTCCTGATGATTACCCCTTATAAATCGTGACTGATTAATCAATACTGCATGTTGAAGCCACTTGAATGAAGCACTGAGGATAGTAAGGGCACAAAAAGGTTTGTAGATGGACATTTTAGTATCATCAGGAGTGTAGGTTTTTGTTAGTTTGGTAATTGCACTAATGGTAAAACAGTGTTTACAAGGTTAACAATTCAAACTTCAATGTAATGCTTTCGAGGTCTGACAACTCATCCTAACCTGATGAACATAAATCCATCTGGAAAGATATATGTTATTGTCTGTTGCACTTTTTGATAATTTGATTGTTTAATTACAGCATTCTTTCACTCATTGTCACTGCACAGCCATCATTATTGAAATGTTCTTTCTCAATCTCTTTGTGTGTGATTAGTAAGTATTGGTCTGATCTGGTTTTTGTTACTTCACAATATAGCACTATGACCATAAGTAATTTTGCATGATATTGGCTAGTTGTATATTTTAGAAACATTTGCTGGTATCTGAATAATTATATTTGTATTCCTCATGCAGCGTTGGTAGTTCTTTACCAGTACTCATGGTATAATCTCTTTCTTTCTCCTTTGGCTTTGAAGAAGAATGTCCTGTGTCAAGAGGTCCTAAGATTTCATAGATAATTGCTTGCCAGGCAAAGTTGTTTGCACCTGCATTTTGAGCGTAAGTTGCGCTAGAGATGATGATCTTTACTCTATTAGTGTTTCATGAAATGCAGCAATGAGATACTAAGGTGACAATGTGATGAACGTCACTCCCCTGTATAGTGCATATCTTGAAATAGTTTGCCAATGTACTGTATTCTTTTTCAGATTTTATCTGTTCTGGCATGGAAAACTGAAAATAGCACTCATCATATCAGCGTCACACTCTTCTTGCTAAGCTGTCGAACAATGGAATCTAAGTAACCTATCATAATAATGTAATCTTTGCTGCATTGTGAACAGGTTTATTGCTACTTTTTTTAAGGAATAGATGGAACATGGTATGGATGTAGAAGTCCTGTATGCTGCTGGGATTGATACATTTGGCGTGCCTCATACATTCATGAGTTGTTGAATATCCTGATTCATCCTGAACAGTACATTTACATGCTAGCTGTCTTGTGCATTCAATATGCATTTAACACCTATTCTTACCCGCTGTAACATGTAACATAACATCTTGCTGTAATACATTGGTATTCATCGGGTTCATACTGACTTTGACTGAAGTGTAACAAATTAACCTTGAGAATAAAAGCAAAATGCTATGGAAACTAAAATAAGAATAGAAACTGCTGGGGAAACGCAGCAGGTCTGGCAATATTTGTGGAAATAGAAGCAGAGTTAATGTTTCAAATCCAAAATGACTTAGTCTGTATTCTGAATATGAGTAGGATTGGACTCAAAACATTGTTTTCCTCCACAGATATCACCAGATCTGCTGAGTTTCTCCAGTAATTTCTGTTTTTATTATTGACGATATCTTCAACGTTGTAGTATAGAGTGTCAGCACCTTGATCGAGAGGAATACCTTGGTCTTTGTGTGAGTTTCATAAACTGCTTGACCTAAGGGGCAACTTTTTCATGCAGAGGGTGGTACTTGTATGGAATGAGCTGCCAGAGGAGGTGGTGGAGACTAGTACAATTACAACATTTAAAAGGCATTTGGATGGGTATATGAATAGGAAGGGTTTGGAGGGAAATGGGCCGGGTGCTGGCAGGTGGGACTAGATTGGGTTGGGATACCTGGTCGGCATGAACGGGTTGGACCGAAGGCTCTGTTTCCGAGCTGTATGACTCTATGATTAGTGTTTAATCATTCTAGTACCCTGACTTACATTTCACATCAGAGTTGCACTTTGCAGATTATTATCTGATTCAGTTGTGTCACATGACCCATCTGCTACTGTGGGTGTGGCTTGAATCTTCTAAATTATGACTAGATCAAGATCTGTGATTACTGATAGTCTAGCAATACTGGTCCATTTTTATCTCGCAGGTACCAGATTTCAAAAAAGTAAGATGACCCTGTATATTGGCACTGTAGTGTGATTCTGCCAATGCATGGAGTTGGTGATCCATTGTATGCTGTGAGATGGTTTCTTGTATTACCATGGAGTATATTGCTGTGATGCATGTTTTTCAGGATATATAGTGACGCTACTTCCAAATAAATCTTTCATGGATCTTTCTGAGCATCTGTGGAAAGACTAGGTATGTTAATTATGTGGTGCCTCTTTCAGGGAAGAGACAAAAAAAAACTGCAGATGCTAGAATCCAAAGTAGACAGGCAGGAGGCTGGAAGAACACAGCAAGTCAGGCAGCATCAGGAGGTAGAGAAGTCAACGTTTCAGGTGTAAACCTTCTTCAGGATTGGTGGGGTGGGTGTAGGGGGAGCTGCAGATAAAGGGGGTGATTGGGGTAGGATGATGAAGTGGGGATAGGTGAAGACAGATACAGGGTATTACCTGGTTCGTTAATGGAAGGAATGAATCTGGTGGAAGGGAGGAGGAGGGCTGGAAAGGGAGTCAGGTGAGTGGGAAGGGAGGTTATTTAAAATTGGCGAACTCAGTGTTGAGTCCTCTGAGTTGTAGGCTGCTCAGGCAGAAGGTGAGGTGTTGTTCGTCCAATTTGCGGTTTGGTGGTTCCTTGTGGCAATGGAGGAGGCCAAGGATGGTCATGTCGGAAAGGGAGTGGGAAAAAGAAAGCAACATTCTTGGAGGTTTTTTCCTATGGATCATCTATAACTTGATCTGTAAAATAGAACTGCATATGTTATTTGCACAGTTATCATTGAATGTGTAATCCATAATGAAAGTGTTTGCTGTCAATTTCTATTTCCAAAGTTTTTTTCAGAAGTAGAATGTATTGCACAAAGCTCATTTATTTGTTTTACTGGCTTTGTTTCTCTCATTTTAACTTGCTTTTGTTTACTTTTATCTTTTAATTTTCTCTTTGTTAACCTATTAATTGTTGTTATCTATTAAACTGCTAATTCAAGAGAGAGTTTTATCATTTAAGCTTTGCAGGCTTGTAGTTGCATGTTTTTACCTAGAGATGGCATTTACACTGAATAAGGAATGATGATGTCACATGGGTTCTATTCTTTTCATGATCTGAAGAAAGACTGGTGGAATTGTCCAAAGTCTGAACACAGGTAAGACTTTTTTAATGTAGAAAATGACTTAAAGTTTTCCAATGGTGCGTTTTCCTTTAGAAGGGCTTTGGAGCTATGGTTTTAGAACTATGTAACTGCTGTATTTCTGGTGAATTGGATGAGTGGGCTCGTTTTTTTCTCAAAAAAGATAGGAAGTATAATGCTGACTGAATAACTTTTAGTTTTGCTTGTATTTGTAATATCAACTTTTTTTCAATTTTTAAGTAATGGGACCTAGTAATTTCTTAAATGTTGAAAGACATTAGATTTTCCACCGTAGAACATCCTAGACGGCCGCCTCCTTCAAAGACCGCAATTTCCCCTGCCACATGGTCAACAATGCCCTCCAGCACATCTTCTCCACTTTCTGCACCTCAGCCCTTGAATGCCACCCCTCCAATTGCAACAAGGACAGAACCCCCTGGTCCTCACCTACCACCCCACCCACTCCGGATGCATTGTATCATCCGCCACCTACAAACAGACCCCACCACTAGGGATATATTTATCTCCCCACCATATCTGCGTTTAAGAGAGACCATTCCCTCTGCGACTCCCTTGTCAGATCCACGCCTCCTACCAGCCCACACCCTACTCTTGGCACCTTCCACTGCCAACGCAACAAGTGCAAACCTGCGCCCAGACCTCCCCCCTCACTTATGTCCAAGGCCGCAACGGATTCTTTTACATCCGACAGACGCTTACCTGTATTGCCACACATGTTATCTACTATATCCGTTGCACCCAATGTGGTCTCCTCTACATCGAGGAGACAGGATGCCAACTTGCGGATCATTTCAGATCGTTTCATTAACCAACCCATCTACCCCATGGCTGAACACTTTAACTGTCCCTCCAACTCCATCCAGGACATGCAGGTTCTAGGCATGCTCCATCACCAATCCCTAACCACCCAGCACCTGAAGGAGGAATGCCTCATCTTCCACCTTGAGACCCTGCAACCACACGAGATCAATGTAGATTTCACCAGTTTCCTCATTTCCCCTCCCCCACCTTATCTCAGTCCCAAGCCGCTATCACATTCCTAGCAACCTTTCCCCAGCCCCATCCGACCCTCATTTATTTCTCAGCCCCTGTGGCCCACAAGTCTCATTCCCGATGAAGGACTTATGCCTTAAATGTTGATTTTCCTGTTCCTCAGTTGCTGCCTGACCTGCTGTGCTTTTCCAGCAGCACGCTTTCAACTCTGATTTCCAGCATCTGCAGTCCTCACTTTCTCCATAAAGAAATTAGCTCTGTCTTGGTATAACTACAGATTAGTACAGCTGTATATACTCTCAGAAACTGGTGTTGCTGGTTGTCCTTATTCTCTGACGTCCAGAGCTGTTGTTCAGTTGATTATTAATTAGTTTTCTAAATGTCTGCCACCAAGCACTCGGAGTCTCTTTTTTTTGGATAGTCTCCACTGCTAACAACTAATCTACCTACCATAGCCATATCCATTTATGAAAGTATTATTAGAATGATTTTGGCCCGTCTTCATATTGAAAGCTCTCTGTCACGCTGTGTGGCACTATCAGTGCGCAAAGTTGGATAGAATCAGAACTATTAGCTTAGGACTGGCATCAGCACCAGCAGAATTGTTTTCCTCCATAATTTGTAAACTCATGGCTCAGCATACCCTTCGCTCCACCATTACCATGCGACCAACTGTGGTTTCAAAAATGACTGGATGTTGAATTGAAGACGTTTTCTCTAGAAATTGCCATAGCCCTTGATAAGCTGTTTCATTAATTCTGCAATATTGGTATCAATCCAAAATGTGGAAGATCCGCAGGTATGTCTGGTCCACAATACACTAGATAAATTCAAACTGAAAAATGATTATCCCATCCCACTTTCAACCATCTGCAAAGTGATGGAAGATTTCAATGTAAAATGCTGTCAAGTGGCATTTGCTCACTAGTAACCTAATCAGCGATACTCACTTTATTTTCTGTCAATACCATTCAACTCTAGACTTCACTCCAACTTTGGTCTAGTTGTAGACAAAAAAAGCTGAATTCCTGACATCAGGGAACATTAATTGCCATCTACTGTCATTAAGGCAGTATTTAATTAAATGTGTCATCAATGAACCTGAATAAAGTTGAAGTAAATTGGAGTCATTGAGAAAAATCTCCACATCTTGGAATCACAGCTCTTGATTAGCTTGGATTACTTACAGCATGGAAACAGGCCCTTCGCCCCAACAAGTCCACACTGACCCACCAAAGCGCAACCCACCCAGACCCATTCCCCTACATTTACCCATGCACCTAACACTACGAGTAATTTAGCGTGGCCAATTCACCTAACCTACACATTTTTGGACTGTGGGTGGAAACCGGAGCACCCGGAGGAAACCCACATAGTCAATCGCCTGAGGCGGGAATTGAACCCAGGTCTCTGGATCAGTGCTAACCACTGTGCCACCGTGCCGCCCACAAACCATAGCAAATAATTGTGGTAGTTGGAGACCAATAAACTCAGTCCTAAGACATCACCATGAGTGCCTCAGAGTAGTATCCTAGACCTGTCATCCCTCCGTCATAAGGTCAGATACAGGGACATTTGTGATTTATGCAATATTCTGTCCCACTTGCAATGTCATAGAATCATGCAGAAAGATGTTGTTTGACCCAATGACTCTGCACCAACCCTCCAAAGACCATCTCACCCAGACCCAGACCCCACCACCTCTGCCCCATAATCCTGCATGGGTTCTTTTTTGCATAGCCAGTCCACCTCACCAGCACATCTTTGGACTGTGAAAGGAAAGAGTTGAAAAGTGTGATGCTGAAAAAGCGCAGCAGGCCAGGCAGCATCCGAGGAGCAGGAGAATTGACGTTCCGGACATAAGCAAACTAGAGCACCAGGAGGAAACCCATGCAGACATGGGGAGAATGTACAAACTCCACAAAGACTGTCGTCCAAGGCTGGAATTGAACCCAGGTTGACATTATGTCCTTCTAATCAAAACAAAATATTTTCTCCAACTTTATGCGGATGATTTAGCCACTTATCCTCATGGGCATTATGATTAAAGGAATACCAGCATGTATTTTTCATGCTGTGGATAAAATACATACTGTGTTAGAACAACCTACAATTAATGTGGGGTGGTGGGCACATGACTCCCACGTAACTGAAATACTTGTCCAAGTTAATGTACATTCTCATCTAGTCGGTGATGGAAAGCTTAATTTCCATGTAATGTCCCTAGGCATTGGGACAGATTTGGATTTGGTATTTGTTTTACACCCACCCTTATTTGATGCTCCAGTGACCTGGCAGGTTAAATTGGAAATACCCCTACTTGTATAGTGTCATAGAGATGTACAGCATGGAAACAGACCTTTTGGTCCAACCCATCCATGCTGACCAGATATCCCAACCCAATCTAGTCCCACCTGCCAGTACTCGGCCCATATTCCTCCAAACCCTTCCTATTCCTGTACCCATCCAAATGCCTCTTAAATGTTGCAATTGTACCAGCCTCCACCACATCCTCTGGCAGCTCATTCCATACACGTACCACACTCTGTGTGAAAAAATTGCCCCTTAGGTCTCTTTTATATCTTTCCTCTCTCACCCTAAACCTATGCCCTCTAGTTTTGGACTCTCCGATCCCAGGGAAAAGACTTTGTCTATTTATCCTATCCATGCCCCACATACTTTTGTAAACCTCTATAAGGTCACCCCTCAGCCTCCGACACTCCAGGAAAACAGCCCCAGCCTGTTCAGCCTCTCCCTGTAGCTCAGATCCTCCAACCCTGGCAACATCCTTGTAAATCTTTTCTGAACCCTTTCGAGTTTCACAACATCTTTCCGATAGGAAGGAGACCAGAATTGCACGCAATATTCCAACAGTGGCCTACCCAATGTCCTGTACAGCCTCAACATGACCTCCCAACTCCTGTACTCAGTACTCTGACCAATAAAGGGAAGCATACCAAACGTCACCTTCACTATCCTATCTACCTGCAACTCCAATTTCAAAGAGCTATGAACCTGCACTCCAAGGTCTCTTTGTTCAGCAACACTCCCTAGGACCTTACCATTAAGTGTATAAGTCCTGCTAAGATTTGCTTTCCCAAAATGCAGCACCTCACATTTATCTGAATTAAACTCCATCTGCCACTTCTCAGTCCATTGGCCATCTGGTCAAGATCCTGTTGTAATCTGAGGTAACCTTCTTCGCTGTCCACTACACCTCCAATTTTGGTATCATCTGCAAATTTACTAACTGTACCTCTTATCCTTGCATCCAAATCATTTATGTAAATGACAAAAAGTAGAGGGCCCAGCACCACTCCTTGTGGCACTCCACTGGTCACAGGCCTTCAATCTGAAAGACAACCCTCCACCACCACCCTCTGTCTTCTACCTTTGAGCCAGTTCTGTATCCAAATGGCGAGTTCTCCCTGTATTCCATGAGATCTAACCTTGCTAGTCGGTCTCCCATGGGGAACCTTGTCGAACGCCTTACTGAAGTCCATATAGATCACCTCTACTGCTCTGCCCTCATCAATCTTCTTTGTTACTTCTTCAAAAAACTCAATCAAGTTTGTGAGACATGATTTCCCACAATTTGTGAGTCCCTCTCTCACTGCACACCCCAGGTCATCTCTTCTGTACCTCTACGATGATTTCCCACACACAAAGCCATGTTGACTATCCTGAATCAGTCCTTGACTTTCCAAATACATATACATCCTGTCCCTCAGGATTCCCTCCAACAACTTGCCCACCACCGAGGTCAGGCTCTCCGGTCTATAGCTCCCTGGCTTGTCTTTACCGCCCTTCTTACACAGTGGCACCACGTTTGCAAACCTCCAGTCTTCCGGCACCTCACCTGTGACTATCGACAAGACAAATATCTCAGCAAGAGGCCCAGCAATCACTTCTCTAGCTTCCCACAGAGTTCTCTGGTACACCTGATCAGGTCCTGGGGATTTATCCACCTTTAACCGTTTCAAGACATCCAGCACTTCCTCCTCTGTAATCTGGACATTTTGCAAGATGTCACCATCTATTTCCCTAGTGTCTATATCTTCCATATCCTTTTCCACAGTAAATACTGATGCAAAATATTCATTTAGTATCTTCCCCCTTTTCTGTGGCTCCACACAAAGGCTGCCTTGCTGATCTTTGAGGGGCCCTATTCTCTCCCTAGTTGCCCTTTTGTCCTTAATATATTTGTAAAAACCCTTTGGATTCTCCTTAATTCTATTTGCCAAAGCTATTTCATGTCCCTTTTTTGCCCTCCTGATTTCCCTCTTAAGTGTATTCCTACTGCCTTTATACTCTTCTAAGGATTCACTCAATCTATCCTGTCTATATACCTGACATATGCTTCCTTTTTCTTAACCAAACCCTCAATTTCTTTATTTTTCTATGAAGAATTGGTTAAGAAAACAACAGTATTCTGTTTTTCTTAAATACTTTGTCATGTTTTGAACAATATGTAGAGGCCCACATAATTTATGCTGCTCCCAAATTGTGATAGTTGCATTTCATTTGGTTTAAAGCAGCATAACGATTTGTATTTGTATTTGGAAGTAGTCAGTTACTATTTGCAGAGCAATCTAACATTTATATACTACTATAGTACCTTTTGTACAGTATGTCTTTGCAGAAAGAATATATTAGCTTTCTGGTGGCACATTGGCGCAGTGGTCAGCACTGCAGCCTTACAGCGTTAGGGACCTGGGTTCAATTCCAGCCTTGGGCGACTGTCTGTGTGGAATTTGCACGTTCTCTCCATGTCTGAGTGGGTTTGCTTCGGTTACCTCCCACAAAGATCCAAAGATGTGCAGGTTAGGTGGATTGGCCGTGCTAACTTGCCCGTAATGTCAGGTACATTAGTCAGGGGGAGGGAGGGGGGGTGGTGGTTGCTCTTCAGAGGATCAGTGTGGACCTGTTGGGCCAAATGGCCTGTTTCCACACTGTAGGGAATCTAATCTTTTTTATCTTAAACAAAAACAACTCTAAAACTGAACCACATGGAGAGTTACACAGTTTATCTCCTCTTCATGGTATTGTATTTAGTATTGTAGTAGATCAGCAAAAATGCAGGAATTGCATTCATCTGCTGTGGAAATAAAAATTTGCCTGTAAGCAATATTGCTTGCAGGATGTATTACAACAATTAAAACCATATGTGGAGAACTGATCATTTTGAATTCAGGGCTGGTAAACTACGTACAGCTGTCAGGATTAAAGGTGCTCACGATTTAAATTTTGTATGCTTTATTTTTCATTTTTTAAAATACTAAACAGTAGTTGTGGTTTTAAACATATGAGAAACAATGATAATGGTGCTATTCCTTATTTTGGGAAACCATATAGCAAATATTATGAGGGATATTTGAGGTGTTCCTGATTGATTTATGCAGAGCAGGACCTCTTCCAGCAAAAGCTTCCCTTAAAGCTGAAGGAATCTAATTTTGTAATAACCCAGCTCTGGCTGGAGAAGTGGGTTTGGCTTAGACTGCTGACTTTTGCCAATAGGCTGGAGGTTAGCTGGGTGTATCGACAAACATGAGTCAGTCTGCGAGAGTTCCCTAACAAGTGACCTGACTGGCATTCTTTATTACACAGTCCTTGAATAGCTAAGCCACTGCAAATGGCAGTTCCACATTCAGTGTGAGAATGATTCTCCACCTCTCGCTGAGTACCCCACAGGGCCTCGTCAAGCAGTTTCTATTTAATGTAGAAGCCAGACTTCCCTTATTAAAAGGACATTGAAAACCTTTCTTTGTTTCTGCTATGGTGGTTAGTAGGTAGACACATAGACAATACTGGTTAAAGGTAAGTGTTTCAGTTTATTCAAAAAAATTTAGATCCTCTGTGTAAGAAACAACTGCATTGTTACCTCAAATGCTGAATTTCTCAGCTATAACACGGGGAGTTTTTTTGTTCTGAAATTATTTGATCCTAAGTTATGTGGTGTTTAGAATGTAAAATGGAAGTTATTTTTTAAAAATCCTTTTGATGCTTTTTAATGTTACTGCTTCTGCGTGCCTTTTGATACATAAATTACTGCTGCTATAGAGTTATATTGTGGCAATTTTAACATCACTTACAGTGCGTCTGTGTAACTAATTGGATCATGCCATGAAAGCTGATTGGCTTTTCATTAATTTTCAGAGTTATTGCAATATTGTATGTTAATTAGAAGTAGGTGCAGGCATCTAGTTTTTATATTCGTTTCTAAGTTGCTTAGAAAAAATGAACAGATTTGATATACAGATGTGTAGCGTTTAGACACTACTAACCTTTTTTCTTTTTTGGGTCAACATGGATCTCCAATGGGAAGCTGAATCTGTGGGTGTCTGAGATTTGTTTAAGCTTCTGAGCAGAGCTGTGTGTGTCAATTCAGCTGTTGGTAGGATTTAAGAGGAATGACAGAATGCAAATGGTGAACCTTCTGACATCTGGTTTTGCAGTGGGTTGAGGTTTTCTTAAGTCAGTTTCACAAAATATCATATCTATTCTGTTGCTAATGATCTTTTTAACTGTTCAATCTCTGCAATTTTCCACATTTTATAGTGACTGCTTCATGGGTGGTGTCAGCAGGGTCAAACTTTCGAAAGCTAACTCTGAAAAAGGCAAGACCATTAGCACCAAATTGACATTTTTACTTTTTCTGTTAACTGAACTAATTAAAGTGCTTTAATGCTAACATTAGCTGAGATTACTTGGATTTAATTTTTTTTTGCAAAAAACAAAGTTGTCTGCTTGTGAATAGAGATTTTCTGTCTGTCTAATAGAGTTTGGTGATGTATTAATGGACTATTGTATTTTGTATATATAGCTAGTGAATGCTAGTACAGTAATAGATTTGCTGTGTAATGCTTACATAAATGCTTTACATTTCATAAACCTGAACAGGAGTTCTAAATTGGCCGTGGTTCACATTCACAGAATAGGTTGTTAGTCAATATATCTGAAGAATTTTTCATATAAGCAACCAGGATATTGACATGTTGCTTCTGAATTACTTTGTTTTTATTGTTTGGTGGATAAAGTTTCAGTTTAGAAATCGATCACTACTAAAAATCTGTTAATTATCTTATTTTATAGTTTTCATTTATTCAAGGTTAGCATTCAGGGCTGCATTGCCATGATTTTAAGTTGTTCAAGAAGTCAGTATCATCAGGCTTGATTATGTCATCCAACTAGTAAACGGAACCAACAAAAACAAAGTAAGGCAGTTACATTAATGGAAACGAATAATCATATTTATAGTGGATTTAATTAATAAGAATATTTCTGCAGCATAATTTGTTTTACCTTCAAATAGTATTTGTTAAATGTCTGAACTCACCCGAATCCTGTGACTTCAGAAATGTAATAATACTTCAGGTCTCTACAGTAACTTATTTGTAGATCTGAATTGTTTGATGCTTCTCAGTGATTGAAATTGATAGTGGTTTAAAATGCTTTTACATCCAGTGAAAGATGAAATATTTTTAGTTTATGCTGTGTTCCTTTTAATAGTGCACAACATTTTTACAATACTCAATTGCTAATAAGTAGCGGGCATGACTTAAGGCTAGTGTTCTGGTTTTCTGACTGTGGGCTTAGAAGGCACTTGTCTTTGAAGTATGCAAGCGAGAACAGACTGTAGGACTCCTGAGACAATTAACTACAATTTAGATAATTCTAATTTCATCTTGACAGTCCGTATTTTTGTGTTTTTTATTAATTATTTCCTTTATAAATTTAGTTTACATTAATTTAAGGACAGCATGACTTTAGAGATTGTTGTAAATTATTCTATTTCTGTACACTTAAGTAATCTGCAGTCGAAAGGGTTTATTTTGTTAAGTAATTTGTTCTGGAATGTTTCACACCATAAATGGATATTAACATTAAAGGAGCATGACAACTACTAAAAGAAATGTTTACTGTAAGAAATAAGGCTTATTTTTCTGTTTTATGAAGCACTGCAGATCTGCTTTTCAGCTTGTAAACATATTCATTAATTAATAATTAATTGCTTCGCTAAAATCATTATCAATGTTTACATTAAAATGAGGGTGATAATATCTGAAAGACGATTGCTGCTAAGTATTGTAGTGCGTCAAGGAATGTCTTTCAAGCTGCTGTTGCTGCCTGATTTTGCTGACTGGTGAACTAAGTTGGATAATTTTGTGTTTTGCTTGTTATTTTCATTTAACTATTACCAACAGCAGTTGCTTCAAGGAATGTGTTTTGATTTGTTTATGCTCCTTTTCAACTAGCTGTAATGAAAAAAATCCCAATTTCTTACTCTCATTTCCAAGTTTTAGTTAAATACCATGATCACAAAAGCACAAGTAAGGAAAAGGAAGAATAATTCTATTGAGTTTATTTTTGGAAAGAAAATGCTCATGTCATCTCTATAATCAAATTATTGTTTATATATTTAGTACAACAGGATCTTGATCAGATGGGCCAATGGAGCTGGGGAGTAGCAAATGGGGTTTAATATAAAACATGAGGTGCTGCATTTTGGAAAGGCAAATCAGAGCAGGACTTATACACTTAACGGTAAGGTCCTGGGATGTGTTGCTGGACAAAGCAACCCTGGAGTGCAGGTTCATAGTTCCTTGAAATTGGAGTCACAAGTAGGTAGGATAGTGAAGAAGGCATTTGGTATGCTTTCCTTCATTGGATAGAGTACTGAGTATAGGAGTTGGGAGGTCATGTTGCGACTGTACAGGACATTGGTTAGGCCACTTTTGAAATACTGCGTGCTGTTCTGATCCTCACGCAATTGGAGGATGTTGTGAAACTTGAAAGGATTCAAAAAAGAATTACAATGAATTTGTCAGGGTTGGAGGATTTGAGCTACAGGGAGAGGCTGAATAGGCTAGGGCTGTTTGCCCTGGAATGTCGGAGGCTGAGGCATGACCTTGTACAGGCTTATGAAATCATGAGGGCCCTGGATAGGGTAAATAAACAAGGTCTTTTCCCTGAGTTGGAGAGTCCAGACGAGAGGGCATAGATTTAGGGTGAGAGAGAAAAGGTTTAAAAGGGGCAACTTTCTTACACAGAGGGTGGTGCTTGTATGGAATGAGCTGCCAGAGGAAGTGGTTGAGGTTGGCATAATTATAATATTTAACAGGCATCTGGATGGGTATATGAATAGGAAGGGTTGAGAGGGATATGAGCCAAGTGCTGACAAATGAGATTAGATTGGGTTAGGGTATCTGGTCGGCATGGACGAGTTGAACTGAAGGGTCTGTTTCTGTGCTGTTCATCTCTGACTCTCTGGCATTTTAATATTGATAGATTTAACAACAGTATAAAATCTGGCTTATGTACAAGATGTTTTGCTTACAAAATTCTAGAAATTTACTCCTTTGAAATAATGGTGCTGATATTCTCAGTGAGGATGTTGGAGAGCATAAAACCAGGAAGAGACTTGGGGAAGCTGTGGGAACCCTGCATGCTTCAGGACTCCAGTATTGAGTTCAATAATTTTGTGGCCTGAACAACACCTCTCATATCTTTACTCCAACCCCTGCACACCAGGCTTTGTCCTTGCATGGCTGCTTCCACAATCTACCTATTGTAAGCTACTAATAGTCCCCACTAACAGCTATGATTCCCCTCAGCTGATTTTTACCAATTCCTTTGCCTGCCCAACTATTTTTCTCTCTCTCTCTGGGGTCCAACTCCACCTATCATTCACCATCCTCCCCCGACTCAGGTATTCAGCATATATGCCAACTTTTTCCTAGCTACAATCAGTTCTGATGAAGGGTCACTGGACCCGAAGCATTAACTCTGCTTTTTCTCCACACTTCCTCCCAGATCTGCTGAGTTTGATATTTAGGTAGATTGGATTTGGTGCAAATCAACAATGACTAACAAGAAATTAAGGCTTGGGTGGTGAGGAGAGGTTAGGCAAGGTCATTGAATGAGGAGAGGATGGAATCAATCAAGGCTATATTTAGCAAAAGGGAGGCATAGATTTTTTTTGGTTAGCTGTTCCTATGGCCCTCAAGCTGATGTGTAAATTTGTATATTGTGTTTTGTGGGGCTTAATCAAATAGGACATCCAATTGCACTGTTAAAGGCTAATTAGAATGTGATAATGACAGATATCCCACTTTTCTAAGACAAGACCTGCTCAATTTCTTTTTCTAATTTTGAACCTCTTGCTGTCCCGGGAACCCATCGTGAATAAACTTATTTATGGGTTTATGTGTCTGTGATTTGATGATGATATATATCCTGTTGTCTTCAAGAACTATCCATTCCCTCATAAGACCAAGATCATGTCATTAAAAGAACTTATCTGTTGGTCCATTTTAGGAATTGCAGCAACTATACCTATTTCTATGCATTTTACACTTGGCATCACAAGGTAATCATATCTGTACAAGAATCTACTCTGTAATTCTGTGACCCAGACTTGTAAGCCCATGTTTTGTGTTTCATGAGTTGGATCTCAGAGCAAGAAATTCTTAAGATGTAGTCACCTGAAAGAACTGCAATTGATTGCGCTTTTGTTCAGTAAAAGTATTTATCTTTAATTGACAGATATATGTAGTACCAAAGCGAAGTGAGGAAATAAATATTACTGAACCACAAGTACACAGTATGCACACTGATCTTCATAGACATAGTATTTGTTACAAGTCTTGTACACTTATCTGATTTTTGCCCTTTGTTACATCACTGCCATTGACGGACTGTCAGCACCAGACCCATCTTTCACCAGAGAACTACACACAAATGCAATGGTATCTATAGTGAAAACATAAACCACTTGGTTTTCCAAGACCTGCATCACAATCCAATGACCATGATTGAAAGTAATTACTTGACTGCTAGAAATGCTTTAACAGGCATTTAAGAAGTACCATAGCCATAAAATTGCAGCTAAAAGCTTGATTTTGAAATAATACAGGTCAAATGCCAAGTGTAGAATACCCAGTTAAATCTTTTTCTATACTCCTGGAAAGGGGCATCACTGGATGGGCCAGTATTTATTGCTCATCCTTGTTGCCCTTGAGAAGGTGTCAGTAAGCTGCCTTCTTATACCACAGCAGTCTGTGTGTTCTAGGTAGACCCACAATGCCGTTAGAGTGGAAATTCCAGGTTCAGACTCAGCAGCACTGAAGGAAAATAACATATTTTCAAGTCGGGATAGTGAATGCCTTGGAGGGGAACTTGCAGCTGGTGGTGTGCCCACCTATTTAGTGCCCTTGTCCTTCTAGGTGGAACTGGGTTTGGAAAGTGCTGACTAAGGAGTCTTGGTGAATTTCTACAGTGCATCTTGTAGATAATACACACTGCTGCCGCTGACCGACAGTGGTGGAGGGAGTGGATGCTTGCAGATGTGGTTCCAATGTGGCTGCTTTATCCTGAATGGAGTCAAGCTCATTGAGTGTTGGTGGAGCTGCATCAAGCAAAGTAAATGGTCAAGTGAGATTTTGAACATGGACTGCGTTAGAATCTCAGTATTTACACAGTAGCACTGAATGTTGTGCGATCATCAGCAAACAGCCAACATCCTCTCTTCTGGCCTTAAAATGGGGGTAAGGTAAGGTCTTTGATGAAGGAGGTGAAGATGGTTGTGTCTAGGACACTACCCTGTGGAACTCTTGCAGAAATGTCCTGCAGCTGAGATGACTGACCTTCAACACCACAATCATCATCCTTTGTGCCAGGTATGACTCCAACTAGTGGAGAGATCCCCCAGCACCGCAAAAAGAAATCCCATTGCTAAGAAATCCTCAAATGCAACTTGATGTCAAGAGCAGTCACTCTCACCTCACTTCTTGAATTTAGCTCTTTTTTCCATATTTGAACCAATGCTGTAATGAGGCCAGGAGCTGAGTAGTAAATCAAACTGGGCATCAATCAGCCAATCATTACTAAGTAACTGCTGCTTCATGTCGGTTAGGAGAAAGTGAGGACTGGTGATGCTGGAGATCAGAGCTTAAAAATGTGTTGCTGGAAAAGTGCAGTAGGTCAGGTAGCATCAAAGGAACAGGAGAATCGACGTTTCGGGCATAAGCCCTTCTTCAGGAATGAGGAGGGTGTGCCAAGCAGGCTAAGATAAAAGGCAGGGAGGAGGGACTTGGGGGAGGGGCGCTGGGAACACGATAGGTGGAAGGAGGTTAAGGTGAGGGTGATAGGCCGGAGAGGGGGTGGGGGCGGAGAGGTCGAGAAGAAGATTGCAGGTCAAGAAGGCGGTGCTGAGTCTGAGGGTTGGGACTGAGAAAAGGTGGGGGGAGGGGAAATGAGAAAGCTGGAGAAATCTGCATTCATCCCTTGTGTTTGGAGGGTCCTAGGTGGAAGATGAGGCGCTCTTCCTCCAGGCGTCGTGTTGCCATAGTCTGGCGATGGAGGAGGCCAAGGACCTGCATGTCCTTGGCAGAGTGGGAGGGGGAGTTAAAGTGTTCAGTCATGGGGCGGTTGGGTTGGTTTCAGCCAAAGGGTGGTTGGGTTTGTTTCAGCCACGGGGCTGAACACTTTAACTCCCCCTCCCACTCCGCCAAGGACATGCAGGTCCTTGGCCTCCTCCATCGCCAGACTATGGCAACACGACGCCTGGAGGAAGAGCGCCTCATCTTCCGCCTAGGACCCTCCAAACACAAGGGATGAATGCAGATTTCTCCAGCTTTCTCATTTCCCCTCCCCCCACCTTTTCTCAGTCCCAACCGTCAGACTCAGCACTGCCTTCTTAACCTGCAAACTTCTTCCCGACCCCTCCGCCCCCACCCCCTCTCCGGCCTATTACCCTTACCTTAACCTCCATCCACCTATCATATTCCCAATGCCCCTCCCCCAAGTCCCTCCTCCCTACCTTTTATCTTAGCCTGCTTGGCACACACCCTCCTCATTCCTAAAGAAGGGCTTATGCCCGAAACGTTGATTCTCCTGTTCCTTTGATGCTGCCTGACCTGCACTTTTCCAGCAACACATTTTTAAGCTTCATGTCAGTGTTGGTGATGCTTTCCATCTTTTTACTGATTCTGGAGAATAGACTGATGGAGTGGTAAATCGTCAGATTGGATTTGTCCTGCTTTATCTGTACAGGACATATCTGGACAGTTTTCCACATTATTGGGGAAGTGCCAATGTTGTCATTGTGCTGGAATAGCTCGGCTGGTGGTGTTGCAAGTTCAGGAACATATATCTTCTGCATTACTGCCAGAATATTGTCAGGGCTCACAGGTATTGTAAGGTCCACTGCTTGCAACCATTTCTTAACATGATGTGGAGTGAATTGAACTGACTAAAGGCTGCCATCTGCAGTGCTGGGGACCTCTGGAGGAGGCTGAATGGATCATCCAATTAGCACACCTGGCTGAAGTTTGTTGCAGGTGCTTAAGCCTTATCTTTTGCACTGATATGTTATTGAGATTGGGAAGTCTCCTCTTCCACTGAGTCATTTCATTGTCCAGTACCATTCATGATTGGTTGTGGCAGGACTGCAGAGCTTGCGAAATTGTTTAACTGTATGACTGGCTGTTTTTGCGGTTTGGCATGCAGGCAGACCCGTTTTAGTACCTTAACCAGGTTGACATTTCATTTTTAGATATACATGGTGCTGCACCTGGGCCCTGCTAGTCTTCATTGAACCAGGGTGGATACCTTAGCTTGGTCGAGTGTGGGATATGCTGTGCCATGAGGTTGCAAATTGTGTTGGAGTATAATTCTGCTCCAGTTGATAGCCCGTTAGGGGTTACCCAGTCTTAGGTTGCTAGATCTGATCAGAGTCTGTCCCGTTTAGCACAGTGATAATGTCATGCAACACAATGCAAGTTACTCACCATGTGAAAGTGAAACTTTATATCCTTAGTACAAATTCATAATATGAGCAATGGAGGTTGCTTTGATACTCCCTCTTAGGAATTTTAAGCAACCTGTTTCCTGATCTCCCAGGCATCTTGCCACCATTTTCAAAAACCTTTAGTTTCATGAGTTATTTGTGAATCTGATATGAATTTCCAAATTCATGACGTTAGCAACAAGCTTTAATATCTTTTCACATTTAGCTTAGCTGTCATATAAAAGGAGAAGCGTTCTTACACTTCAGCTCTGTACAGCAAACGATAATTACAGTGCTAGTGCTCTGAATGCGCCTGAATGTGGCAGAAGAGTACTTATGTGCAATTCATGGGGAAATAATTGCTGGTATGCTGACTGATGACGTGGCAACTGTGGAAATCTGATTTTCATTTCACACAGAGATACACACCTATCACTGCCCATTTTGGAATGTAACTGTTCAAACTTTCTGGAAGATATCAGAATGTCAATTACAGTGCAAACTGCAATAACTTTTTTTCAATGAGTTATAATGCTTGTTCAGATAAAATTTTGGTTGACGATTTAGAGAATAGATTTTGTTTTCAGGAACTTGCAGTATTCATTTCTGGCTGATGTGAAATTTGTTTTTTTACTGTGTTTTGGCTCATATTTTAAAGACTTTTTATTTAACGACCTAATTTATTTTGAGTCTTTAATTCATAGCACGCAACACAACTAGGAAAGGTTTATGCGAAAGAGAGAAATAGTGATAGAAAAGTAAACAAGCTTGCAGGCGTTTGTGATTCTACAATTCTGTCAAAAATACCTTTTAGGGATTATGATGCAGACCTGGCTCCTCAGTTTAAATGTCATAATCTTTATTTTAGAAAAATACATTGTAATTGCTGTCATCCAGATATCTGTAACAAACTGTAAAATTATTTTCTTCAAAAGCTTTGTATGTATATTGACTGCTAAAGTTTTATTTGGATCAGTTTAAAATGGACAACCTTGAAGAAATAGAATTGCTTTTATTGTTTTTGCATAATTTCTGTGGTTAAACAATGGCCAATTTGTTTGGAGGTCAGAGAAACTGCATGGACCTGACTGGCTTCATTATAAATATGAAACAGTAAAAATTATAAACTTCCAAAAGTTTAATTTTCCAAGTCTGTCAAATGCAGACAAAAACTGAATTCATTAAATGTTGTTTACATAGCAGCAATAGCCATTGAAATGTCATTTCATAACTACATTTTAAAATATTATTGTTCAATCATGATAACAGCTATGAAGGAACCTTTTGTAAGAGAATCTTACAAACAATAAAAGCTCTTTAGCACAATGCATAATATGGCAGTTAAATATACAGTTCTTTGTCTGATTATTTTTATACTGCTTGTGTTTATGAATTCTGTAAAAGAATGAACAAACTGCCTTTTTTTTGTCAATCACATTAATATTTGTACATTATATGGTAAAATATTCGTATATTTGTGTGAAGTAACTTTTTTGGCTTCCTTTTAAATGAAACCTATCGATTTGAATTGCTTTGGCAAGTTTAACCAACAGACAACTATGATCCATGATGTCTGGTCAATGTTGAGCTGGTGATCTCACTAGGGTCAGCAGGGGGTTGCTAAAATTGGCCACAACGCTGTTGAATTAGGGAAGGGAACATTAGCCACAGTTTCTGTTCTTTATAACTATCTGGCAACCCTGCTGGAGATGTGTGTGTGTGTGTGGGCGTGTTAGGTTCTTACAACATTCGGCTTAGCTGTGCTATTCCTTGCAACCAGATAGCCTGTGGTAACTGTCAAATCTCTCACATGCGTGACGATTATTTAGCTGAGGTGGGGGAGATTGTTTAGTGTCCGTGGAAAAGAGGGGAGGAAATTGTCTGACTGGAGGAGACAAAAATTCCCAGAAACGCTTCATTAATTTGATTCTACTGTAATATACATTGCAAAATCTTAACAAAAAAAATTTATTTATACCAAATTTGGAATCATTTTCATCAAAATAATTGATATTTTGATAAAATGTACAAATTTATGTATTAATTTTTTTTCCCATGTTCCCATCAAATGTCAGATTTTGTCAAGCAGTCTTTTAAATGCCTAGAAAAAATTGCTTTCTGGTTTTGTAAGAATCACAGCACAGCAATTAGCAAGTCTGCCTTTCACACATAAGGCAAGTCTGATGGTATGTTAATAGGCTTGTGGGGAGCCTGCTGAAAGGAAAATAGAGCCACAGATGCAAACCAGAATGTTCCAAATCATTCTTAAATATATTTGGTGCAAAGGACTGCATCATTGATGATGCAGGCTTTCTGAGATCCAAGCAAATGTTATGCAAATATTTAAAGCTAGCACAGCTAGAATAAAAATGAGTACTACTAATGTAATGGAATGCATTTCTTCTTCTTCATTTATATTGCATTTAAGCTTTGATAAAGCTAAATTTGCAAGAATCTGCATGCTTATGGATGTACTTAGATTATCATTTCCAAATGGTTGTATTCAGCCCACAGAAATGAAGAAAAATCAAAAGATCTTCTGAGTACTGTAAGTGATTTAGTCATTTCAGCATCATTTTTTGTCTTGTAATCCTGCATTTATTTTAGTCTTCGTTAGTTACAAATTTTCTCTTTCCTATTGCTGTGCTTTCATTGTTCTATTTCGCACTCTGATTAATATCAGCTCCAAGTGTTCAATTGTTTTTTGTCTTTCATAATGAAGCAATTGTGTCTATATCAATGATGTTAGTTGAAATATTTTCTGATTTAGAGTTAACTGCATTTAGATTGTAGTTACCTTGTTTTATTTTAAATTTTATTTTAATATTTCAACTAAATCAATGTTTAGTTTTTCAGTCAATCTCTTTAAACATATTTGATGTATCCATGGGAATGTTTATTTTTTGCATTTGAATTAGAAACTGAAAATAAATCATGTGCCATTGTATTCTGGTTATTTGTGCACGTAATGGAGACTTTTTAAAAAAAAACCATAAGACAGAATGTATCAAGAAAATTACTTTGCTCTTGCACAGAATTTTCAGAGGTATTGAAATATTATGATTACAATATAGTGAAATCACCACCTTGCTGTCATGATGACAACTACGTTGTTCACAACATAGTTTAACTGCATAAACAATTTCCACATATGGACATTGTTACTTTATAGATAGTTACTTTACTAATTGATATTATGTGGAACATGAATTGTGATGAATTGTAAAAACAATTGAATCTTAAATTTTTTGTATAATATATCCTTTGTATAATAACTCATTTGATTTATGATGTAATATATTATGTTGCATACCAGTTAACTTTTCAATATGCACTTTCTTGTTATATGGCAAATGAACACTTCAGCAGCACAATGTTTTATGAATGTACAAGTATTCCGGAAGTATTAAAGTAATGGAATGACCTTGACAGGACTTTGCTGAGAGTAGTGCCAGGATGTTTATGGTATCACTTAAAAAGGCTTACTGGAATGCTCAACAGTGTTCTCACTGATGGGAGGGAATATGAAGCAGTCACGTACTATTTATTAACTGCCAGAATTCAATGCTTCTCGTGTCCCTCACTCAATTTTATAATTGGCCAAAATGAAGTTCTGTAGGCAATGGATAAATCTGGCTAATAAAGTGACTTAATTTGTGTTATGTTATGAATAGTTTGTCAGTATACCTTTAAGAGACAGGATTATGATATCATCACTGTGGAATAGCATGTGGCCTGAGGCTGTAAGGTCTCATTCTCCATCTTACCTTGAATCATTTGAAGCATGATACAATATTGAAAGCATGCTCCCCTGTTGTAATCTAATAGCATAATATTAGCCCAGAAACATACATACTTTTTATGACACAGGAAATAGTGTAAACATTGCAATATTAGGAGGCAAACTCATACAGTGTAGTGGCCTGAATTTAAATTGAAATCAGTTTCTTAGCATTTAAACCTGTGATTTACTATGGAACAGTATTACAATCTAAGTAGTTCTATATCATTTAACAATTTCACAAAAAATACAAATAAAGATTGAATACATTATGGAGAAACTTTTTGTTATGTGTTAAATATGGAGTAATTGTGAATTATCGTAAACCATGTCGAATTAACCTTTTAAAGCAGTGTATTCGCCTTTCTATTCTCCTGCAAACTTGATGTGCCCTAGTTCAGGAAAATTCAATCTGTTTGTGCTATACTGGTGTATATTTCAAACTAGCTGCACATTTTGTATAGTCCTGTTTTACAGCTATATTTTAAATGACTTAATAACTTTTCCATCAAGAACAAATATTGTTTGCAAAAGTTAAATTTTAAAGTAGGAAATAAATACTGAAAATTCTGCAAATATTTGTGACTCATGTAGCATCTATTCAGAGTAACAGTTAACATTTCGGGATGATGGCCTTCATTGGAATGGGAAAATATTAGAGATGTGAATGATCTTAGCTAAAAGGGAGTGTCTCAGACAGTTGGAAAGCATTAGACATTAAATTGGACATGAGATAACAGAGCATGAAGAAAGAACATAACAGATTAAGATGTAAAAAATCATTACAGAGGACCTTCAATCATGTTCTTTTAAGAACCCCAAATTTCCCCATTTCTATTTGATGGTCATCAGAAGGTCATCAACCTGCAAAAACAAGTGCATGTCCATAAATGTGTTGCTTTTTCACATCACTACTTGTCTTTGACATCATAGTAACTGCAGATATAAGAACCAAGCTATAAGGTGACCATCCTTATCATCGCCCCATCTTACCACTCTGTCACAGGGAGTTCACTTTTTCCCTAATGCTCAATGTAGCCGAATTCAACATGGGTTGAAAAGTGTGGCACTAAAGAAGCACAGCAGGTCAGGCAGCATCTGAAAAGCAGGAGAGTTGGCATTTTGGGCATAAGCCCTTCATCAGGAATGTGGAGGGGGAAGAGGGCTGAGAGATAAATGGGTGGGTGGGGCTGGGGCAGGAGCCTAGGGGAAAGTAGCTGGGAAGGCGATAGGTGGGTGCATGTGTGGTGTAATTGTGATAGGTTGATGGGAAGGGTGGAGCAGATAGGTGGGAAGGAAGACGGACAGGTAGGACAAATCAAGAGGGTGGTGCCGAATTGAAGGGTTGGATCTGGGATGAGGTGAGGGGAGAGGAGATTTGGAAACTGGTGAAATCGATATTGATGCTGTGTGGTTGAAGGGTCCCAAGGCAGAAGATGAGGCGTTCTTCCTCGAGATGTCAGGTGACTTGGCTTTGGCGGTGGAGTACGCCCAGGACTTGCATGCCCTTTGGGGAATGGGAGGGGAGTTGAAGTGGTCAGCCACAGGGCAGTGGGGTTGTTTGGTGTAAGTGTCCCACAGAAGTTCCCTGAAATGCTCAGCAAGTTGGCGTCCTGTCTCCCCCATGTAGAGATGACCATATCAAAAGCATCAGAGAGATAGGACAACAAGTTGTGGAGCGTTTCAGGAAACATCTCTGGAACACATGCATCAAACAACCCCACAGCCATGTGGCCGACCACTTCAACTCCCCGAAGGACCGGTCTCCAAATCCAAGTCACCTGACAACTAGAGGAAGAATGCCTCATCTTCCGTCTTGGGGCACTTCAACCACATGGCATCAACATTGAATTTACCAGTTTCCAAACCCCCCCTCACCCGGCTACCTTCTCCCCAGCTTCACCGCCCCGCCCCACCTTTACCTCTCAGCCCCTGCCACCTCCACATTCCAGATGAACAGCTTCTGCCCGAAACATCGACTTTCCTGCTCCTTGGATGCTACCTGACTGCTGTGCTTTTCCAGCACCATATTTTTCTCCTGCATCTGCAGTCCTCACTTTCTCCTAATTCAACATGGGACATCATAGAACATAGAACAATACAGCACAGGACAGGCCCTTCGGCCCACGATGTTGTGCCAAACATTTGTCCTAGCTTAAGCAGATATGGAAATGTGTTGCTGGAAAAGCGCAGCAGGTCAGGCAGCATCTAGGGAACAGGAGAATCGACGTTTCGGGCATTAGCCCTTCTCCTAGCTTAAGCACCCATCCATGTGCCTATCCAATTGCCATTCAATACACAGTCGCCAATGATTCTGACTCTGCCACTCCCACAGGCAGCGCATTCCATGCCCCCACCACTCTCTGGGTAAAGAACCTACCCCTGACATCCCCCCTATACCTTCCACCCTTCACCTTAAATTTATGTCCCCTTGTAACACTCTGTTGTACCCGGGGAAAAAGTTTCTGACTGTCTACTCTATCTATTCCTCTGATCATCTTATAAACCTCTATCAAGTCACCCCTCATCCTTCGCCGTTCCAATGAGAAAAGGCCTAGAACTCTCAACCTATCCTCGTACGACTTCCTCTCCATTCCAGGCAACATCCTGGTAAATCTTCTCTGCAACCTCTCCAAAGCTCCCACATCTTTCCTAAAGTGAAGCGACCAGAACTGCACACAGTACTCCAAATGTAGCCGAACCAAAGTCCTGCACAGTTGCAACATCACTTCACGACTCTTGAATTCAAGCCCTCTGCTAATG